>NC_135642.1:26179669-26507919 GCF_053574225.1 Canis aureus
GGAAGGGGAGGTGGGTGGAGGGATGGGGTGACTGGATGATGGGCACTGAGGGGGGCACTTGATGGGATGAGCACAGGATGATATGCTATATGTTGGCAAATCGAACTCCAATAAAAAAAATATCCAAAAAAAAGTGCTTAAAAAATCAGAATGTACACAAGAAATGGTCAGTTGTAAAATGACTTGTAAAATTTATTCTAACAGAGGAAATTAAATAGTTTACACAGAAAACTGGACATAAAACATGGCCATTTTTGAGGATGTGGAGAAAAAGGAACCCGTGTGCTCTGTTGGTGTGAATGCAAACTGGTGCAGCCATTCTGGAGGTTCCTCAAAACATTAAAAATAAACCTACCTACAATCCAGCAATCACACTAATGGGTATCTATCCAAAGAATACAAAAACACACTCATTCAAAGGCATACATGTACCCCTATTGTTTACAACAGCATTATCTACAATAGCCAACATATGGAAGCAGCCCAAGTGTCCACTGATTGATGAACCGGCAAAGAAGATGTGATGTATATAAAATGGAATATTATTCAGCCATAAAAAAGAATGAAATCTGGTCATTTGCAATGACATGGATAGAGCTAGAGAGTCTTATGCTAAGTGAAGTTAAGTCACAGAAAGACAGATACCATATGATTTCACCTGTATGTAGAATTTAAGAAACAAAGCAAGCAAAGGAGGAGACCGACAAACACAAACCAAGAAACAGACTCTTAATTATTTGAGAAAAAAATGATGGTTACCAGAGGGGAGGTAGGTAGAGGGACAGGTAAAATAGGTAATGGGGATTAAAGAGTGCACTTGTGGTATGAGTACTGGGTGATGTATGACATTGTTCAATCACTGTATTTTATACCTAAAGCTAATTATTCCTATGTATATTAACTAGCCAGAATTAAAATAAAAACCTTAAAAACCCCACAAAAACATGGCCATTTTCCCTTGAGTTCTTTATAATTTAAGTATCTCATCATTTACTGGCAACTTCTAAGTTCTCAAATTTAGTGTTACAACATATTGATGAAGCATGTTACAAATAACTCATTACTAAATAATAAAAGTACCAAAGTGTAAAGGGACTTGTAGACGAGTTGTCTTGGGTTTTTTTTTCCAACTTTTAGAAACCATTTATTTTCCATCAACCTTATTTCCATTTTGTTTCTCCTTCTGGAAGAGCTTAAAACCACTCAGTGGTTGTTCCTACACATGTAACGGCTTGAGCAGCAGAAACTGCAGACCTGTTTTCAGCGGTAGCTGAGTGTTCTAGTCTTTGGTAGAGAACTGCAGAACAGGGCATCTGCATGCCTATAGACCAGTCTGTGACTTCAGGTTGAGTTGCAGTGAATTCAGGACCTGGAGCAGTCCATTTACCCTGAAATTCCTCCTTGGTTATAGCTTTTTCAGCAGTGGCCTGCTCTTCCTTTTCAATCTCTTCAGGATCTCTGTAGAAGTAGAGATCAGGGACAACCTCCCATGGGTGTTCACAGGAAATGGTGCCACACACGTGCAAAACTTCTGAGGCCAACATCCACCACATCAGACCCACTGAGTGAGCTCCCTTGTTGTTGCAAGAGATGGCGATGCCCATGGAGCACAGAGGAATCTGTGTCAGAGCAATGGTAGGCAGGTTAACATAAGATGCCTCTGTGAGAGTAACCACCAGAAGTCTCAGCTTGCAGAAGGCTGCCTGGAGCTTGTTGGTGAAGGTTCCAGAGTGAAGTGGCCAGCAATAGGAATGGCTCCAGTGGCAGCAGCAAACTTCAGCACAGCTAACTGGCCAGTATTCCCAATGATATGACACAGACAAAGCTGGGTTTTCAGTGGCAACAATGGCATGAGCTGTCTGCAGAAGCTTCTCCCAGGTTCTCTTCAGATTTATATTGTAGATGCCATAATTTTTCCTTTTGTAGATGTACTGTTTCATTTGGAAGTCAAGGTTGGTGCCACATAAGTGGGTTCCTACTGCAACGAATTTAAGAATGTCCTCCTCCTTCATTTGTAGGCTATCTTGAAAGTTTCCCTCTAAGTTATGAGGGGAACTCAGATTAATACTGGAGCCTTCTTTGGGTAGAGCAAAAGGCAGTTGTTTTGGTTTTTTAATCTACTATTAAAGTCTCTTTTAATTGGTGTATTTTGGACATGCACACTTGAAGTGATTATTGACATAGCTGAATTTGTATGTACCATATTTTAAATATTTACTCTTCATTGCTCTTTTTCTTTGTTCTTTTTTTTTTTTTTTTTTGTCTTCTCTATATCTGCTTTCTCTGGTTTTATCTGAACATCTTATATGACTCGATTTTCTCTATTCTTTTAGCATATCAATTACACTTCCTTTTAAAATCTTTTTAGTGGTTACTGCAGGGTTTGCAATATACCTTTATGACTAATCCAAGTCCATTTTTAAGACAACTATACTACTTCAGTTATTACAAGTATTTAAGAGGATTCCCAATTCCTCCCTCCTGTTTCTTAACATTGCTGTCATTCATTTCACTTATTCATAAGCTATAATCACCAAATACATCACTTTTGAACTATTATCTGTTAGATCAATTAAATAGAAGAAAAATAAAAGATTTCATCTTCATTTATTTTTTTCTCCTTCACGTAGATTTAAGTTTCTGACCTAGACCATTTTCTCTCTCTTTGAAGAACTTTTAACATCTTTGTAAAGCCAGTCTACTAGTTAAAAACTCTTTCAATTTTTGTCTGAGAAAATTTTTACTTCTCCTTCACTTCTGAAGGATGATTTCACTAGATACAGAATTCTAGGCTGGTGATTTCTTCTTTCAACTCTAAATACTTTAGTCTCTCCTTTCTTGCTTGGTTTCTGAATAGAAGTCTGAGATAACTGGGGATGCCTGGGTGGCTCAGCAGTTGAGCATCTGCTGGGCATGATCCTGGGGTCTGGGATAGAGTCCCACATCGGACTCCTTGCTGGGAACCTGCTTCTGCCCCTGTCTGTGTCTCTGCCTCTCTCTTTATGTGTCTATCATAAATAATAAATAAATAAAATCTTAAAAAAAAAAAAAAGTCTGAGATAATTGTTTTCTTGTTCCTTTATAGGTAAGGTGGTTATTTCCCTGGGGCTTCTTTCAAGATTTTATCCTTGTCTTTGATTTTCTGCAGATCGAATGTAATGTGTGTAGGAGTAGATCTTTTTGTTGTTCTTATTTGTCCTACTTGGTATCTATGAGCTTTCTCGATTTTGGAGTCTTTAATTTTGGAAAATTCTTAGCTATTATACTTCAAATACTCCTGGTTCCTTTCTCTCTTCCCCTTGTTACATCCCAATTATGCATATGTTGCACTTTTATAAATGTCCCACAGTTCTTGGTTACTCTGGTTCCATCTCTCACTTTTTTTCTCTTTGCATTTTAGTTGTGGAAATTTCTATTGATATATCTTCATGTTCACTGATTCTTTCCTCAGTCATGACCAGTCTACTAATGGGCCCAACAAAGGCATTCGTCATTTGTTACAGTGTTTTTTACTTCTAGCATTTCCTTTGGACTATTTCTTAGAGCTTCCATCTTTCTATTCACATTACCCATCCATTTCTACAAGACATCTATTTTTTCCATTAGAGCTCTTAGCATATTAAGCATAATTTTAAATCCACAGCGTGATTCCAAAATCTATGTCATATCTGAGTCTGGTTCTTATGCTTCATTTACCTCTTCAGATTGTGGGATTTTTTTGCCTGTAAACATGCCTTATAATCTTTTGATGAAAGCGAGATATTACAAAGAGGAAGGAAGGAAGGAAGGAAGGAAGGAAGGAAGGAAGGAAGGAAGGAAGGAAGGGAAGAGAGAGAGAAAGAGAGAAAGAGAGAAAGAGAGAAAGAGAGAAAGAAAGAAAGAAAGAAAGAAAGAAAGAAAGAAAGAGGAAGAAAGAAAGAGGAAGAAAGAAAGAGAGATAATGTTGGGTAAAAGGAACTGAGGTAGACAGACCTTTAGTGTGAGTTTTATGTTTATTGACTGGGAGTTAGGCTTGTTTGTTTGCTGTAGCAACAATGTCTAAGGCTAAAATTTTCTCCAATGTCTATCTTTTTGTCTCCCATGTTCACTTTGGGAATCCCTGAAGACTCTTTTTAAATAAGGTGTGAGGCTTACACTTGTTTTAGATGCAATCCTGTTATACAGGAGTCCTACTGACATGGTGCTAAAATTGGAGAGAGGCATGTCCTCTATTGTCCTATGATTAGGTCTCAGTCTTTTAGTGAGCTTAATTCCCTTCCCCCGAAGGGAGCCAAGAAGGCTTTCCTAGAGCCCCTGTTGGTTAGGTTCTGGTAAAATCCTTTCCCTTGAAATAGGCTTTGTCAAAGAGAACAGAGAGCTCTGGGTATATTTCAAAATGATTACTTTTCTCTTCTTCCCTACCTGCCCCTCCCTGCAAACTCCTGAAATCCTCCACAATCCACAGGCAGTAAAAGATTTTTCTCTGATCCTCACAAGAAGAACCTGGTAGGGTTACTGGAAGTGAGACTCAGGTAAGACACACACCCCCCAACCCCCAAGACTCGGCCTCCATGGTTTTCAACTCTCAAGCTAGCCCACTCAGAGCCTCCAGCAATTCATTCACTAAACTTAAAGGTGTTCCTACCTATAGTGGCTTCAGCTGTGGGGCTTCTACTCCGGGCTTTTGCCATTTGTAAGCTTTGATTCTCTGTATCTAATTGTCTCCAGTTTTTCAGGCAGCAGGTTGCCCTGAGACCTCAATTCTCACATCAGAAGCAGTAAGTCAGTATACTTTATTATCATCATCATAAGAGCTAAGATAAGACTATCCCTAGAATATAACTCTTTCTTGTTTGCATTCTAATATACTTTATACATAATCCTGGGGTTACCTAAGGGAGAATTATAAGACAATTAATATCAAGCAGGTGACTATCTTCCACTGTTTGTCAATAAAATGGAGTGAAGATCGAGAACCATTATTGTATTCTGCAAATAGTTTGGGATATAGAGGTCCACAAACTGCTGCCGAAGGGCCATCCTGGCAGTAATGGAACAAATCCAGCCATTCATTCTTTATATACATACATACATATATATTCTTTCTGTGGCTACTTTCTTGATAACAATGGTAGAGTAAAGTAGTTCCAACAGAGGCCCTATGTCCTACAAAGCCAAAAGAATTTACCATCTGGCCCTTCAAAGTAGAAGCTTGCTGGCCCTAGGTTATATATCCCATGCTGTCTTGCACCTGTGATATCTGGTATTTTGTGTATGTCTGTCTGTCTTTTTTAATTGTTGATCAGGGCTGAGTGCAATGATGATTATGCACTGTCTTTAATTTTTATTCATCAATTCATTTAATATACAATTGATGAAAGTAAAGAACTCAGTTTAGTGAAAATCTTTTGCAACACAGTGTAAATAATGCTGTAACAATTACATTCAAATACTAAAAAATTAAAATAAAGAAGTTATTGACTCTAGCTGGGGTACTCAAGGGTCAAGAACACTAAAATACTGCCATAGAAGACTGTGGCTTACTATTGTTTAGCAGAAAATATATCCTCTAAGTAAGGGATTCTCAAACTTCAGTATTAGAATCACCTTAAGGACTAGTAAAACAAAGACTGCTGGTTATACCCCCAGAGTTTCTATTACAGTAAATCTAAGGTGGAGCCCCAAAATTTACATTTCCAACAAGTTCTAAGGTAATACTAATATGATGCCAGTAGAGAACTACTCACTGCTCTAACATACCAAATAGCATCATATAAATACATTTTTAAAGCTGAAAGGGTCTTTTAAAAACTAGTTGTTTGGGGAAGCCTGGGTGGCTCAGTGGTTGAGCGTCTGCCTTTGGCTCATGGCGTGATAAGTCCCACATCTGGCATGGAGCCTGCTTCTCCCTCTGCCTGTGCCTCTGCCTCTCTCTCTGTATGTCTCTCATGAATAAATAAATAAAATCTTTTTAAAAAATAATAAATAAATAAAAACTAGTTTTACCTCTCTGAAAAAAAAAAAAAAGAATATCAGACTAAAAAAAACAAAAAGTCTTTATGTCAGACAAATAGAAAGGTCGAACAGACTGTCACCTGTTTTATGAACCTGAAACACTTTGGACCTTCAGAATTGCTTTCCTATTTTGTTCATTCCCTTGTTACCTCCTCAATCAATCCACCTCCCTCAGTTATCTGCCCTGACAGGTTTCCTTTGCTGTCTTCACACTTTAGCCATGACTGAACAAGTTACCTTAGCCTTGGGTCTTGGCCCCTAAAATCAGTAGGGCAAACCCTCCACCAGAAACAAATTTAAAAGAAGCTATCTCCAGGTCAATGTTAAGGGGTTCTTCAAAATTCCAACTCTATCTCTTGGGAAATAGGCTGGAACACAGATAACTGATGAGCTCACAAAACCCTAGCTAAATACTCCTAGCTAAATACTCCTATACTCATTCATAAAAGGTTACCAAACTATGTAGGAGTCATTTGTGCATTATTTTTAAAATGACACACACACAAAAAAAATAAAAATAAAAAAATAAAATGAAGGACACAATGGCTCTCACTTGGGGCATAAATTATTTTTTAATCCAGATATAGAGTAAAAAACATTTGATTAGTATTCCTAAAACTCTAAATAAATGATTACTTCAGCTTCACCAATGAATGCAATTTAAAAAAATCAATTGCTGTAAGTCCTCTATTCTGTAAAATGCAGCACAAGTTTAATAACTTATTTGGGGAGAAAATTACCACATCAAATATATCAAATACAGAAACATTAATAAGCAGGAAAAAATCAAGTATCTCTAAGAATGCAGTAGACAAAAATAGTATTCACTAGCACTTACTGCTAGACAAGAAATAGAAAGATGCAAAAGGTGTTGCCCCTAGCTTCAAAGAACTTATTGTCTATTAGAACACCATAGGACAAAAATGAAAGTGATTAAGTGTTTAATTGTAAGACATGCCTATACAGTTAAAGATCAAGAAAAGGCCAACGTAGACTAGAGTAGCTAAAAAATATTTTATAGTACAATAATATGAGCTATGACTTCAAAAATGGTTAAAACTTAATTAAGCAGGATTTGGATACAGAGTAGTAGAGATTCCAGAAAAGATATAAAGTAAGAATAAAAGGAGCACCACAAAATAGAAGGTAGACACTGAAGTGCTTACCTGACAGGAGTTCAACACTGGTGGACAGAAAGAAATCGGGTTTGACTGATTGTATGGGGCTAGATAATACAGGCCTTTGAAACCTCACAGAAATCTTTAGATCCGATACGGTGGGCAAGGTGAAACTATTATAGGTTATTTAAAGAAGACTACATGGAAAAGGACATATTTGAAGACTTATTTTGGCAGCAATATACAACACAGTTCAGTGAGGGGAAAGGCCAGGAGCAGAGAGCAACTATGGTGCCACTGTAATAATCCAGGAACGAGATGGTAAAGCACTGAACTATGGTCCTGGCAGTGGAAATGTAGGGAAGAGGAAGGAACTTAAGTGACACTGCAAACTTGGCAACTTGTTAAAATATTAGGCATAGGGATAAGAAAAAAATCAAATAAGAAGCCAATACTGCTAGCCTGATGGAATGAAGGAACAGGTGCCATCTACTACCAACAGGTGCCATCTACTACCCACAGAAGTAGAATAGCTAGAAATGAAAGCCAACTGAGGTTGGCTTAGAAGAGGATTACTGTGGCAAGACACTATGGCATAGAAGAAGGATTACTGTGAAAATGCCAAGTTTACAATGACAGTTGGTAGCTACCTGTACTCTAGCAAACGAATAAGCAGATGTCATTAGATTTGTCTGGTCAGCCCATCTATTTCTGACTTTAGCAAAGAAGTGAACAGAGAAAAAAAAAAAAAAGGATGGTTGAAAAGTGTCTGGATATTCAAAATTAAAGTGCATCTACAAGAAAGCAGCAGGAAAAATAAAATGTTAATCAGAAATAAGATCCACAAAAATAAGAATCTTGCATCTTTGCCCATGGAATCCTCAATGCCTGGCAGAGTAGCTGACACAAAGGCAGCTCTCAAAAAGGAATGAATGAGAATTGCCAACTGCAGAGGAATCACGGTAACAAGAAGAGTTGAAGACATAATGAAAGATAAAAATTGAAAAAAGGCCACTAAGTTGGCAAGAAGAACAGGAAGCCAGACTGCAAGAGTCAAAAAGGACAAGAGAAGAGAGATTTAGCAGAGTCGGGGTGGTGAGCTGATGGACAGATGGCAGCTAAAAGGAAGTGCAGCAGAGTAGACAAAGCATTATTTCACTTGTTTGGATTTTTCTAAACTAAAGATAATGCTTGCTCATTCAAGAAAATTTTGAGAATATAATAAGGGAGGGGGGGAGGAGCATACATTGTTTCTACCACCGAAGTGCAAAACCAATTAACACTTTTAGAATGTATGTTCACTTATTCCACCATATATACAAGTGGGCTTACATATCACACAATAAGATAATAAATGAGAGACTAGAGGGGAGGGAAAGGGGTAAGGAAAATAGTAAAACGAGGGGTGAGATCAACTAGCAATAGTTACCATGTTTCTTAAATCTCTTCTTAGTGGTCAAAAAAAATAGCACTTTTCTGCTTTATTTTTTATTATCGAATAAAGATTTTTGCATTGTTAACTGTATTATTATTCTTATAAAATGAGTATTTACATTCTTCATTCACTTACCTAATGACTTTTTTTCTTAGACTACGAATGAGCTCTTTAGGTCACTGAAAGATCAACTCTGTTTTACTGCAAAAACTTTTCTCCAAGTTGTTTGCTGCTGCTTTAAGGAAGTCATAAGCATGTATAAAGTCACAGGAAAAGCAGCCTGTAGAAAAGAACAGTTTGATGATGCTGACAGAAAAGGTATGTATTAGAACAAATTCCCTAAATATATGGAAAGGGATGGATCCAAAGGGGAAAATAAACTTCATCCAATAATGGGAAAGTACACAGATATAGATGCTAAGACATAGCCAAAGTATGGGTCAAGTGAGGTATATGAGGAACCCCCTCATATAGTAATATTCTAATCCTCTTCATGAAGTGGCCATTATTCAAAGACAATCAACTCATGGTACACAGCCACCTTCTAAAACTAACAGCAGTTCCTGGTCCTCTGGTTCTCTATTATTATTTTATATCTTCTATCTTTGTATTTCATTGAGAGAATTGTGATTGGTGGAAACCCCACTCCCCAACCAAGCAAATTTTGATCTAACCTATCTTCCCCTAATTATTCTCATTACTGGCAAGGCTTATTGTCATCAACAATTATGAATCTAATTCCTGCTAGTGGGAATAGAGATTTGCCAGTAAGCATATCATTAGGTGTATTTGGATCAACAGCCTATCCCTTGATTTTTGTTAAGGTCACAATACTGAATTTTGCCAATAAGAATATTATATCCTACTGAATCCCTCTCTCATCTAACTCTCTATTTTTTAATACCACTGATTATACCATATCACTGCATTTAACAAAATCTTACTTTTGTTAAATTCTACTGATGATGCATGCAACTACTACACAAGGAGGGAATGTTTTAAATGGAGAGTGGTGTTCATTACTTTTTAGTTCTCCTATGCCTGTATATAGTAGACATTAAAATAAAGGTATACGGAATTCAGTTTTCCTTGACCACTTGATTCTGTAAATTCAGGATTAGTTCTTGACCTTCTCACTTCTTTGAAACTTATATGTACAAAATTTGGCCAAATACTGCTTTTTACTATCTCCTGCTTCAGAAAAAGGGATCATGCATATAATAATCTGGCAGTTATAGTTTAGATCATAGATTGCTTATATATACATGCAAGTAACAGATCTAATAACTGCAATCAAATTAGCAAAGTGATTCACTTAAAATAACTGAAGCATGTTGTTCAAATACATTTTCCAAGGATCTCAAA
Source organism: Canis aureus (assembly GCF_053574225.1). Lineage (NCBI taxonomy): Eukaryota > Metazoa > Chordata > Mammalia > Carnivora > Canidae > Canis > Canis aureus. The sequence goes on from NC_135642.1 coordinate 26,189,582, forward strand.
AGCTCCAACTTTACTACAAGCAAGATGTCATTAAAGTGACACTCTTATCCAAATAAATTTTTAAAATTTCATACATACTGCAAAAACAATGGCAAGTACTTGGCTACTCCATATAAATAAAATATTTTACTGTCATATTGTAAATTACTTATGCACTGGCTGCTTTGTTTCAGGTATACTAAGTCTCTGAATTCCTATAAACTACATATTAAAAAATGAGAATGTTTCATGTAAATGCAGTAAAAATTAACAAAAATGGGCCCATCACAGGTAAGGCTAGCCTAAATCACTGAAAAAAGTTAATTTACACAACTCAGATCACTTTTCCTTGAGTTGAGAAAAATTTCATGGAAACAGTAGCACAGGAGTTGAATTCTAAAGTTAAACCTTTGTATCAGCAGGAAAAAAAAAAAAGTTTGTTTTTAAAGAAAGGTTTTTAAAGTAGCAGGTAAAGAAACTAGCACAGGCATAAACAGAGAAGCAAGATCATAAAAGGAAAGAAAATGGGTTAGTGCAAACTGCAGTAGCCACTTAATGCAGTAATCTCCTGTTCTCATCTTGTACCTACTTGATAGTACAAGGTGGTGATCAAAGTAGGAAAGTCACCAAGAAATAAAAAACTATAAGCACAGAAAGAAAAACACAAACCCAAGTGCACTTGATGTTTGGTTTGTATCTTAAAATGAGGCCTCATAAATTGTAACACCATAGCCCTAGGGACTCACATCCTCCGAGATAACCAATAGTTAGTTCACTTCTATCCCCATGACCTTGGCAGGTATCACTAATCAATCAGATTTAGCATGTAAATTCAAATCAGTTTGTTAATCCTGTTGGAATGAGTGTAAAGGTATCTTTTGTTATCTAAACTCAGACTATGAATGAGTTCAGGTAATTTTTTTTTTTTAAGATAAGGCTATTTGGAGGAGATGGTATTTCACATCTTATGGACTCATGCCTTTCAAAATTCCAAGACATAACAGACTGGAATCTGTCACTGACCTCTCACTCTCTGAATTCAGAAACCAGAGACTCAAATAGCAAGGAATATCTTATGTTTTTGGTTTGTTCTTAGATATGAGGAATATAAAACCTCAACTCCCACACAATTTTTCATTTTATATACATATATATATATACATATGAGCTATTGTAATAGATGTCTGATAACTAAACTATGCATAATTAACCAAACCTAGTGGTCTTCTATTTCCTCTTATAGATAGGAAATACTACAGTCCATAAACAGAAAAAAACTAAATGTCTCAAGAAAGAAAAATTAAATCATATTTTAAAGTTTCTATTCATATTGGTTAAGGGTAAGTGTTAACTATCTTAATCTCATAGTCAACAATTAAGTGCATTAAGGCCTCAGAGCTTATTGTTCCTTATTTATTATCCTGCCCAGGACAGAAGATCCTTCGATCCTTCCTCCTTTTGGTCTATGCTGCTCCTCTTAACGTGTACTCTTAAAACCTTCAACAAAGCAGAAGAGAGAACCACTAAATACAGAGATTAGTGGAAAAAGAGGATAAGACTGGTCTAGTTTGGTCAGAGATGCGGAATAACTATCTTACTGTCTTGTTCTTTATAGGTTTAAAGAACTGTCACAATTATACATTAAAAAGTCTACCCTAAATGAAGAGGAAAGTTGGGAAGCTCAACACTACACTGAATTACTCTGAAAATAAAATACACCTTTCTTATTTATATAACCAAACTGACAATATAACATCCGCTACTGCCTTAAAATATTACATTATTACAATAGGAAAAAGTTCCTATGTGAGGTGCTTATAAGGAGTGAGAACCTCTTTAGAAGCAAAACAAAACAAAACGAGCACACAAATAGTCCCCCTAGTGCAATCTCTCAACTAGTAAACTCCCCAACATGGACTGCGGCAGAGACTTACATATTTTTGCATAATCAACAACGGCTCTTAGAATACTTTAAATGTAATGCATGCTCAATAAATATTTGCAGACTGAATCTCATATACAGAACTCTTGCACAAGGTAACAAGAAGCGAGTAACACCTTCAGACAGTCTTCCTGGGCTAACACCCAAGGAAACACAGACAAATCCTAACAATTCGTCCATTGAAAATGGTTCTGTTGATTGCCTGTGATTAGTTAATTCTGTTAGTCTTTCACTGTGCTTATGGTATGTTTTATCATTGCTGTCAATATTAATTTAGTAACAGAGGCATAGAAAGTTAAGCTAAAGGAACCTGCAAGGTCATCTAGTATAAATCATTCATTTTACAGACAAGGAAACGAAGGTCTACTTTTCTCACACTTTGGCACTTGTCACCTCTTTCCTTGTTTCCCTAACTGAATAAAGAAGTTTATTGCACCTTTTCCTTAAGTTAATATTACAAGGTTAACATTACAAGTGAATGGGCATTCCTCAAATGTTACTCTCTAGCACAGTACTTTGTATATACAGCAAGTATTCAGGTGAGTATTTCACACACTGTTCTTGATTAGTGTTCAAATTTGAAGAAATGATAATGCTCATTTTAATTACTTTCATTTGTACATTTTTGTGTGCAACACTTTTTCTAATATAAAAAGTGATCTGACACAAGTTCTGACATAAGTTTTTACTTAAAGCATTCTTTAATAACGGATAAAACACTTCTGTCTTTCCACCACTGTGAAGCTCATTTCCTCCAATAATACCAAAAATTAATAGTGAGATAGAAACCAAATCAGTTTTGCACACAACATTAAAGACCCCGCCCCCCTTGGGCAGCCCCAGTGGCGCAGCGGTTTAGCGCCGCCTGCAACCCGGGGCATGATCCTGGAGACCCGGGATCGAGTCCCACATCGGGCTCCCTGCATGGAGCCTGCTTCTCCCCTCTGCCTGTGTCTCTGCCTCTGTGTGTGTGTGTCTATGAATAAATAAATAAAATCTAAATAAATAAATAAATAAATACCCCTCCCCAGTGGGGAGAACAAATTGGTAAATTACTTATACACACATGCATCCATTACCTAAGAGCTAAACATTAGGCCAGAAAATCCAGGGGATTGAAATTGCTTAACTTGCCTTCTTTGGTCAATAGGGAAGACAATTTAATTAGTTTCAAATCATAGAGGAGAGCAAGGAACTGCCTTCTTTCTGGAATCACAAACACTCAGTGTTGGGATGCAACCATCACAGCTGGCCTCAATAGAAACAAACAAAAGCACCCTTGGTGTGCTTGGTATGGAAGACAGGCTGAACTCAGGGCAAGCAGAATGTTCAACCAACTAATAAAAAATATATAAAAGCCAGCTAATGTACTTAGTCTCTAATTTTAAAGCAAAATGAAGATCAGGGACTTACAGTTAAAGTAAACACTAATGTTATAAACTTTATAGTAAATGTTTCCCACTGCCGTGGAAGGAACAATAACTATTTCTCAGACAGAACTAATAAATGCCCTGACCCAGAACCAAGGACAAAATGGAACTGCTGAGTTCTAGTATATGGGACAGAAATCAGGTTTAATATGCCATCACCAGGTAAACCTTTGGATCATCACCGGACTTTGCTCACTGTAACTAATAAATAAGAAAGTAAAACAAAATTGCTGAATTTGGGTTTAAATTAGAATTTAGAAAATATCCAAATAGCCCACATATATAATTCCACTTTATTAATAATTTTTAAGTCTAAAATGCATGAGATTCAGAAGTCCGCAGGACTTACAGAACTGAGTAAGACAAGGAACTCTGGCCAGAGCACTTCCAGGGTCTGATAATGAATGACAGGAATCCTAGCTTCCCTGTCATTCAATTTATCAGTTTCCAAAAAGTGGGTAAAACAATGATACATCTTACAGGACCATTAAAGAAATGGTTTGTACAGTCTTACTTACAAATAAAAGCTTACATAAATAAAAATAACTGATGACAATTAAACCTTTTAAAAATCCCTGAATTCATTTGTTGAGTAAATACAGTATTTAGAACATTTTCTACAATAAACCATCAAGATTTCTTCTGATTTTCTAGGTAAAGGCTTTGTTGTTTATGTTATAGCCTAACTGCAAATATATAAATCACTCCCACCCATGAAAATATGATTATTCTTATAACTAATCACAAAGAGACAGAAGAGATATCAAACGTATTTTTTTTCTATCCCATTTTTTCCTCAGAATTTTATTCTATCAAGGTTTCAAGTAAAACTGTTGTAAAATAGAAAAGAAAGCACTTAGAATATATATACATACAGCTAAACTAAATACAATTTTTTTTTCTCTTTTAAACAAGGAAGATACTAGGAGATAAGAGGAAAGAAAAACATACTTTGGTATTTCTTTTTTTTTTAGGTGCAATGTAAGTTTGAGAAGTTTGCAGTGAGGTTAGCTGTGGCTGTTTTAGGTTGCCAGGACAGATTTTCATTTAGAAAAAAGACATATTGCTAGTTTTCCTTTTCTTTTAAATTAAAGAATATATTAGAATTCTATTGTTTAAAAATACAAACAATATTTTCACAGCATATTCAGTATTAAAACGCATCTCTGTAAATAAATCTCCTTTCAAAGTACTAAGTGAGGTGGACCTTTGTCTATGGAGTGGGAATGAGGAAGGTCAAGAATAGTGCAGGCTTGTTAACTTGGACTTAAGCTGATGATATTCATAAATATATTACACAAATATTACCACACTATCAGGTTTGCAGATTCTTATTTTCTAGGACTACCTTAAAAAATTTTATTTCCAATTCTTATGAAATATAGTTTCATTAGGTACCATGATTTCAACTTTGAACAGAAAAATTTTTTTTCCAAAGTCCCACTTAATGCTTGAAATTACAATGGACATACTTTTATCAAATAGCATTTTAGTTTAACAAACAGGATGTATTAATTATGAACTGAAATAATAAATAACTCATTGTCCAGCTAAAGACCCACCTTACATACTATATCTGTTGAAAAGGAAAACAAGTACAGACTTGTTTGTGATCTGCAAGTTCAATAATTTAGAAACTATGATCAACCTAAATGCAAAACCCACTTGATAATTTTTAAATGCCACTTTTTGGCTTAATGTAATTTAAAATTTTCACTAGAAATGATACCAACGGTTGATGCAGAAAGTAGTACAAAACTGATCTCTCAGAGCATTATCAAGTTATAAAATAACTGATAAAAAGATACTGTTCCTTCACAAAACGTGAAATGAGGAGAGCAAGGGAGCTGAAATTGCTTAACTTAGCAACCTTACCCATTAAAAATGATTTTAATTTAGCATATATATAGTAGTTCACAGGAGGTGGTGGTGAAGGAGCTTTCACTTTCTAGCATCTTTATTTTATATCGTCACTTGATGAATAATATAAATCCAGTCCTGTAAAGCAGGGGATACGAGACTATATATTAATTATATCCACCAATGTTGTCTAACTCCAAAGTTCTAAACATAATATAAAGAAATCGTTTTTTGCAAATAGGATTTCTACACTTGAAAATTAAACGCTAGTAAGTGTTCCATGACAATTTTTAAATAAAGATACAAAATTGTGTATTTGGGGATTACGGTGTTTGTTGCCTGCTATTTTTTCTGAGCAAGTAGCAAAAAATGAAGTGCACTCTACTTCAGGATAAGTTTTTTCTCACAGTAGAGTCAGTGCAGTTAAGCTGTAATGAATGTGTAAATATAAATTATCAGCTAAAGAATAATTAAATCACAATTTATCAAAAATTACCACTATCATTATTCAGTCAGTTGGCTATACACTTTGCTCGTATATTAGAAATATAAAGTGGAGTTTCCTTTCCCCTATTGTTCTCATAAAAAATTAAAATATACATTATTAATTCAACTTTTAAAATGTGCCTTTCTTAAAAGATTAGTCCTTTAATTTGGATATCCCTTACCTTGAATGTAAAAACCAAGGTGTTTAATGCAATTCATTGATAATTTCAGAGACATAAGTTACAAGTTAATAGGCGGCGGGGGGAAAAAAACTTACTGATTTCTGGAAACCTTGATGGTAAGCAGAAGATGAACCATCTCTCCCTTTAAATAACAGATTTTAAAAGGAGATGAGGGTACCCATCAAAGAATAAAGGCTTCTCTCCCTTTCTTTCACACACACATAGAAGACAAACTTATCTGACCTATTCAAGTTGCCAAAACAGGACCACAGATTATCAAAGCCAAAAACCTTTCCTTTAAAATATTTAAACTTCATTTCAAAATTAAAACTGAAAGCAAGATCCTCAACTGCCAATTACTGTGTAGTAAGAAACTATTTAAGCCTGCACTGACCTACTTCATATTAGCATCATGACAACACGGATGTAAGCCAAGAAATAACAAAAATCACTATATAACAAACCTTAATTTTGTGTTCAAAAACTGACTATATCTTTAAGTGTCTAAATATTGTACAGCAATGCCACTTGTTTTTATGATGCACTTCTTCTTAATTGCAACAAAAGTAAGGAGTTTTGATATTTTAGTAGTCATATTCAATGATGGACATGCAAGATTTCATTTTTAAAATCAGAGCTTGTTTTATACCACATTCAATTCTATTTTAAAACTTCTATTAAAAGCAATCTCTTAGACCAAATTCCAAATATTGCTTTCCATTTTTAAAATAGCACTACATTTTTTAAAATGTCAATCAATGAAGAATCCTACAGAAATAATCTAAGTTCATGTTCAAAGAATATTTACAATGGCTCTAACGTTAGACAGACTTAACTCAGGGTATTTAATTATTAAAAGACTACCACCAGCCTTTCAGAGTTTAACCTAATGCTGAAATATTGTAAATTCTCATACAAGTACGGAAATAGCAAAGGATATCTCATCTATGGTTTCTAAAAAGCCACGAAATAGCAAGACATTCTAAATTAAAACGTGTTCTTAAATTAAAAAAAAAAAATTCACTTTGTAACGTAAACTACCACGTTAAAATACCTTATCCTAAAGAAGCCCTTTCTTCACCATCATGCAAATAACACTCCCTGGAAAGGAAATTTAATCTCAGAATAAAGAAGGCGAAAACATCCAGAAATAGCTGCTAAACCAACGGAAAGGAAGAGAGACACATTAGGTTTTGTGCTGCATGTTAATATTCTTACGCACAATGTCTGTTTGGTGAAAATTCACAATACACTTCTTCCTCCCTTGTGTGATTGCAAAAAGGAGTAAACACATTACACATTCCTCAGTCCCAAATCCATGCCACCACCATACAATATGACTTAAAATTTCGACCCCTATTCCCCTCACACAGAAGTGAAAAAAAAAACAAAACACACACCTAAAAAAAAAAAAAAAAAAAACTTGTTTTTATCTACACTCACAATTGAGGAGGGGGTAAAGGCATTTTTTGGGCTACGGAGACCAGAGGCTGCTGCAAAGTCCCCACACCTCCAGAGGTCCTATAAATATGCACCCGACGCTGGATACCCACATTCAATGAATGCATCCGCCGCCGCCGCCTCCGCCCGCCGCCCCCCACCCCCTTTGCAGCAGCAATGTGCCTGGGCTTTTCTACCCCAGCGATGGAGGATCCTCTTACCAGATGGAGTTCTTGATCTTGTGTTGCAGCGCGCTGGCCTCTGTCCCTGGCAGCCCAGGCACCAGGGCTGGCAGAGCCACCCCCGAGTTGGGGGCGCTGGGGGGGAGCTGCTGATGGGCATCAGGCTGCTGTGGTGGCGGCTGTTGTTGTTCCTCTGCCATCGCTGCTGGAGGGGTGGGAGGGAGGGAGGGAGGGAAGATGGGGGCGCGGGGAAGGGTGAGGGAAGAGACGGGGGGGTGGGGGGGAGGACGGAGGGGGAGAGGAGGAGGAGGAGGAGGAGGAGGAAGGAAGCTGAATAAGCTAGGCCTTTACCCCAGGGCTCGAGTGAGTCGCTTTCGCCTGCCGCCTGGGGGACATCACCGGGGAGACCGAGCGGCTCCTCACGGCAGGGACGCTTCACCGCGGGAGAGGCATGGCGGCGCCCCTCAGCCCCCCGCCGCCGCCGCCGCCTCCTCCCGTCAGCGGCCGGGGCTAGGGGGGATGAGGAGGGGACGTCTGAAGCCGAGGTGTGGGGGGGGCGAGGCTCCCCCAAATCCAAGAATGGCTGCTCAGGGACTCCGCGGCCTGGCCTTCCTTTCTTGCCCCGGGGCTTTCTACTCCGGGGGCCCGCGCTGCTGCAGCCCCAGGCTCGGCTCCACGCCACTCCCCACGCCGCCGCCGCCGCCGCCGCTCGCTCCCGGCCCCGCCGCCACCGCGGCCGCCGCTGCCCTGCCAGCCCGGGAGGCAGCCTGGTGCGCGCAGCCGCACTGCGGCCCGGCGCAGACGGCAAAACACCTACCGCTCGGCCGGGGCGGGGGGGGGCGGGGGGGCGTGGACCAGCGTGTGCGGGTTACGGGCGCGGGCGCGGGCGCGGGGGACCGGGAGGGGGGCGCACGGGGGCGCAGGGCGGGCTCGGGCCAGCTCGGCCCGGAACGCGCGCCGCGGGGGCCGAGGAGGGGACCGGCCTAGCCGCTCGCTGCAGGAGAGCAGGAAAACGTGGGGGAGGTGCCGGCGAGAGAAAGAGAACTTGCGTGAGGAGGAGGAGGAGGAGGAGAAACCAAATATAATATTTGGCGTGGAAATGGAATTTGGCGTTTCTCTTTGTTTTTTTTTACCTTGCATCTTCAAATCAGTGGCGGGGGGGGGAAGGAGTGAAATTGATCAACATGATGCGCTACCCCTCCCCTCGACAAAGTGAGGGTTGCTTTCTCCCCGGGTGAGGGAAGAGAATCGGAAGGCAGGTAAGAGGAGAAGCTGACTTTTCAGGAGCCCCCAAAGAAGAACGCCCTTTGGAATTAACCACCCTTTAGGTAATTCAGTCTTGAACGGAAATCGCAAGTCAGGAGCTGGGTTGAGTGCTTCTCAGTCGGGCATTCAAAGCCCTCCAAATCTGGCCCCACTTTAGTTATCCAATCATAGCTGCCTTCATCCCCCTGCAAGAACTCCCGGCTCCAATCAGTGAAGTCTCTATGCCATTCTCTACGCGCAGCAGATTCATTCTTCCTTCGTGCCTTTGCTCATGCTGTTCCCCTCACCTCCCCACCCCACCCCCTTTCCAGGAATGCCCTCCCTCCCTCCTCTATACCGCTCTCAAGCCAACCCAGGCTCTAAGGCACAGCTCAAGTCGCGGCTTGTCAGGGTCCCTGGCAGCCAAGGCCCCTGCCTGCCTCGGAAAGAAACGCGTGCAGTTCTCGTAACATGGAGACTCACGCTCCAGCCATGAGCACCTTCCTGTGGAGCCAGTTGAACCCCTGGACGCGCTCTCTGCGCCCTTCTTCCCATTCATACTTAAGAGGCAGTTTTGCCCACTAAGACTAAGACTCTGCTAGAAACAAGCAAGTCCCCTTTAAGAGCAAAAGAATTGGCTTTTCTAGGTGGGGCTGATCAGGGAGGCCTAAACTGCCTGCCTGTAGAAGACAACAGCCAAGGCCTCTGGCACCAGATGGAACAGCTGCTCAACTCACACTGACCTTTCTCTGGGCCTGTGGGTGTTGTGAGCTCTTCAGCTTTAACTTTTCTGACACTTTCTATCAGGTTTCTACCTATCAGGTTCTCTGGCCACTTTCCTGCTGTGCTTGGACTTTGGGCCATGAGGCTCTGCCACCTTTTAGAGTCCTGGGTGGGGAATCTGATTGGCTTGGGCTTTCTGGCTTTGGAGTGCTCTGTGCCCTGCCTTGCCCTGGAACTTTCTTGCTTTTGCACCACTGTGCACTCAGGCCGAGCTCCCTGAGTCACCCTGAATGCTCACAGATGCAGATGGTCGGGTGGGGGGGGGGATGGGAGGGAGGAAGGACACCTGTGTACAAAACACAGCTCCTCCATGAGAATTTCAGGCCCCTTGGATTCCTTTGGATGGATCCCTAGCCATCCTGATACCCTTTGCACTGATTGATTCAAACAAATTTGCCCCCTTGCCCATAACCTCAGGTCACTATTAGCTTAGCCACTTTAGGAAAATATAGGTTGCTTATGAATTTATTTTGCATATGTACCTTTGTGTCCTATGTAAAGACAGTATTTTTCTGTACCAAATGGGTAGACATGGTGTGCACAAGACAGAAGCTTTGAATAAAAATAAAAATAGCTAATGTTTGCTGAGCACTTTCAGCATGCCAGACCTAGCACTTTTCCATTCATTATCATAGTTCTCCCTTCCCAAACTATATATACTGTAGGTTCTTTCATTCTCCTATTATACAGTTGAAACAGAAACTTAGAAAGGCTAAATGACATTCTTAAAGTTATCCAGTTAATAAGTGAGGGAACCGGGAATTTGATCCTGGAAGTCTGATTCCACAATCTGCAACCCATACTGAAAATGAGGTAATATTGAAAAATCTTGAATGTATATATAAACTCTATGTCCATGGGGAAGGTGGAGGAAGTAAAAAATAAAAATAAAAAAAGCCCTTGGGAAAGTTGCCAAGTCCCCCAGATTCTAATTTTTTACTTGTCCAAGAAAGGATGATGGCTCTATCTTGCCACACCCTGGGAGGGGGAGATTCTAAGCAGTGGGGGATTTCATTCAAGAAAGATAATGTATCTGAGACCTTTCAAAAATCTTAGGAAAAGGAAGCTGAGAAACAAGACTTTATTTTAAAGTACACTACCGGGTGTGACACAGGCTGGCTTCCCGAGTGCAACTTTTGAGAGTTTTCTCATCCGTTCTATGAAAGAGCCATGTCACCCCAGTAGCCAGTAGAGGGCTCAGCAGAGCTGCAACCTTGAGCTGTGCTGGGGGTGGGGGTGGAAGGGCGGTGTTGTCTAGAGAGACTTACTGAGCCTTGGGGCCTTCTGGGACCAACAGGCGGTTGGAGGACACATCTGGGACTCTTGAGTTCAACCAGCAAGGGAGGAGGTGGCAGATAGTATCAGACTGAAGAGACCTAATTAGCAGAATGACACATCCTTGCAGGGAGGAAAGGATCAGCCCGTACTGCTCCTTTAACATTTGGGAGTAGAGTATTTTATTTCAGTCTTCAGAGAGGGCTACAAATAAAATAATGCCACTAGAAACCTAAAAGAAACCTGATAAAGTTACCCAAAATCTTGAGTAGGGACTCACACCAAACCCAGGCACCCTGAGTAAAGGTAGCAGGTGTAGTCATGTGCTTCTGAAATTGTGTGTATACCCTTGTGGTCATGAAACCCTGTACTAAGGTCCCCAGAGCACCCAGAATCAATGTGGCTCATTTTCTTAAATGTCCAGTTTGACTCAGAAGTAATGGAAAACATTAGAGTAAGCCTGAATTTTTAAGATAACACTGGATTTTGAATTTATATTTCCCAACCCTGAGGAGTATAATTATATTCTCCTTGTGAAAGTGTACTCCAGTGGAAAATTTTTAGAAACATTTATGTAGTGGGGTAGAAAGACTCTGGTCATAGAGTCAGAAGACCTGGGAATTCAAACCCTCCATGTCTATCTCCGTAAAAATGAAAATAGTGACCTACTTCACAAAGTTGTTATGAGGAACAACATGTAAAGTGATATCTAAACCATGGAAGTGTGTATACATATAAAGACAATCTCCAAGATGGATTGTGAGCAACTCAAAGGTAGTGACTATGTCTTACTTATCCTGGTAGTCCTGATACTCCTAGGTGTTGAGTAATTATTTGTTGAATGCAGTAGTTATTTAACCTTAATTTTCTTAGCCTAATACATTATACCGTCATGCTCTTCTATGTCTGTAAATCTTGTCTCTTTTATGAAACTGTAAACTTTTTGTACGGTTCAGACTATACTAAATGTAGCATATACATTTTTCATATGCTTATCATGCCTGATATATAATAGCACTGACCCCCCAAAATATAAATATATACATGGCTACATACATACTTACATAAGAATCTGGTCCCAACTTGAAATAATTTACATTCTTTGGAGCAGAGAGACATATTAATATATATCAATTATACAAGATGATGAGTTCTAAAATAGAATTGTCTACTAATGTCACAGACACATAGTGGAGGGAGGGATGGGTTCTGTTCATGGGAAAAATAGCTATTCGGAGTAGGCCTCTTGGCTAGCATTTGAATTGGGTCTCATTGGATGAATAGAAGTTCAATAGGCAGAGCATTGAGGGAAAAGGATTTTAGCATAAGCACTGGTGTGAAGCCATGAACGGGCACATGGGATGAGTGAGTAATGCATAGCTCAGTGTTAGCTCAGTGCTCAGATCCTTAATAGAGTGTATAGGGGAGAGAAAGGAAGGAAAGGGAGACACAAACCCATCTTACAAGATGTTAATCTGTGTTATTAGTTATGATTGTTCCAACAAAAGATGAGACCTAAAATAGGTTTTATCAATAGTAAATATTGGGTAAATGCCTAAAGTGTACTTTTCGCTTCCACAAATTATGGTGGTTTACAAATATGGAAAAGATAAAGTTTAACCCTATTCTCTCCCCCCACCCTTAAAAATAACAAAGTATTCCCTCATCCTCTTTTCCGTTGATCATTACTTCCTCTGTCTCTTCCATTGTAAACTTTAACTTCTAAGAGTTGAAAGTAGAGTATATAATCATCCACATATTATGATTTACGGGAATAAGAAAGACTTTCCACCTCCAAAAACTCTTCCTCCGTATCAGAAAGTGATAGTTAATGTATTTGGGCTAAGCTGCTGTCTTTCAAAATACATATAGTCTTAGAGAAGCTGATGTATTAAATTCCAGTGCTGTAATGTAGTTGAGTTTTCAGTCTTGACAGCATCAGAGGAAGGAAGGTGAGGAGAGCGGAAAAGAAAACAACAAAGAGAAAGGCAATATTATAGAAGAGGCAAGTTGGAGGATTCAAAACCAAGCACACATTGGCAAATTTGGATACATTTTCTCCATGCCATACTTACTTATTTAAGTATGATATGAAAATTGGAATTCTGTTAGAGCACAAATATTCCATTATGTCATTAAAGCAATGGTTTGTTAAGGCAAAATAGCCTAACTATTCAAATATTGGGCAAGGCAGCAGGATGTTAACACTGTCACTACCTGGCTCTGTGACCCTATCTATACAAGCCATTCTTTCAGGTTATCTCTAAGGATTAATGGGATAAAGTTCTCAAAATGTACCTGGCTTTTCAAGTGAAAGGTGCTATGAAAATGAATGCCGGGTAATACCTTGCTTTCACTTAGAAATTTTCCATGGTTGTTACCATATATGTGTTTATGTTGTGACTTGCAATTCTCTTTATGTTAAAGAGAGGTTCAAGTTAATATCATCTGCCTGAATTTTAAAGGAAATGTTTGCTTTTACTTGGAGCTGGAAAGGTCCCAAGTAGAAATTTGATCTTGGAAATTCAGCCTGGCAGCAGCTGTGAACAGAAGCAGGTAAAGAAAAAGCATATTTAACGAATCCTAACAGTGACCATGAAAAGACACTAGAGCCAACCCCACAATGAGAAGGTTAGTACCAGTGCCATCTGAACTGGTGGAGCCTAATCAATAATCCGCAAACTCTCATTCCTCAATTCATTTCAAGGCACATTTAAGTCCTTTCATGTGCAAATTATTAGGCTGGGACCTCAGGAGGATTTAAAAATAAATGGTAAATATTGTTTGAATCTTCAATAAGTTCATAATTTGAGACTAGAACTATCAGTGCACAGATATTTTTAGAAGTGTTGAGAAATACAGGGGAAGAAACAAAAAAGGTATGTAACAGGATGACTTACTGGGCTATTAATTTGGTTTACGTTCTCGTATTTTCTCCTTCCCTCTGTTCCAAACGGGCTTCAGAAAAATATCTTGCTCCTGTCTGGCAGGAACCTTCCCTTAGACAATGCTGGAGGCACCACTCACATTGAAAACAAAGCCTTCTGGGCCACAAGGTTTTAAAATGAAGTGTCAGTGTCATCCACAGAATTGTGCCTCACAGTTTGCCTTCCAGGTTCCTTGCTCCTTGAGGAGATTTTGCCAGAGGGTTAAAGAAGGGGAGCATCTGGGATGCCAGGGAAAGAAAGAAAGAGAAGGAGGGGATGTAGGTCGAGGGAATTGTAGAGAAAGAAAAAATTTCCCTAAACTGGAAAGGCGTCAAAGGCCAGGGTTCCAGGAGTAGGAATACCAGTCTTGCTGCCTGAAGAAGCACCTCAAGAGATACCCAAACGTCAGATGGAAACATGATGACCCCAGGGTGGCTGAACCCCCCTGCCACTTTTGATCATGAGTAGAGCTATTCCTTGGGGGACGCCTGAGTGGCTCAGTGGTTGAGTGTCTGCCTTAGGCTCAGGGTGTGATTCTGGGGTCCTGGGATCGAGTTCTGCATCAGGCTCTCTACAGAGAGCCAGCTTCTCCCTCTGCCTACATATATATATATATATATGTATATATGTATATATGCCTCTGTCTCTCATGAATAAATAAATAAAATCTTTAAAAAAACAAAACAAAAAGTTCTTCCTTGACTTCTAGGGGCCATATGTCCCTGAATGGTGAGGATGTCAAAGTCCTTCTTCCCTCATATTCTAGGCTTAATATAAGTCTTTCAGGTTCTAGTGTACTCCTAAAGAGGAAAGCCCAGTAATAATTAAGATTAGGTTTCCTTCTGCTCCAATATAATTGAGTCTGGGTCGCTTGTGTCTGGGGTGAATTTAATCCGATTTAAACAAGATAAACGTGAAATTTCTTGCACATCCAGATTTACAATTGGCAAACTGATACCTACTAGTGGTGGATACTAAATACAAAACAGTGTTAGCTGAGATGTGTAAGATTGAGAATCACGATAAATAGCACAGCTACTAAATGCTGAGGGAGTATAGAGAAAGAGAAGAGCAAAAGGAGCCAAGGTAATAATAGGAGGCAGCTTCCTGGAGGGCTTGGGATTGAGCATCAGGAAAGGGTTGGAGTTTATAAGGTGGGAGAAGGAGTGGAGATGAGGCAAAAGGGGAAAGCAGTGTGAACGAGGAAAATGAGCATGGGTATGCGGAGACAGGAGATTGGCCTGATTGGAATAAACAGCTGATGATGAACATTATATGGCATACCAAATTCCAAGTCTGTCCTTCCGCACTGGCAAGGCAGCGTTCTATCAGGTTCTATCTCCCATAATCAGTAGGAGATATAAGTATCTATGTGTGTATATATGTAATGTACATACATATGTATGTATAAGAACTTACTGTAACATCTATTATGACTGTGTATCATGACATTTATTGCAATTTATTATAATATATAATTTAAAAGACTTGGCTTACATAGTTGTGGGGGCTAAGTGCAAAAATCTGTAAGGCAGGCCAGCAGGCCAGAAGCTCTTAGACGGGAATGGACACTGCAGTCCACAGTTGGGATTTCTTCTTCCTCAGGACAGCCTCAGTTTTGCCTGTAAGGCTGTGCACCTGGTTGGATGGAGCCCACCAAGATTATTAATGATAATCTTCCTTAGGTAAAGTCAATTGATTATAGATGTTAACCACATCTGCAGGATACCTGCATAGCAACACCTAAATTAATTGACATGAGCCTTTATGTTCCAAGTGGAACATAAAACTAATCATCATACTCACTAAGCTCTTTATGTCATGTACTGTGTCCAATTTCATTGAGGAAAATTTGAGATACATTGTTGTATCTCAGAACAGTTTAAGGTATACAGCAGGTTGGTTTGATTTGCACATATTGTGTGAAATAATCACTACAATAGATCAGCTAACATCCATTTTCTCATGTAGATACAATAAAAAGAAGAAAAGAAAAAAGGGGGAAAATGTTCTGCTTGTGATGAGAACTCATTGCATTTGCTCTCTTAACGTTCCTTACATAGCAGTGTTAGCTGTATGTATGTCACCATGTTGTGTTACATCTCTAGTACTTACTTATCTCATAACTGCAAGTTTGTGCCTTTTAACCACCGTCCCCTAGTTTCCCCTCCCCCACCCTCTGTCTGGTAACAAATCCGATCTGTTTTTCTACAAGTTTTGTTTTTTAGATTCCATCATTAACTGAGAAAATTAAATATCTTTCTCTTTCTGATTTGTTTCAGTTAGGATAATGCTTTCAAAGTCATCCATCCATGTTGTTGCAAATGTAAGATTATATTTTTTTTGGCTGAATATTATATATTTCATTGTATATTTCCAATGGGATATATGCATTACATATATACTTAACACAACCTCTTTATTCATTCTTTGTCAATGGACACTTAGGGTATTTCCATGTCTTGACTATTGTAAATAACACTATGAACATGGACGTAGAGATATCTTTCAAATTACTGTTTTTGTTATCTTTCCAGGAGTATAATTCTGGATCACGTGATCATTACATGTTAAATTTTTTTGAGAATCCTACATACTGTTTTCAACAATGGCTATACCAATCTACAATCCCACCAGCAGCACACAAGAATTCCCTTTTCTTCACATTCATGCCAGCATTTGTTATCACTTGTCTTTTTGGTGATGGATATTCTAACAAGCATGAGGTGATATCTCATTGTGGCTTTAATTTGCATTTCCCTAGTGATTAGTAATGTTGAACATCTTTTCATATATCTGTTATCCTTTCATACATCTTTGGAGAAATATCGACTCAGGTCCTCTACCCATTTTTTAATTGTTTTTGTTTTTTTGTATTGAGTTATAGGAGTTTTTTATGTTTTGGATATTAACCTTTAATCAGACACACAGTTAGCAATTTTTTTTCCCTTTCTGTAGGTTGTAATTTGACTTTGTTGATGGGTTTCTTTGCTGTCCAGAAGCCTTTTAGTTTGATATACTATCATTTGTTTATTTTATATTTTGTTGCTTGTGCTTTAGGTGTCAAATCCAGAAATTATTAAAGACCCAGGTCAAGGAGCTTTATTCCTATGGGTTTTTTTTTGGGAGTTTTGTGGCATCTAGTCTTATATTTAAATCTAGACTGAGTATGATATTAGCTGTGGGCTTGTCTATATATACCCTTCATTATGTTGAGGTATGTTCCTTCTGTGCCTGAGTTTTTATTATGAATGAATGTTGAATTTGTCAAATGTTTTTTTGGTAGCTATTAGCATGATCATAAGATTCATTCTGTTAATGTGATGTATCATATTGTTGATTTGTGTATGTTGAACCATCTGTGCCTCCCAATATTAAATCTCTTTTGATCATAATGAATGGTCCTTTTACTGTGTTGCTGAATTCAGTTTGCTAGTATTTTATTAAGAATTTTTGTATCTATATTCATGGGGGATATTAGCCTGTAGTTTTCTTTTCTAGTAGTATCCTTTCCTGGTTTGGATATCAGAATAACTTTGGCCTTATAAAATGGGTTTGGGAGTAGTCCTTCCTTTTTGATTTTTTGGAAGAGTTTGGGAAGGTTTGGTGTTAATTCTTCTCTAAATGTTTGCTAAAGTTCACCAGTGAAACCATCTGGTCCTGGGCTTTTCCTCTTTGGGAAGTTTTTGATTACTGCTTCAATCTCCTTACTCTTAATTGGTCTGTTCACATTTTCTATTTCTTCCTGATTCAGTATTGGTAAGTTAAGAATGTTTCCATATCTTCTAGATTATCTGGTTTGTTAGTATAGAGTTGTTCATAATAACTTCATAGGAGTCTTTGAATTACTGTGATGCCAGTTGTAATGTCTCCTTTTTTATTTATAATTTTGTTGGTTTGGGTCCTTTCTTTCTCTTTTTTAACCCTTGGTTAGTTTATATAAGGGCTTGTCAATTTTGTTTATTTTTTTCAAAGAACTAAGTCTTAGTTTGTTTTAATCTTTTCTATTGTTTTTCTTTTCTCCATTCTATTTATTTCTGCTTTAATCTTTACTAGCTCATTTTTTCTACTAAATTTGGGCTCAGTTTGTTCTTTTTTTTTTCTAGTTCCTTAAGGCATAGAGTTAGGTTGGTTATGTGGGATCTTTCTTGCTTTTTAATTAGACATTTACTGCTATGAATTTCTCTTGTAGAACTGCTTTTGCTGCATCCCACAGGTTCTGTGTTGTGTTTCCATTTTTGCTTGTTTTAAGGAAATTTTAAATTTCCGTTTAATTTCTTCTAGTTTTATTTTACGTGGTCAGAGAAGATACTTGAATGATATTAATCTTGTTGAATTCGCTAAAACTTGTTTTGTGACCTAACATATGGTCTACCCTAGAAAATGTTCCTATGTGCTTGAGAAGAAATAATATTCTGCTGTTGTTTGACAGAATGTTCTGTATATGTCTGTTAGGTCCATTTGGTTTATAGTGTTGTTCAAATCTGTTATTTCCTTATTGATTCTCTGTCTGGGATGATCTATCCATTGTTGAATGTGGGGTGTTAAAGGCCCCAACTATTATTGTAATACTATTTTACTCCTTCTTTCTTTTTATTTTTAATTTTTTTTTTTAGCTCTGTTAGTTTTTGCTTTATGTATTTAAGTCCTCCAATGTTAGGTACATACATATTTATAATTGTTATACCTTCTTGATGTATTGACCTTCTTTGTCTCTTTTTACCATTTTAGTTAACTCTATTTTGGTTGATATAAGTATAGCTACCCCTGCTTTTTTTTTATTACCATTTGCTTGAAATGTCTTTTTCTATCATTTCTGTCTATGTGTGTCTGTAAGGCCATGGTGAATCTCTTGTAGACAGCATATTTTTGGATCTTGTTTTTTTAATCCATCAGGCATTCTGTATCTTTTAAATATGGATTTTAATTCATTCATGTTTCAAATAATTATTGATAGTTATGACTTACTGTTGTTATTTTGTTGTTTTCTGATTGTTTTGTAAATCTATTATTCCTTCTTTCTTGTCCTGCTGTTTTTTGTGTGTTATTTTTGATGTTTTTTGGTTTTAGTATGCTTTGACTTCTTTATTCTGTTTTTTTTTTTGCAATGATCAGTCTTGCATAAAATATCTTAAACTTACAATGTTCTGTCTTAATCAGATAACAACTTCAATTGAATTTATAAACTTTACACTTTTACTTATCCTCTTTCTCATACTTTCAGTTATTGCTGTTACAATTTATGATTTTTTGTATTGTGTAGCTAATAATAGATTGTTATAGCTATGGTTATGTTTACTACATTTTAAAGCTTTTCATCTGTAGAGTTATAAGTGAATTATGCACCACTATTACTATATTGCATAATCTAAATATGATTATATATTTATACCTTTATTAGTGAGATTTACACTAACTTTTTATGGTTTTATGATGTTGATTAGTGTTCTTTTGCTCCCACTCAAAGAATTCCCATTTAGCATTTCTTGTAAGGCAAGTTTGACGGCAATGAACTCCCTCAATTTTCTTTTGTTTGGGAAAGTCCTTATCCTTTCTTCATTTCTGAAGGACAGCTTTGCCGGGTATAGAATCTTGGTTGACAGGAGTGTTTTTTCAATATTTTGAATATGTCATCTTGGTCTCTCCTGGCCTTAAAAGTTTCTGCTGAAAAATCTGCTCAAAGACTTATGGAATCCTCTTGTATATTACTTCTCTTTTCCTTTACTGCTCTTAAAAGTCTTTGTCTTTGACTTTTGACAATTTGATTTTAATGTGTCTCAGTATAGCCCTATGCAAGTTCAACCTGTTGGGGGCTTTGGGCTTCATGAAA
Organism: Canis aureus; assembly: GCF_053574225.1. Classification (NCBI taxonomy): domain Eukaryota; kingdom Metazoa; phylum Chordata; class Mammalia; order Carnivora; family Canidae; genus Canis; species Canis aureus. The sequence continues at coordinate 26,209,143 of NC_135642.1, forward strand.
CTGGATGTCCATTTCTCTCCCCAGGTTTGGAAAGTTTTAAGCATCATTGCTTTACAATGATGTCACTTTTTCTTTTTCTTCTCCTGCTAGATTTCCCATAATGCAAATATTGGTCCCTTTTATTGTGCCCTATAATGTCCATAGGCTATCTTTACTATTTTTCATTCTTTTTTCCCCCCTCCCCTAACTAGTTAATTTCCAGTGTTTTATTACTTCTGAGTCACTGATTCTTTCTTCTACATGGTCAAGTTTACTTTTGAAACTCTTTATGGGATTTTTTAGTTCAGTTATTGTATTTTTTAACTCTAGGATTTGTTAATTTTTTGATAATGGTTGCTATTTCCTTGTCAAACTTCTCATTTTGTTCATTCATTGTTTTCCTAATTTCATTTATTTTTTAAAGAATTTGTTTATTTCAGAGAGAGAGAGAGGACATTGGTGGTAGGGGGAAGGATAGATGGAAAGGGAGACTCAGACTCCCCACTGAGTAGGGAGCCCAACACAGGGCTCAATCCTAGGATCGTCGAGATCATGACCTGAATCAAAGGCAAACACTTAACTGACTGAGCCACAGGCACCCCGCCTAATTTCATTTACCTGTCTATCTGTTTTCTTGTGGGTCACTAAACTTCCTTGAGATAATTATTCTGATTTTTTTTGTGTGACAGTTCATGAATCTCCAGTTCTTCAGGGTCAGTTATTAGAGCTTTATTAGTTTCCTTTGGTGGTGTTACTTTTACCTAACTTTTCATAATCTTTGATTCCTTATACTGGCATTTGTGCATTTGAGTAATCTGACTCTTCTTCCAGACTTTACAGGTTTGCTTTGGCAGAGACAGTTCCTCACCAGTCAGTTTAGTTTGGGTGTCTGAATGTGTCTGCTGGTAATATCCTTTGGCAGGTGGAGTCTGCTATTATGGTCTATTTGGGGGCAAGGCAACTATTAGAACTCTGGGGACAGAGATGAGGAGGTGCATCATTGGTTGAGAAATGTTGGATAGGACTGCAGGCTTGGTTCCTTATTCAAGTAAGGCTATAGAATGGGCTCTACATTTGTCTGGACTTTCCAGTTAGGCTTTCTAGTTGGTCAGGACTGGGTGCTATATTCAGTAATAGATGGGGCTATGAATTGCCTTCCTTGGCCTATCAGGGCAGCAGGATAGAACTCAGGGCTTGAACAGCTCATTGTTTGGGAACCAAAATCAGGCCAGAGTGTGCACTGAATTCCCTCATTGGGTGAGGCCACTGCTTTTGCTCTACATATGGGGAAGCCATGGGTTGTGCTTTCTGTTCTAGTGCTGCTGTGTAAATGGTTGTTGAATGGGCTATGCAGCATTCCATGTGCTCTGTTTAGGTTCCCTGTTCAGACAGGCCAAAGGCTATATTCAATGATGAGCAGGGCTATGAATTAGATTCCCTGCCTGGGCACAGCAAGAGAAGCCGCTTTAATGCCAGTAAAGCTCTTTGTTGTCTTAAGCCAACCTGCACCCCAAGTTCCCTGACTGAGCAGGGCCACTGTTTGTTATGTAAACTATCAGCTCTGCTCATCCGCCTCTCAGCACAAGTGCTATTGGGCCATACAGCTTCCAGGTGTTTTTGCCAACCCTTCTGGTCAGATGAGGCCAAAAAACATAGCAGGTAATGCCGTGATTCAGATCCTTACCTGGGCTAGAGGGGGAGGAGCTGCTCAATTTCCCAAAGTCTCTCCAGCTGGGAGGGGCTGGGAACTCCCTTCAGCCTTGGCTATGAATTGATCCCCCTATCTGTTCACAACACCAGAATTCCCCATTCAGGGTATTTGGCTTTGCTCTGTGGATGATCAGCTGTGCTTAGCTGCCCCTTGACTTGAGTACTGCTGGGCCGCACAGCTTCCAGGAGTAGTTGCCAGCACCTCTGGTCAGATGGAGCCGGAAGGCACTCTCTACAGTGGGTGGAGCTGTGACTCACCACCTTGTCTGGGTGTGGGCAAACTGGGCTTAGCATTGAAAAAACTTCTATTTTGAGGATCCAAATCAGGTAGGTCTGCACCCTGCTGAGTTCCCTAGTCAGAGTGTGCCTCTGACTTGGTTCTGCAAATGAGCAAAGTGACTGGTTGAGATTACTACTCAGTTATTGTCTGTATGAATTTTATCTGCCAAGATCTGTGTGCTGGTTGTTGCTGGCCCCTTTCCCCTTCTCTGTCACAGCCAGATTCCCAGTGTTCATCCCCTGCAGATTTTCCTGCAGTCCCCATGTGGTGAGATCAGAGTAAGGGCTCCTGAAATGTTACCCACAGTACTGAGGGCACTAGTTGTCCCCGCTGGGTTCTCCTTTCCCATTGGAAGAACCAGAGGCTCGGGGGAAACCTCTCTGCATACTGCACTGGCCTGGGGTAGGGGCATGTTGTTGGTGTGCAGGTACTTCTCTTATCCTTCTAATGCAGTCTGTCTTGGTCTCTGGTCTTGTCTCTGGTCTCTGTCTTGGTCATGGTGGGGGTGCTTCAGCCTCATCCTATGTTCTAGGGTTCACTCAGTGGTGTCCTGTTCTTGTTATTCTTGGAAAGTGAGCAATAGTCAGGAACAACCTATGACACCATCTTTGTGACACCACTTCCTATCATGAGATAGGATGTATTTGAGGAGGGAAAGAAGTCTTTGGACATGCTTCTTACGGACCTCAGGAAAGACTATTTCCTGTCTAGTAGGCCAACTTGTCTCCTTTCCTTGGATGTACTTATTTTCAATCTTCTTTCTTGTAAGTACTTATTCCCAGCAACTTTCTATTTTTCTTTATCCTTTTTGTTCCCCCTTACTGTTACCTAAAATTAGCCAAGGGTCTACTATGGTTGATGTTAGTATGTTGTTTTTCCATTTATAGTGGTTCTAGTGTATCTGTAGCCTCATTCTCAGTAAGCATAGCTCTGTAGGTTGTCTACCTTATCCTTGGCTTCCTTCTATTGCTGCCTTATAAATGGCTCTATGGTTGTAGGCCTCCATCCTTGTCACTTGTAACCCTGGGCCCCTGCTTAAAATAGGGCTCAGCTCCAACAAGAGGGCAACCAGTCCCCTGGCTAGATAGTGACCTATGAGTTAACTGAATATAAGAGCTTTACCCAAGGAGAGGTTAGTAATTATCAACAAACTAGTTCCTTTCTTGGAGAATATGAATATGTTAGAAAGAGGGTTAGACAGTGGCAATAAAAACAGTAGCTGAAAAACATGCATGAGAAGGTGGACCTCAAAAACCATTCGACCACAGCAACCAGCAGAGGCAATAAGTAAGCTGAAATTGTGCATAGACGGCTGAAAAGGCTTCCAGAAGATAAGATAGTTGCTTAGTAATGGAAGGAGCAATAGGCCTAGGGGTTGAGAGGAACTGAGTAGATTTCCTCATTGAGCTCCAGGGTAAGGAGGCACAAAAGAGGAAGATTATTGTCCAAGCTCTGGGGAAATCCAGAATGACCACCCAGAAACCCAGGAATAGACATACAAGTAACCTCATAGAAACTTGAAAGACAGCTAGGCAACTAAAAATTCATTTAGATTCCAAGATAGTGCTAGCAACTGATTTATCTTCTCAGACTCCCAGGAAAAGGTACCCATTGCTCCTTTACTTTGGTGTGAATCTCATCTGAAAGGCTCAATCATATGTCAAGAACTGCATTCTCTTGAAAATCTTCCCTATCCATTCCTCAGCCCACCCCCACCCTGGTTGAGTTAGCACTTTTCTCCATCCTATAGTACCTTGCATAGCCTTATGTCAGAAATATGATCATATTATATGTTAATTGTAGGTTTGTCAATTGCTTATGTCTGCCCTTCCCAACCCTGGCTCTCAGTACTGTGAACTAACTATATGAAATCAGGAAGTATGTTTTCATTCTTCTCTGTATCTTCAACATACAGGAACAACATAGTCCCTACCATAAAGTAGCTAAACAATAAATATTTATTGAATTGAGTTATTGAATTGGAGAGAGCTCCTTTTGTTTAGGCCAAGGGGAGAAAAGCAATGCCAGAAAAAAGCAGAATGGGCCCATAAGAAAATTTATTGGCTTATCCATAATAATGCAGAAACTGAGAACTTAATTAATCCATACTTAAAATTTATGTCTCCATGACTTTACAAAAATTTCCAAACCAGTCAATTTTGTCTGTTCAGTCTGACATCTGGTCCTACAATTCTCCTGGTTTTTGTTTGTTTGTTTGTTTGTTTTTAGAAAGAGAGAGAGGGGGACATGGACATGGAAGGGTAGACAGGGAGAGAGAATCTTAAGCAGACTCCATGCCCAATGTGGAGCCTAGTACAGGGCTCAATCTTACAACCCTGAGATCATAACCTGAGCCAAAATCAAGGGAATCAAGCAAGAGTCAGATGCTTAACCAACTGAGCCACCCAGGTGCCCCCAATTCTCCAGTTTTAAAGGTACTTTGGTTAGCCCTATACCATTTAAGGAGGAGTTGCTGTGCTCTTTCAGCCTCTAGTTTCTCATCTGAATTCGGATCCATACTCTTGGGTGAGCCAGGCTTCAGGGTTTTTCTCTGGGACATACTCTGGGCTTTGGAGCTTAGAGGCTAGGATCCTTATCCCGACTTACCCGCTTGCCACTTGTGTAGTCCCAGGCAAACTCCTAACTTCCCTTGAGCCTCAGTTTCCTAATTGATACAAGTGGGGATAAGAACAACTCCCTTGTGCAGTTAAGCCTGAAGGTTTGATGGAAAATATTTGTGAAAATACTTAACATAATGCACACAGTTAGCACTAGTAAGAGACAAACGTGAATTTCCCTTTTTCCCCCTCTTCCTGGGGAGGTTGAAAGAAAGGTAAGGGTTGATGGTAGAGGGCAAGGGCCCCAGCAATGATAGGAACCCTGAAAACCAAAAGTTCCAGCTGCCTAGGTGCCCATGTACCACCACCTTAAAAATGAGAAAGTACAGGTTATGGCTACAAAAACACTGTGCCCCTAAGGCAGCTGCTGCAGGAGATAACCTGATCAGAGCATGAAAGGACATACACACCCTGCCAGGCTGAAATTGGGGCACAGCAAATAGTGAGATAGGCACCAATCATGGCAAGGAAATTTTTTTTTTTTTACCTACAACAAACAGAAAACTTGGGAGATTCATCAAATGCTATTTCAGAAAGCTCTGGGAATGTACAGGGTTTCTGATGGCAACCTCTGGCAAATAACAACTCTAGGACTGAGAAAAGAGAAACAGAGGAAGATGTGGTATTAGTAATCTGTTGCAAAATCTCAGAGTATACACAGGAATTTTAAACATATATTCATCCCTTTTGAGATCCCTAAAGAAAGCCAAATGAAACAGCTATTCTTATTTTCAGGAATTTCAAAAACCAGGTAATGTGTGTGTGTGTGTGTGGGGGGGTGCGGACGTCAGAGTCTATGCTTTCTAGCCACTCTAGGAAGAGTTCCCTTAAATCAGCATTAAAACGGTTAAAGTTAATTTGTGATGTATTCTGAACAGGCTACTACTCAGCAGTCAAGGGATTGTGTGTAGCAGGATGGAGGTAGAGTTCCAAAACAAGATTAGCTTGATAGCCAAATTTTTCTGACTGAAAATGTTACAAATGTCACTGATTGCTGCTGCCTAATATGTCAAGTTCGCTATTAGCTGGGAAAAGTGGCTAAATGACTACAGTTCTTCTGCAACCAGTGTCTCCTTACCCTATGAAAGAACATTTTAAAAATAAGTAGACTACCCAGGCTAGTTTTGTTTTTTGTTTTTGGTTTTTTTTTAGATTTCTTTATTTATTCAACACACACACACACACACACACACACACACACACACACACAGAGAGGGAGAGAGAGAGGCAGAAATATAGGCAGAGGAAGAAGCAGGATTCAATCCCTGGACCCTGGGATCATGCCCTGAGCTGAAGGCAGATGCTCAAATGCTAAGCCACCCACATTTCCCTACCCAATCTAGTTTTAAAGGCAAGTGACTTACGACTAAATATCCCTTTCCACTATCATTGGTGAAAGTCATTTTATCATTTTGAGTACCTTCAGAGATGTTGTTGAAGTAGGGCTTCAATTTCCTTTCTGTATCAGAGATACTCTATCTTTTAAAATGTTTTGATATAAAATGATAAGATCTTAAGTTACTACCCAGAAATAAATTATGTTTAATGATATTTTAGGAGTAAATTAAAGATTCTTATTTATGAAGATTGAATCAAGATGTCAGACTGAAGGAAACTTAATCTTTACCAAATCTTATGAAATGACAGAAAATATTGAGAGATGGGTGTGGGAAAAGGGAGAGAGAAATAATTGGTAACATGTTTGGGAACAAAAAGTGTCATCAATGTATCAGAAATTTTTAGGAGATGGTGCTATCAGACCTTGGCTGAACAAATTAGAGCAATTAAACCTCAAATACTCCTAAGCTTAAGAGAGCGAGGGAGGTGGAAGCAATTTCAGGGAACCTCCAAGCTCAGAGAGAACAGATTCAGTGAATAGGGGGAGCTAATCCTCAATCCAGAAGGATTGAGACACCGCATGTGGAGCAGCTAGACTGCTGATCCCTTCCCTTTTCCTGCTTCTATTGGTCCATATATTAAAGCAGTGAGCCTGTGGGGTCATGGGAGACAAAAAACAGAATAGAAGAATGGATCTCAAGAGGGAGAGGGAGACTCATCACTCTGAAAATACTCTGCCAAGCCATATGTCTTTCCCTTTCCCAATAATCACCAGAGTCAATTCACATTAAGCAGAAATAGAGTACTAATAGGTATTCTCATTAACAAAGTACAAGAATAATCAAACACAAGAATAATACACATTTCTAGAGGCACCAAACTCAGTAAATTCTGAAATAATACCCGAGGAAAGAGAGCTAATAAATACAATAAAATGAGAAGTATAAATTTATTTTATAAATATTATCTTAGAATTTTAAGAAAAATAAATAAAATTTATAGTTACAAGTATTACAAATATAATAATTATTCTCAAAGAGATTCAGGATGTTATTACATCCATAAAAATGAGGCAAACAATGATCTTAGAGATTAAAAACATGATTTTTGAAATAAAAGCCTTAATAGATATGCGTCATAGAATCTTCTTGAAAGTATGACTATAGGATGAACTTTAACAAAATAAATAAGGAATCCAAGAAAGGTGAAGATGTTCAAGAAACCGTGGAGAGAAAATAAATTATTTGATGTGCAGTTATCTAAATATAGTATATGTCTAAAAATCGGTAACATAAAATTAAAATTTAGATTAGATATTGGCAAACTTTTTCTGTTAAACACCAGAGAGTAAATATTCTTTGCTTGTGGTTCATGCAGTCTCTGCTACAACTACTTAGCTCTACTGCTATAGACCGAAAGCAGCCAGAGATAATATGTAATTGAATGTTCATGAGTATGTTCCAATAAAACGTTATTTACAAAACAGGCAATGAGACAGATTTGGCCTGCAGGCCAAACCCATTCTAGATGGTTGCAACATAAAGACATCAGAGACAAGGCATGATGAAGAGATAAGAGGGAAGTTCTAAAAGCATGATAAAAAATACATGCACACATGCAAACAGATGGCAGGAATAAAGTCAAATCATCAATAATCATGTGACAGTGGATATAATATATGACAAATGGAATAAATTTCTTCAACAAAGATAGAGAATATCAAATTTAGTAGAACAACAACACATATAGCTATAAGCTATTTATTCTAATTCTATTTATTCTAAATAGCTTATAGCTATATGTGTTGTTGTCTAACCACATCTAAAAAGATTGAAAATAAAAGCAAATGCAAAGATATGTCAGGCAAGTACAAAAAGTAGCAAATATGTAACAATGTTAGACAAAAAAAATGCAGAGAATTTAACAAGATAAAGAACATTCTTATTGATGAAAGAAACAATTCCAATGTTGGTAAATTGAACACCAATAAAAAATAAATTAAAAAAAGAAACAATTCCATAAGAAGCTTTATTAATAATGAACTTTAATAATTCTATCAATATAAAATCAAAAGTTATGCTTAAAATTTATAAAGTAAAAACTGATAGAAATATAAATAGGAATGAAAATGCATAGCCATTTTGGAAGACTTCCACACATCTCAGATAAAGTAAGAGTGTAGGGAAAAAAAGTAGGACAGATAAAGTAGGAAAAAAGCAAGGATAAAAAGTATTTGAATAACACAATAAAGAAGCTTGATTGAATAATTAGAAAGGGTTTTGTACACAATAAATGGTGAATGCACAATCTTTTCAAACACATGTGCAACATTAACTAGCCGATAAAACACAAAGGCAATGTTAATAAATTCCCAGGTAAGAAATCATTCAGATCACATTCTTTGATCACACTGCAATAAAATTTGGAATTAATAATGCGATACAATTTTATAAACTTGGAAATTAAAAGCCATTCCTTCAAGTAACTTTAAATAACTTTAATAAAAAAGAATTTTAAAGAAAGTTATCAAACTGCTCAGAAATAACAATACCTAAGGTTTATTAAACATTACTATACAACCAGCTTTGTGCTACATGATCTACATGGATTGTCTCATTTTATTATCATGATAATCCTGAGAGGTTGATTCCATTATCATCTCATTTCCCAGATGAGGAACTGAAACACAAAGCTCTATTAAATAGCCTGCTTAAGGGAACACAATCTATAAATGACAGAGTTGGGATTTGAACCTAGATAGTGTGGTCTGGAGCCAGTATATTGACCACTACAAGAAGGATAGTAAGATCATTACAATTCAAAATCTATATATACTCAGAGAAAATGCATAACCTTGAATGCCTACATTAGAAAAGAAAGATTGAATAGAAAAAAAGAAAGAAAGAAGAAAGAAGGAAGAAAGAAAGAAAGAAAGAAAGAAAGAAAGAAAGAGAAAGAAAGAAAGAAAGAAAGAAAGAAAGAAAGAAAGAAAGAAGAAAGAAAGATTGAATAGAAGTAAATCTTGCATACAGCTCAAGAGGCTAGTGGAAGAAAAATTAAACTATAGAAGGAAGCCCTTACTAAAGAAAAAAACAGAAATGAATGAAATAGAGTGAAGTAAATACAGATAAATTAAACTCTGATTTTTAAAAAAGAATCAAAAATGTTAAAAATCTAGAATATCTTATCAAGATAAGTGGTAGAGAATTATCAACAAAAGAAATGAAGAGGGGCATAACTATGAGGAGGGTACGGAGTATACTCTTAAAAATCTGAGATAAATGGTGAACTTAAGGTAATAAATTAGAAAAATCTAGATAAAATAATTTCTAGAAAATATAAAATCAAAGTTGATCCAAGAGGAGATAGGCACCTTAAAAGAACAAATTAACAGTGAAACATTGAGAAAGCTCTCATAAAAAGTTACCAAACACAGATAGTTCTGTAAGCATAGAACAAATAATCCCTGTGCTAAATTAATTAACCCAAAGTTTGGGAAAAATAAAAAGTTTTCTAATTCATTTGCATTCGGGCTGACATGGCTTGGATATTAAAACTGAACAAAGAAAGCATATACTCATTTATGAACACAAATACAGAAATCTTAAGTGTTAGCAAAATGAATCCAGAAATGTGTTTTTTAGATTAATACATTTATATAGAAATGTAGAAAAATCATAACTAAGTAGAATTTATTCAAGATAGTCGAAGCTGATTCAAAATTCAGAATATATTAATGTAAATCATATGCTCAAAGGAAAAATGATATAATTCTCTTAAGAGATGCCAAAAAGCATTTATACAATTTGACATCTATTTTTTATTAGAAATAAAACCACTTTAGCAAACCAGAAGTAGGAGATACTTCTCTATTTGAATGAAAAATATCTGCGTACAAAAGCATCCTGCCTCATCATAAAATATTTGAGGTTTTTCCACTAAAGTTTTTCAATGCTGTTTTGAGAGTCCTAGCCAGTGTCATGTGATAAGAAAAAGAACAGTTAAAGGTGACAAACCAGGAGACAATATTTTCAACTTGTTTTTGAATACATTTTATTAAATGTAATAAACACCAAAAAATCAACAAGAAAATATAAACAACCTAATAGAAACATGTATGAAGGATATAAATAATCACTCCAGTAGGGAGAAATATGAATAATGAATAGACATGTAGTTTTTTAAATTGAAGTATATTTGACACACAATGTTACATTAGTTTCAGGTGTATAACTTAGTGATTCAGCATCTCTATACCTTATGCTATGCTCATCATAAAGGTAGCTATCATCTGTCACCATAGAATGTTATTACCGTATCATTGATTATATTCTTTGTTGCCATACCTTTCAATCCCATGCCTTATTCATTTCGTAACTGAAGACCTGTACTCCTCCTCCCCTTTACCCATTTTGCCTACCCTCCCTGCCCATCCCTTCTGGCAATCATCAGTTCATTCTCTGTATTTATGGTTCTGTTTCTGCTTTCTGTTTGTTTTGTTTTTTAGGTTTGACATAAAGTAAAACCATTTGATATTTGTCTTTGACTTAAGTCATATAATTTTTTTTAAAGATTTTATTTATTTATTCATGAGAGACACAGAGAGAGAGAGAGAGCCAGAGACACAGACAGAGGGAAAGCAGGCTCCATGCAGGGAGCCCCATGTGGGACTCAACCTCGGGGCCCCAGCATCACACCCTGGGCCAAAGGCAGCGCTAAACTGCTGAGCCATCTGGGCTGCCCTAAGTCATATAATTTTAAGTAACAGTGAATTGCTTTTTTTTCTCTTACCCTTAGAACTAGCAAAATTTTAAAAGATTGATAATATTTATGTACCCCTGAAACTAATGTTACACTGTGTGTTAACTAACTGGAATTTAAAAACTATTTTAAAAGGTTGATAATATTTAGTGCCTATAAAGATGTGAGGAGCCAGGTATTTTTATGTACACTTGGCCAGAATGTAATTTGTAAGGCTTTCTGAGAAAGCAATTGGTAGAATTTACCAAAGCTTTTACTCTACAATTTTCTTTTACTCAGTAACTTTGTTTCTATAATTTTAGCCAAAATAAATTAATTTTTCATAGTGTACCACAAAGTACTTGTTTATGTGCACAAAGAAAACTTAAGAATGTTTGGTGCACCATTGTTTTCAATGGTGAAAAAAATAGGAATAATCTAAATTTCTACTAGTTGGAAAATTACTGAATTAATTATGTTACCTTGATATTACAAACTTTGTGTACCTTTAAAAAAAATGAGACTGATCTGCACTAGATATAGAAAGAGCTTTAGATGTATTTTTAGGGTAAAAATAAAATTATAGAATTATTGTGAAGCATTAATGTATATTTTTAAAATGTTACTATACATTGGCATATATTTATGCATATAAATGCATAAAAATTGATTTGGATTTTTGATTGATTATTGATTATACAATCAATTGATTGTAACACTTGATTAAACACTTGATTATTTTCTTTAGGGAAGACAGCAGAAATGAAGATAGGATTAACATTTCACTCTATGTCTTTCAGTGTTTGAATCTTTTAGTGCAAATATATTCATTTAGGGGCACGTGGGTGGCTCAGATGGTTAAGTCTCTGCCTTCGCCTCAGGTCATGATCTCTGGGTCCTGAGATGGAGCCCCACATCAAGCTCCTGACTCAGCAGAGAGTCTATTTCTCCCTCTTCCTCTGCCTCTCCCCCAACTTGTTCGTACGCTGTCTCTCAAATGAATTAATAAAATCTTTATTAAAAAAAAGAAAATATATTCATTTAATTTCTGTGATTGAAAAATGTGGTTTTTTTTTTTTTTTTGCGTTTTGACATACTGAAACTAAAATGCACAAATTGTAAGTATATATAGCCCAAATGAATTTTTACATGGGTTAATCACGTAACCACTGTCTAGATCAAGATGTAGAATATTGGTGCCCAGAATGCTCCATTATGCTCCTCCGTTGTACACACCACCATAGATTATTTTGCCTGTATGAAATTCATAGAAATAGAATGATACAGTTTGTTCTAGTTTTGTGCCTGGGTTTTTTGGTTTAGTATCATGTCTGTTATACTCATCCATGTTATCAGTTCTTTTTAACTGCTTGCTATTTACAGGCTATTATGAAGAAATCTGCTATGACAGTTTTGTACATGCCTTTTGTGGGACATGTTCATGCATTTTCTCTTATATACCAAGTGTTAGAACTGGCAGGTCATAGGGAAGGCTTTAGTAGACCCCAGTGATTCAAAGAAGTTGTAACAAGTTTTTCTCCAATTGATAATGTATGAAAGTTTTAGTTCTAGTTGCTCCATATCCTGACCACCACTTCATATTGTCAGTCTTTTTAATTTTAGCCATGCTGAGTATGCTGATATTTTATTATGGCTTTATTTTTGTTTGCATTTCCCTGATGACTGATCATAAAGAACATCTTTTCAGAATCTTATGTCCATGCTTAGTAAACTCCTCTGCAAAATGTCTCCTTAAGTTTATTGCTCATTTTGTGTGAGCTGTTTATCTTCATTGAGTTATCTTTTTCTTATCAGGTTGTAGGTATTCCTTAGATATTGTGGCTATGAGTGATTTGTTGGATACATATGCTGTATATATGATTTGTGTATATATATATGTATATATATACAAGGATACATGTGCATATATATCACAAATATCTTTGTGTTTTAGGCTATGTCTTGCTGTTTGACTCTTTTAATGCTGTCTTTTGAGAAGTAGAATTTCAGAACTTTATCAACCTTTTATGGTTCATGTTTTTTTTGGGGGGGTCTTATTTAAGAAATCACTGTTTACCCCAAGGTCATAAAATTCTTCTGTTATCTTCCAGGACAGGGGTCAGCAAATTATGCCCATGTGGTAAAGTTTTTGTATATATTTTATTGGAACACAGCCATTCCCATTCATTTATATATTGTCTAAGGATTCTCTTATGCTAGAACAACAGAGTAGTGTAGTTACAACAAAGATTGTGTCACCCACAGTCAAAAATATTGACTTAAAAAAAATTTACCAACCCCCATTCTAGAAAATTACTGATTTCCTTTAATATTAGGTCTGTAATCCAATTGAAATTAATTTTTGTAAGTGGTGTAAAATAGTGTTAAGGTCTGTTTGTTCCATCTGAATTATCTAGTTGCTTCAGCATCACTTATTGAAAAAAAATCTTATTATCACAAAATTACAGTGACACCTTTGTTGTACATCAGCTTACTGTATATATGTGGGCCTATTTCTGGACTCTTTTCTGTTCCACTGGTCTATTTATCTGTCATTACAGCAATATTACGCTGTCTTTCTTTTTTAAGATTTTATTTATTTATTCATGAGATAGAGAGAGGCAGAGACACAGGCAGAGGGAGAAGCAGGCTCCATGCAGGGATCCTGATGTGGGACTCAATTCTGGGACTCCAGGATCAATCCCTGAGCCAAAAGCAGACGCTCAACCGCTGAGCCACCCAAGCATCCCAATATTATACTGTCTTAAATAGTGTTGCTTTATACTAACTTTTGGTATCTGGTAATGTAAATCTTCCAACCTGATTCCTTGGTTATTACAGGCTATTTATGTTTGATTTTTTTTAAAGATTTTTATTTATTCATGACAGACACACAGAAATAGAGGCAGAGAAATAGAGGCAGAGACACAGGCAGAGGGAGAAGCAGGCCCCATGCAGGGAGCCCGATGTGGGCTTGATCCAAGGACTCCAGGATCACACCCTGGGCCGAAGGCGGTGCTAAACCGCTAGGCCACCGGGGCTACCTACTATTTGTGTTTACATATAGATTTAAGTATCCCCTTAAAAATTTCCACAGAAAAACCTGTTGGCATCTTGACTGAGATCGACTGAATCAATAAATTTATTTGAGGAGAATTAACATCTTTACAGTATTGAGTCTCCAAATCCATGAATATGGTGTAGCTATCTATATATTTAGGTCTTCTTTAATTTTTCCTGCAATGTTTTAGAGTTTTCAGTTTAGTGATCTTGCATCTTTCATCAGGTTCATTCCTAGATATTTGAGGTTTACCAAAATTATTGTTAATGGTATTGTTTCTAACATTTAATTTATGAATTGTCTTTGCAAATACATAGAAATACAATAGATATTTATATATTGACAACTTAATTAATTTATAGTATACACATTCTTTTGAGTTTTCCTATTATTTAGAATAATATCACCTGGAATGACAGTTTTACTGGCTCCTTTTCAATATTTATACATTTAATGCTTTTTTCTTGCTTTATTGTACTAATTAGGATCTGATTAGTGAAGTAATAAAATTATTAGTAGAATAAAAAAATATGTACTTGAGTTGTTTCTGAACTCAGCGCAAAAGCACACAACATTTCACCATTAAATAGGTTTGCAGTAGGCTTTTTATATGTAAATTTAGTCACATTAAAGAAGTTTTCTTCTATTTCTAGTTTGCTGAAAATTTTTATCATGAACTAGTGGTTAATGTAATTGGATGCCTTTTTACATCTGTTGAGGTAATCATGACTTCCACTTTCATTACCTTAATGAGGTGAATTATACTAACTTTCATAATTCAAACCATTTTTTTATTCCTAGAATAAGCCAATTTAGTCACGACATATTACCTTTTTAACATATTCTCTGGATTTGATTTTCTAATATTTTGCCCTAATTTGTGTCTGTTAATAAGAAATATTGTTCTGTAATTTTCTTGTTATATTTTTGTATCAGAGTTATGCTGGCCTCATAAATGAGTAAATGTTCTCTATTCCTTGAAGAAATCATGTAAGATTAGTTCTATTTCTTTCTTAAATATTCCAATAATTCACCACTAAAGGCCTCTAGTCTTGACATTTTCTTTGGGGATATGTTTTTAATTGTAGATTTAATATATTTAACAGCTATTTAGATTTTTTCTGATTTTTCTTGTGTCAATTTAGATAAATCGTGATCTTCCAGGCTGGATGGCTCCGTTGGTTAAGCCTCTGACTCTGGATTTCAACTCAGGTCATGATCTCAGGGTACTGGGATCAAGCCCTGCATGGGGCTATGCACTCAATGAAGAGTCAGCTTGAGGACTCTCCCTCTTCTTCTGTACCTCCCCTTGCTTACACTCTCCTTCTAAAATAAATAAGGAAATCCTCCATTTTATTTAGGTTGTCACATTTATTTGTATAAAACTGTTCATAAAGATCTTGCAAAGAGTCTATTAAATTCATTGATATTCTAAAAGAAAAAAACTTTTGACTATGTTGAGTTTTCTCCATTTTATGTCAGCTTTCTATTTTATCAATTTTTATTTTCATTGTTATTAATTTCCTTCTATTTTCTATTCTTTTTCTACTTCTTAAGATGGTAACTTAGAAATTGATTTTTTTCCTAATATATGTATTTAAAGTAATTTTTCTTTTAAGGACTGTGAATTGATTAGTCCGATCAGGAGAGAGAAATCACACAGCAATTTAAAAAAGTTTAATATAAAGAATTATTAACCATATCAGTGGATTGGAGTAATGATGGTTTGGTTAGCAAAAGGTAAAGAAGATTCTACATCTACTACCTCTAGAATGAAATAGCACACCTAAGAGAGAGGCCCCTTCAAGGCCTAAGATGCAGACCTTGCTGTGGAAGGTTGCTGTGGCTCACTGAATGTCAGAGAAGTTCTTATGGCACCATAGTGCTAAAGTGCTGGAAATCCACCTTCTGAGGTGCCAGGGAAACTCTTAGCAGCAGGCACTGTTATAAAGCTGATCAAGGAAGGTCTAGGGGAAGCTGCTGGCCACTGTGAACTGCAGAAGCCTAGTGCTGGGGAAAGTAATGTGTCCTAGAGAAGCTTGCCCAGCAAGCATACCAGGATGAGGAAGCAAAAACATGTTCTTCCTGCAATGTGTTTCCAGTGCCCTCTAATGACAAAATACAGCCACCAAGGAAAAATATTTAAAGGGCCCAAACCTGTTTACACAAAGCTGGCAAATAGGTGGAATTTGGAGCTGAGAGGCAAAAAATAATAAATAACACACTACCTTTGCCACATCCCATGAAATTTAATATGCTGAATATTTATTATCTAATTGTCATTGTGCTTTCTTGAATACTGGTTATTTAGAAGAACATTGCTTCATTGTCAAATATTTTCAGATTTTTAAAGTTATCTTTCTATTAATTGATTTCTAGTTTCATTTCACTATGGTCCAAGAAGCTCCCTATATGATTGTAATCTTTCCAAGTTTGTTCAGACTCCTTTTATGATTGTATATAGTATATTTTGGTAAATATTTCATCTGTACTGGAATGTGCTTTCTGCAGTTGCTGAGTGTAGTAATATATATAAGTACATTCAGATGTATATAAAGTAGGTCAAATTTGTTAGTAATTTTGTTCAGATTTCTATATAATGTATGATTTTTGTTATCTAGTCATTCTATGGGACATAATACACCAAAAGTAGGTATATTAAAATATGATTGGGATTCTATTTCTCCTTTACTCTTCTATTAATGTTTATATACACTGTTTGAAGCTGTGTTAATATAGACATAAAAATTTAGGATTGTTAAAAAAAATTAGGATTGTTGTATCTTCCTGTTGAGTTGCCCCCTTTATCTTTATGAAATGCCACCCTTTATCCATGGTATATTTCTTGCTTAAAGGTAACTTTGTCTGTTATTAATATAACCACACAAGCTATTTTTAAGCTACTGTTTGCATGCTCTATCATTTCCATTCTTTTGCTTTCAATTTTTGTACTTACATATAAGGCTTAACAACATACACTTGAGTTGTTTTTTAAAATCCAGTCTCAAAAAAAATCCAGTCTGAAAATCTTTGCCTTTGATTTAGAAGTCTTTTTAGTCCATTTGTACTTCATATAATTACTCATATAATAATTTTAAGTTTACCATTTTGCTTGCATTTTCCCTCTTCTCTGTTCTTTCTCCTCTCCTTTTCTACTTTTTTTTGGGGGGGTTATTATATCATTATTTTATATTACTTCTTTTATCAACTTTTCTTAAATTCAGGCTTATTGAGGAATAATTTCCATATAATAAAATTCATAATTTTTAGTGGAATCATATAGTATATGGCATTTTGAGTTTGACTTCTATTATTTAACATTACCCATTTCAGATTCATTTATGTTGTTGTATAAGTCATTTGTTCTTTTTTATTGCTATGTAGTAATTGATTGCATGAACATACCAGTTTGTTTATTCATTCACCAGGTGAAAGTTATTTGAGTTGTTTCCACTTTTAGTCTGATATGAATAATTCATTTGACTTGTTACCAATTACTGGTGATTTTGAATAATGTTGCTATGAACATTCATGTGCAGATTTTTGTGAGAACATGTTTTCTTTTTACTTGGTGAACACCTAGGAGTCAGATTACTGTGAACTGAACACTTATTTCCAAAGTAGTCATACCATTTTTTTTTATTACCACCAATAATGTATTGAATGATTCACATCTTCATCAACCACTGGTATTATCAGTTTTTTTGTTTGCCATTCCAACAGATGTGTAGTGGAATCTCATTGTGGTTTTAATTCACATTTTCTTAAGGACTGCTGATGTAAAATATCTTTTTATGTGCTTACTTATAATCTATGTCTGTTTTGATAAACTATCTGCTCAAATCTTTCACCAAGTTTTTTTTTCTGGGTTGTTTTCTTTTAAGAATTTTTTTATATATTTAGGACATGAGCCCTTTAGCTGATATGTGTTTTTCAAATATTTTTCTCCCAGTCTGTCACTTATCTTTTTATTTTATTATCATGGTCTTTGGAGTGTTGACATTTTTTATTTTGATGGAAAAAAGTATCCATTTTTTATTTTATCATTTGTGAAATTATAATTATTTTTTTATTGAAGTTCAACTTCCCAACATATAGTATGCTCATCCCATCACTTGCCCTCCTCAGTGCCCGTCATCCAGTTACCCCATTCCCCCACTCACCTCCCCTTCCACAACCCTTTGTTCATTTCCAGAGTTAGGAGTCACTCATGGTTTGTCTCCTGTCCCTTATAATCCCTTTCACTATTTCTTATATTCCCCATATGAGTCAAACCATGATGATTGTCCTGATTGACTTATTTCACTCAGCATAATACCCTCCAGTTCCAATCACATCGAAGCAAATGGTGGGTATTCATCCTTTCTTATGGTTGAATAATATTCCTTTGTATATATGTATATATATACCACATCTTCTTTATCCATTCATCTGTTGAAGGACACTGAGGCTCCTTCCACAGTTTGGCTATTGTGGACATTGCTGCTATAAACATTGGGATTCAGGTGTCCCAGCATTTCACTGCATCTGTATCTTTGGGGTAAATACCCAGTAGTGCAGTTGCTGGGCTGTAGGGTAGCTCTATTTTTAACTCTTCAAGGAACCTCCACACTGTTTACCAGAGTGGTTGTACCAGTTCACATTCCCACCAACAGTGCAAGAGGGTTCCCTTTTCTCCACATCTCCAACATTTGTTGTTTCCTGTCTTGTTAATTTCCACCATTCTCACTGGTGTGAGGTGGTATCTCTTTTTGGGTTCATTTTGAATTTTCCTGATGGCAGGTGATGTGGAACATTTTCTCATGTACTTGTTGGCCATGTGTATGTCTTCTTTGGTGAAATTTCTGTTCATGTTTTTTGCCCATTTCATGATTGTATTGTTTGTTTCTTGGGTATCAAGTTTAATAAGTTCTTCATAGATCTTGGATACTAGCCTTTTATCTGATATGTCATTTGCAAATATCTTGTCCCATTCTGTGGGTTGTCTTTTAGTGTTTTTTATTGTTTCTTTTGCTGTGCAGAAGCTTTTGATTCTGATTAAGTCCCAGTAGTTTATTTTTGCTTATGTTTCCTTTGCCTTCATAGATGTATCTTGCAAGAAGTTACTGTGGCCAAGTTCAAAAAGGGTGTTACCTGCGTTCTCCTCTAGGATTTTGATGGATTCTTGTCTCACATTTAGATCTTTCATCCATTTTGAGTTTATCTTTGCGTATGATATAAGAATATGGTCCAGTTACATTATTCTGCATGTAGCTGTCCAATTTTCGCAGCACCACTTATTGAATAGACTGTTCTTTTTCTAGTGAATATTCTTTCCTGCTTTGTTGAAGATGAGTTGACCATAGAGTTGAGGGCCCATTTCTGGGTTCTATATTCTGTTCGATTGATCTCTGTCTGTTTTTGTGCCAGTATCACACTGTCTTGATGATTATAGCTTTGTAGTACAGTTTCACATCTGACATTGTGATGCCCCCAGCTTTGGTTTTCTTTTTCAATATTTCCCTGGCTATTCAGGGTCTTTTCTGATTCCACACAAACCTTAGGATTATTTGTTCCAACTCTGTGAAGAAAGTCCATGGTATTTTGATAGGGATTGCACTGAACATGTAAATTACCCTAGGTAGCATAGACATTTTCACAATATTAATTCCTCTAATCCATGAGCATGGAATGTTTTTCCATCTCTTTGGGTCTTCCTCAATTTCTTTCAGTGTTCTGTAGTTTTTAGGGTAAAGATCCTTTACCTCTTTCGTTAGGTTTATTCCTAGGTACCTTATGGTTTTGGGTGCAATTGTAAATGGGATCGATTCCTTAATTTCTCTTTCTTCAGTCTCAGTGTATAGAAATACCACTGATTTCTGTGCATTGATTTTGTATCCTGCCACATTGCTGAATTGCTATATGAGTTCTAGCAATCTTGGGGTGGAGTCTTTTGGGTTTTCTATATACAGTATCATGTCATCTGTGAAGAGGGAGAGTTTGACTTATTCTTCGCCAATTTGAATGCCTTTTATTTTTCTTTTTGTTGTCTCATTGCTGAGGCTAGGACTTCTAGTACTATGTTGAATAACAGTGGTAAGAGTGGACATCCCTGTCGTGTTCCTGATCTCAGAGGAAAGGCTCTCAGTGTTTCCCCATTAGAATTATATTTGCTGTGGGCTTTTCATAGATGGCTTTTAAGATACTGAGGAATATTCCCTCTATCCCTACACTCTTAAGAGTTTTGATCAGGAATGGATGCTGTATTTTGTCAAATGCTTTCTCTGCATCTATTGAGAGGATCATATGATTCTTGTTTTTTCTCTTGGTGATGCAATCTATCACATTGATTGTTTTACAAGTGTTGAACCAACCTTGCATCCCAAGAATAAATCCCACTTGGTCATGGTAAATAATCTTAATGTACTGTTGGATCCTATTGGCTAGTATCCTGTTGAGAATTTTTGCATCCATGTTCATCAGGGATATTGGTCTATAATTCTCCTTTTTGGTGGGATCTTTGTCTAGTTTTGGAATCAAAGTGATGCTGGCCTCATAAAATGAGTTTGGAAGTATTCCATCCCTTTCTAACCTTCAGAACAGCTTTAGTAGAATAGGTATTATTTCTTCTCTAAAAGTTTGATAGAATTCCCCTGGGAAGCCATCTGGTCCTGGACTTTTGTGTCTTGGGAGGTTTTTGATGACTGCTTCAATTTCCTGGCTGGTTATTGGCCTGTTTTGATGACTGCTTCAATTTCCTGGCTGGTTTTGGTAATTCGTGGTTTTCCAGAAATCCATCCATTTCTTCTAGATTGCCGAATTTGTTGGCATATAGCTGCTCATAATACTTTTTAAAAATCGTTTGTATTTCCTTGGTATTGGTTGTGATCTCTCCCCTTTCATTCATGATTTTATTAATTTGGGTCTTTTTTCTTTTAATAAGGCTGGCTAGTGGTTTATCTATCTTATTAATTCTTTCAAAGAGCCAGCTCCTGGTTTTGTTGATCTGTTCTACAGTTCTTCTGGCCTCTGTTTCATCGAGTTTCTGCTCAAATCTTTATTATCTCCCTTCTTCTGCCTGGTGTAGGTTTTACTTGCTGTTCTTTCTCCAATTCCTCTAGGTGCAAGGTTAGCTTGTGTATTCAAGGTTTTTTTTTTCCAATTTTTTGAGGGAGGCTTGTATTGCGATGTATTTCCCTCTTAGGACCACTTTTGTGGTATCCCAAATATTTTGAATGGTTGTATCTCCATTAGTGTCCATGAATCTTTTAAATTCTTCTCTAATTTCCTGGTTGACCCATTCATCTTTTAGCGGGATGCTCTTTAACCTCCATGTGTTTGAGGTTCTTCCAAATTTCTTCTTGTGATTGAGTTCTAGTTTCAAAGCACTGTGGTCTGAAAATATGCAGGGGACAATCCCAATCTTTTGATATCAGTTGAGACCTGATTTGTGACCCAGTATGTGGTCTATTCTGGAGAAAGTTCCATGTGCATTTGAGAAGAATGTATTCAGTTGTGTTCAGATGGAAAGTTCGGTATGTATCTGTGAAATCCATCTGGTCCAGTGTATCATTTAAGGCCCTTGTTTATTTGGTGATGTTCTGCTTAGAATATCTGTCACTTGCAGAAAGTGCTGTGTTGAAGTCTCCTACTATTAGTGTATTTTTACCTAAATATCTCTTTACTTTGGTTATTAATTCGTTGATATATTTGGCAGCTCCCACATTAGGGGCATAAATATTCATTATTGTTAGGTCTTCTTGTTGGATAGACTCTTTAAGTATGATATAGTGTCCCTCTTCAACTTTTACTAGAGTCTTTGGGATAAACTTTATTTATCTGAAATAAGGATTACTACCCCAGCTTTCTTTTGAGGACCGTTTGAATGGTAAATGGTTCTCCACCCTTTCATTTTCAGTCTGGAGGTGTTCTTAGGTCTAAATTGAGTCTCTTGTAGACAGCAAATAGATGGGTCTTGCTTTTTTATCCATTCCAATACCCTGTGTCTTGCGATGGGATCATTTAGCTCATTCATGTTCAGAGTTACTATTGAAAGATATGAATTTAGTGTCATCGTAATACCTATTCAGTCCCTGTTTTTGTGGATTATTTCTCTGGGCTTCTTCTTTCTTTTACAGGTTCCCCCTTAATATTTCTTGCTGAGCTGGTTTGGTGGGTACCTATTCTTTCAGTTTCCACCTATCTTGGAAGCTCTTTATCTCTCCTTTTATTCTGAATGACAAACTTGCTGGATAAAGTATTCTTGGTTGCATGTTCTTCTCATTTAGTACCCTGAATATATCCTGCCAGCCCTTTCTGGCCTGCCAGGTCTCTGTGGAGAGGTCTTCTATTAATCTATATTTCTCCCCATATAAGTTAAGAATCTCTTGTCTCTCACTGCTTTAAGGATTTTCTCTTTATCTTTGGAATTTGCAAGTTTCACTATTAAATGGCGAGGTGTTGAACGGTTTTTATTGATTTTTTTTGGAGGGACCTCTCTATCTCCTGGATCTAAATGCCTGTTTCCCTCCCCAAATTAGGGAAGCTCTCAGCTATGATTTGTTCAAGTATACTTTGTGGCCCTCTCTCCCTCTCGGCATCTTCTGGAACCCCAATTACACATAGATTCTTGCTTCTCAGGTTATCATTTATTTCCCTTAATCTTTCCTCATGGTCTCTTAATTGTTTTTCTCTTTTTTCCTCGGCTTCCTTCCTTACCGTCAACTTGTCTTCTATGTCACTCACTCTTTCTCCCACCTCATTAACCCTAGCCTTTAGGACATCCAGTTTGGATTGCATTTCATTTATTTTTAATTTTGGCCAAATTAGATCTCAATTCTGCAGTAACAAAGTCTGTAGAATCCTTTATG
The DNA here is from genome assembly GCF_053574225.1 of Canis aureus. NCBI lineage: Eukaryota > Metazoa > Chordata > Mammalia > Carnivora > Canidae > Canis > Canis aureus. The sequence continues at coordinate 26,231,718 of NC_135642.1, forward strand.
CCTTTTTCCAAAGCCACCAGTAGCTTTATAATTGTGCTTATGAATTGGCTTTCTGACATCAAATTGAAATCCATATTCTGTAACTCTGTGGCAGAGTACTGTTTCTGATTCTTTCTTTTGCGGTGAATTCTTCCTTCTAGTCATTTTGTTCAGTGCAAAGTTGCTGTATGAGTGAGCTGAGTCAAGAATATCAACCCCGACCTAAGTAAATTCCACCCTAGATGATTGTGACGGGGTCAGAGACCAGAAAATGAAAACGTAGATCAGGACATAATAAAACAAAAGGACCACTAAAGTGAAAAACAAATTTTAACACAAAGTAATAAAAAAATAAAAGGCCAAAAATGCCAAAGAAGAAGAAAAAAGAAAAAGAATAAAAGAAAAAAAAAGTGGGATCCCTGGGTGGTGCAGCGGTTTGGCGCCTGCCTTTGGCCCAGGGCGCGATCCTGGAGACCCGGGATCGAGTCCCACGTCGGGCTCCCGGTGCATGGAGCCTGCTTCTCCCTCTGCCTGTGTCTCTGCCTCTCTCTCTCTCTCTATGTGACTATCATAAATAAATAAAATTTAAAAAAAAAGAAAAAAAAAGTAAGGAGGAAAAAGAGAAAATAAAAAACTGGTGTGGGGGACTGCGGGATGGTGGTGGTGAAGAAGTGGTAGTGGAGAGAGAATGTAGTCTATTCTAGGCAGCCTAGAGGATGATCCTTTTGGTTCTGAGTGTATTTTGTTCTGTATGTTAGAAGATGCTGAATCCCAAATTTATATAAACCAGCAATACTCATAGAGAGCCCCAACATTGACCATATACAAGATAAAAGAGGGTGGACAAAATGGGAATGAAGAGAGAATATAATCTCACAGAATGAACCAGCACCATATTCCACTTGATTCTGGGTGCATGCTGGTCATGTTTTAGAAGGTATTAACTTCTGCCATTGTAGAACAAAATGAGGAAGAGAAAACAAAAAGCACAAAACAAAAACCATATCTTGTATATCTCCCAAGATTAAATTGAATATGTTGAAGGGAATCCAGGAGTGAAAAATATATCTAAGACATGTAATTGTAGCAATATGAAAGTCAAAAAGGAAAAAATTTGAAAACGAAGAGTTGGTAAAATATTGTAGTTAAGGTGGGAAAAGAGAAAAAATATTGGCAATTTTTAATCTGATATAAAAATGAGTTGTAATGGAAAAAGGAAAGAAAAATTTTTTAAAGGGGGTGACCCTCTAGTTCTGTATACTATATTCCCTCGATTTTCCCTTGGTCTTGGAACTTTCCAGCACTGCTTGGTCAAGAACTTGCTCTTCCCCTGTTCTTCTAGTTGGTCTTCTGGGGTAAGGGCCTGCTGTGCTGATTCTCAGGTGTGTGTACCTGGGGGAGATGCCCTGCCCTCTGCTGGGTGCCGGGCTCAGTGCTTACCCCATGATGCCTTTGTTCCCTGGCAGCCCCGCCTCTCCCAGACACAAGGTGAAACAAGAAGGAACAACAAAGGTGGCGGCCAGGTCTCCAGCCCTGGAGTCAGCTCCCCGCAGTAACTAATGCAGTCTCCCAGTCCGCACTGGCCTAGATGCTCCCAGGCCCATGTGGGTGCACTGATCTGCACACCTTGCAGGGCGCCCAGCAGCAGGAGAGTCCTTGCTGTCCTGTACCCTCCCTGCTTCTGCCTGTCCCAGGGAGAGTGCAGGGGGCCGCGGCTCCCAAAGGCAATGGGGCACAGCCACCTCCATTCGGAGCTGGCCTGTTTGACTGACTGGCTTCTCCCAAATGTCGTGCTCCAGCGCTTTTACCGAGATCAGACCGTGGTTTGTGGTGAGCCTTCCCCCGGGCGTCCCTCTTCTAATAGTGACTCCAGGAAACTGGAGGCTTCACTGCCCTTCCTAGAATTTTGCCTGATTTTCCTGCTAAACACTTTTCAATCTGGGGAAAAATCCGGCACGAATTTTTAAAGTTCCCACTTCTCCAGGGCTGAGCTTTCCTCTCCTGGAGGCTTTCGCAGCTCTGCTTTAGTCCTGCTACTTCCCCACTTTATTCTTATTTATTTATTTATTTATTTATTTATTTATTTATTTATTTATTTTTCCACCTTCCTACCTTGTTAGAAGTGAAAACTTTTCTCTCTCTAGCATTCCAGCTGTTCTCTCTTTAAATCTCAGGTCAAGTTCGTAGGTGTTCAGGATGTTTTGAAAGTTATCCAGATAAGTTGGTGGGGCCTTACTCGTCTGCCATCTTGCCCCGCTTTCCCCCTGGTTTGTGAAATTATTGACAGAAATCTATAAGACATTTGCATGATCTAATGACACAAAGACTTTATCATGCATTTTATTGTAATAGTTTTAAGTTTTAGGTTTTCCATGTATTTGTAATTTATTTGACTTAGTTTTTTGTATATGATCTGTGTTATGGATTGAAGTTTTGTTTTGTCTTGCTTTTCAATTGGATATCTCAACTCTTATACCATATTTGTGGAAAAGATTATTGATTCTTAATTGAATTGCTTTTGTAACTTTATAAATCAATTGCTTAAATGTGTGAGTCTATTTTTGTACTGTTGGGCTTCATTGATTTACTGGCTTATCCTTTTACCAATACTACACTGTATTGATTACTTGATTATTTACAGTAAATCTCAAAACTATGTAGGAAGAATCCTCCAGCTTTGTTCTTTACAATTTTGTTCTTGTTATACTGACTCTTATGCTTTTCCATATTAATTTTCTACTTTCTTAAAAGCTTAGGTCATTGATTTGAGATCTTTCTTATTTTCTAATATAAGCATTAATGCTAAACACTTCCCTCTCAGGACAACTTTATCTGTATCCTGATAGTTTTAATATATTATATTTTCATGTTCATTCAATTGCATGTATTTTCCAATTTTCTTGCAAGATCTTCTTCAACCCATTGGGTATTTAGAAATGTTTTTATCAATTTCCAAATAGAAGGTTTTTTCCAAAATCTTTCTTTGTATTTTTATTCTGTTATGATGAGAAAACATGTTTTGTATTACTTTAAATTTTTAAAGTGTGTTTTGTTTGTTTTATGGCCCAGAATATCATTTTTCTTGGCAAATGTTTCATATTTTCTTGAAAAGGATGACTAATCTGTTCTTGTGGGTGGAGTGTTCTATGAATACTAATTAGGTCCAATTGGTTGATAATGTTCAAGCCTTCTAATTTCTTACTGATTTTTGATCTAATGTTTTTATAGATTACAGAGAAAAATACTGAAATTGCCAACCATAATTTTGGATATGTCTGTATTTTTTCAATTCTATTAGCTTTTGCTTTCTCTATTCTGAAGATTCTTTTGTGCATGTACACTTAGTTTTTTTTTGTTGTTTTTTTTAGTTTTTGTGAACTGAGCCCTTTGTCATGTAATTTTTTTCTCTTCTTTCCAGGAAACATTCTTATTCTGAAGTCCAAGTTCCTGATACTAAAATTCCCACTCCAACTTTCTTTCTTTTTAAAAATTTTTCTTTATTTAAATAATTCAAATACAATTAACATAGTATTATATTAGTTTCAGATGTACAATATAATGATTCAACACTTCTATATGCTACTCAGGGCTATCACAAGTATACTCTTAATTTCCTTCACCTACTTCACCTATTCCCTCACCAACTTCTCTTCTAGCAACTTCCAATTTGTCTTCTCTTAAAAGTCTAGGTTTTTTTGGTCCATCTTTTTTTCCTTTTGTTTGTTTTGTTTCTTAAATTTTTACATGTGAGTGAAATGTGAATGAAGTCATAAATGTGAATGAAGTCATATGTTATTTGTCTTTCTCTGACTGACTTATTTAACTTAGCATTATACCCTCTAAATCCACCCATATTGTTGCAAATGGTAAGATTTCTTCCTTTTTTATGGCTCAGTAATATTCCAGTTTGTGTGTATTTGTGTATGTGTGTGTGTGTGTGTACATCTTTATCCATTCATCTGTGGATGTACACTTGGGTTGCTTGCATATCTTGATTATTTTAAATAATGCTACACCAAAATAAAAAGCACAGCAAAGGAAACCATCAACAAAACAAAAATACAATCTACATATGGGAGAAGATATTTGCAAATAATATATCCAATAAAGGGTAGGTATTTAAAATATGTAAAGAACTTATACAACTCAACACCAAAAAAAACAAATAATCCAATTGAAAAATAGTCAGAAGTCACGAATAGAGATTTTTCCAAAGAAGACATACAGATGGAAAAAGAAGACATATAGATGGCCAACAGAGACATGAAAAGTTGTTCACCATCACTCATCATTTGGGAAATGCAAAGCAAAACTACAATGAGAAATCACTTCACACCAGTCAAAATGACTACAATTAAAAATAGGAAATAACAAGTGTTGGTGAGGATGTGAAGAAAAAGGAACCTTCATGCACTGTTGGGAGGAATGCAAGCTGGTGCAGCCATTGTGGAAAATAGTTTGGAAATTCCTCAAAAATTAAAAATAGAATTACTATATGATCTATCTTTCTTTTGATTAGTATTTGTTTGGGCTCTTCAAATTTCTAATCTGTTGTGCTAGCCTCTGCAACCACTGGTTTTTCTTTCACCCATTTAGTTCCTGTACCAACACCAAGTCTAATCTTTTTTTTTTTTTTAAGATTTTTTATTTATTTATTTGTGGGAGACACCCAGAGAGAGACAGAGACATAGGCAAAGGGAGAAGCAGGCTCACCACAGGGAGCCCAATGCAGGATTCAATCTCTGAACTTCAGGACCATGCCCTGAGCTGAAGGCAGATCCTCAATCACTGAGCCACCCAGGTGTCACAAGTCTAATATTTAATCCAAACCCAGAATTAGCCAGTCCCCTCAAAGAAGAAATTGCCAGCATAAACTTATTACAAATATTTCTCCCCATTCTGGAATATTATCCAGTCCTTTCAGCATCCACATCACTTTGATGTCTTTAAGAATGTTAATTGTCCTTTATCCATTTTTCCCCTAATTGTTGCATTTGGAATATTGGCCTGATGCAACCTATTAAATTCTGCCCATAATTTGTGTGTGCATGTGTACATATATATATTTAAGCCAGAAAAAAGCTGCACACGTGCTTGCCAGTGACAGACATTTTAAAAAATGCTTTAATTGATGTTTGCATTTGGAAATATACTTCAGGGGTTTGTAGTTTTATGTTTTACAGTATTTGAAGCTACCTGCCTTCATATTTTGTTGAGAAGAGCTAAAGGGAGAATACATTTAGGGGCCTTTGGTTTTGAAAGTGAACTATGTGTTAAACATAAATATGTAAAATTTATGTAAAATCCACTGGCAGGAGAAGGGCGTGCACTGTACCAGGCCTAAAGCTGGGCACCCACCCCTGGAGACCACCCCTGGCAGGTCCCAGGAGAGCTGGCAGCAGGCACCTCCTCCCCCACACATCCCAGCCAGTGCCACATCCTCTGCAGGTGGAGTTATCAGCTTCCCGTCCCCACACGCCCTCCCTGTTGGCACTACCCAGGCCAGAGGGCAGAACACAGAGGTTTCCCCACACTCTACCTCCCCTCTCAGAACACTCCCAGGCTTGGAGTTTTTCTATTAGGTTTGGAGTTGGGAGGGTTCCAGGGAGAGTACCTGGACAATAAAGAGATTGGATTCCCCCCCCCCCCCAAAAAAGAGAATTGTCAAAGTATAATTATTTAAAAATTAAAACTTGTTTCTTATACAAATATTATAGTGGGCATGTGTCAAGGATTTCTTATCTTATTACTGAAAGAACCATGAAAAGGTAAAGCTGATTCATGAGAGAATTCAAAATACCCCATAGATAGTTATCCAATGAAAGGAAAGCTGAAATGAAGTTGCTAACAGATACAAGCTAGTTAATGCGTTATGTGGCAAGGGAACCATAACCATCAGTTACCTTAATTCCAAAGAGAAATCTAAAGTTAAAGCCTAATTTTACAGAATCTAGTCCGTATCAAGAATAAATAGTAAGTCAAGCAAAAGTAAAATCCCCTGTTTAGTTAAAAAATGCTTGGGCAGAGCCATTAATGCTTTCAAGTGACATAAAAATGGTATGTTGTCATTCTTTTGCCTTATTTCCAAAATATCAGAACATTTTTCTTTCTTTTTAAAAAAAATTATTCATGAGAGACACAGAGAGGCAGAGACATAGGCAGTGGGAGCAGCAGGGTCCCCATAGGGGAGCCCAAAGTGAGATTCCATCCCAGTACCCTAGTATCACAACCTGAGCCAAAGGCAGACACTGATCCACTGAGCCAACCAGGAGGCCCTCAGAACATTTTTCTTAACAGAATTTTATTAATGCAAAGTAAACTCAGAAGATAACATGTCTATAAATATTGAGAGCTAATTTTGAGACTTTTTTTCCCCCTGTGATCCTTGCTAACAAATTCAGCTGGCCTTGTTGGGAGTGCCTTTGGTATTAGAGAAATAGAAGATAGTAGTTATTTTTCATTAAACTCTCATATTGAGTAAGCCTTGAAAAATATAGATGGTCTTTTTTCTTTTCCAATTTTAAATGTTTAATCTGTTTCCACAAATGCTTAGATTTGTGTAATCTTCACCACTAACAAGACAGAATATTTCCATTACTCCAAAAATTACCCTGTGTCCATCCTTTGCAAAGGTAATGCATCCCCATTTCAAAGCAAATAGTTGAATTCTATCACCATATGTGAATTAGCTTTTTCTAGAATTCATATAAATATGCATTCTATTTTGCGTCTTCTTTTTTTTGACATAGCATTAGGTTTTTGAAATTGCTACAAATTTTGGTAGTTTGTTCTTTTATATTGCTGAGAAGTATTCTATTACATGAATATACCACAATGTTTTTCAAATCTCCTATTGACTCCTGGACTTTTTGTAGTTTTTGGCTAAAATGAATAACATTTTAATGGTCATTCTTGTACAAAGTTGAATATGAATATATGTTTTCATTCTGAATAAATTCTGGGTGGTCCATTGCCGAGTTGTAGGATACATATAAAAGAAATTATAAAATAAGGATGCCTGGGTGGCTTAGTGGTTGAGTGTCCTTCAGCTTAGGGCATGTCCCTGTGTCCCTGCATCGGGCTCCCTGCATGGAGCCTGCTTCTTCCTCTGCCTATGTCTCTGCCTCTCTCTCTATGTCTCTCATGAATAAATAAATAAAATCTTTTTTTAAAAAAAGAAAATATAAAAATAGTTTTCCAGTTTGTAGCATTTTACCTGCTAAACAACAAGATTATTATGAGGTTTCTAGTGATATTATTTCATGAGTCAGCAATGTTTTTCTATAAAGGGCTATCAAGTAAATATCCTAGCTTTATGGGCATACAGTCTCTGTTTTAATTACTCACTTCTGCTATGGCAGTGTGGAAGTGTCCACAGAAAATACACAAACGGGCATGGTTGTGTTCTAATAGAACTTTATTTAAAAAGGCAACAAATGAATTTAACCCATGGGTCATATTTTTCCAACTTGCTCTGCATCATCTCCAACATTTGGTGTTACCAGTATTTTTCATTTTAATCATGTGAGTATTTGTGATTTAAAAACTTTGCATTTCCCTGATGACTAATGATGTTGAGAATGAAATCTTATGTTTACTGGACATTTATAAATCTTCCTTTCTGAAATGTCAGTTCAAATTTGTTTCTCATTTTTATCTTTTTATTATTGGGGAGCAGACAACTCCTCTCTTAAATGCATGTTTGTGAATATTTTCTTTGACTATGGCTTTGGCTGCTTATTTTCTTAAAGGAAGGTCTTCTTGAGCAATGTTTTACTTTTGCAAAAGTTCAAATTATAATTTATCTTTATTTTTTAAAAGATTTTATTTATTTATTTATAGAGACACAGAGAGAGAATGAGAGGCAGAGACACAGGCAGAGGGAGAAGCAGGATCCATACAGAGAGCCCGAGGTAGGACTGGATCCAGGGTCTCCAGGATCACGCCCCGGGCCACAGGCGGCGCCAAACCACTGCGCCACCGGGGCTGCCCTATAATTTATCTTTAAAAAACTTAGTGTTTTCCCTCTTCTATTTATGAATTTTTTTTTTAAGATTTTATTTATTCATGAGAGACACACAGAGAGAGAGAGGCAGAGATGCAGGCAGAGGAAGAAGCAGGCTCCCTGCAGGGAGCCCGATGCAGAACCTGATCCCCAGAACTGGGATCCTGAGCCAAAGGCAGATGCTCAACCACTGAGCCACCTAGGCATCCCCTATTTATGAAATCTTAGTTTACTTATGATTGTAAAGATATTCTCCAATTACTTCTTATCTAGAAGTTTCATAGCTTTAGATTTTACATGTATGTCTGTAGTTCAACAAAAGAAGTAATTAGAGAAGACATCCTTGCCTTATCTCTGAACTTAGAGGGAAACACTATCTCTCATTATCATGTATATAGTAGCTATTTTTTTAAAGATACCATTTACTAGAGGAAATTCCATCCTGTTCCTATCTTTGATAGTTGGGGATTTTGTTTTGTTTTGTTTTTTGTTCTTTATTTTTATAATCCTATTTCCTTTTTTAAAATTTAAATTCAATTTAAATTCATGTATTATTAGTTTCGGAGGTAGTGATTCACCAGTCTTATATAGCATCCAGTGCTCATTATATCACGTGCCCTCCTTAATGTCCATCACCCACTTACCCCATCCCTTGACCCCCCCTCTCATCCAGCAACCCTCAGTTTGTTTCCTATAACTAAGAGTCTCTTATGGTTTCTTTCCCTCTCTGATTTTGTCTTGTTTTATTTCTTCCTCCCTTCCCTTATGATTTTGTTTTGTTTCCTAAATTCTACATATGAAAGAAATCCTATGATAAAGTTGTCTTTCTCTGATTGACTTATTTCAGTTAGCATAATACCCTCTAGTTCCATCCACATCATTGCAAATGGCAAGATTTCACTTTTTTGATAGCTGAGTAGTATTCCATATATATATATGCCACATCTTCTTTATTTATTCATCTGTAGATGAATCTCTTGGCTCTTTCTATAGTTTGTCTATTGTAGATATTGCTGCTATAAACACTGGAAAGCAGGCGCCTCTTTGGATCACTACATTTGTATCTTTGGGGTAAATACCTAGTAGTGTAATTGCTGGGTCATAGGGTAGCTCTATTATCACCTTTTTGAGGAACCTCCATACTGTTTTCCAGAGTGGCTACATCAGCTTGCATTTTCACTAAGAGTGTAAGAGGGTTCCCCTTTCTCCGCATTCCTGCCAACATCTGTTGTTCCCTAACTTGTTCATTTTAGCCATTCTGACAGGTGTAAGGTGGTATCTCGTGATCTTTTTTGTATTTCCCTGATACCAAGTGACATGGAGCATTTTTTCATGTGTCTGTTGGCCATTTTGCATGTCTTCTTTGGAGAAATATCTGAATCTTCTGCCCATTTCTTGATTGGATTATTTGTTCTTTGGGTGTTGAGCTTTGATAAATCCTATATAGATTTGGATACTAGCCCTTTCTGTGATAAGACATGTGCAAACATCTTCTCCCATCCTGTCAGTTGTCTTCTGTTTTGTTGACTGTTTCCTTTGCTGTTCAAAACCTTTTTATCTTGATGAAGTTCCAATAGTTCATTTTTGCCTTTGTTTTCCTTGCCTTTGGGGACAAATCTAGTAAGAATTACTGTGGCCAGGGTTATAGAGGTTGCTGCCTGTGTTCTCCTCTAGGATTTTGATGGATTCCTGTCTCAAATTTAGGTCTTTCATCCATTTTGAGTCTATTTTTGTGTATGGTGTAAGAAAATGGTCTAGTTTCATTCTTCTGCATGTGGTTATCCAATTTTTCCAACACTACTTATTGAAAAGACTATCTTTTTTCCATCAGATATTCTTTCCTGCTTTGTTGAAGATTGGTTGACTATAGAGTTGTGGATCCATTTCTGGGTTCTCTATACTGTTCCATTGATCTATGTATGTGTTTTTGTGCCAGTACCATACTGTCTTGATTATGACAGCTTTGTAATATAACTTAAAGTTATAGAATTTTTATGCCACCAGCTTTGGTTTTCTTTTTCAACATCCCTTTAGCTATTCAGGGTCTTTTCTGGTTACATACAGATTTTAGGATTATTTGTTCCAGCTCTGTGAAAAAAGTTGATGGTATTTTGATAGGGATTACATTGAATGTATAGATTGCTCTAGGTAGCATAGACATTTTAACAATGTTTGTTCTTCCAATCCATGAGCATGGAATGTCTATTTTTTTGTGGCTTCCTCAATTTCTTTCATAAACATCCTATAGTTTTCTGAGTACAGATCCTTTGCCTCTTTGGTTAAGTTTATTCCTAGGTATCTTATGGTTTTGGTGCAATTATAAATGGGATTGACTCCTTAATTTTTCTTTCTTCTATCTCATTGTTTGTATATAGATTTTTGTGCATTGTTTTTATATCCTGACACTTTGCTGAATTTCTGTATGAGTTCTAGCAATTTTAGGGTGGAGTCTTTGGGGTTTTTCCCCATAGAGTATCATGTCATCTGTGAAGAGTAAGAGTTTCACTATTGCTTTGTCAATTCAGATGCTTTTTATTTCTTTTTGTTGTCTGATTGCTGAGACTAGGACTTCTAGGTCTATGTTGAACAACAGTGGTGATACTGGGCATCCAAGTTGAGTTCCTAACCTTAGGGGGAAAACTCTCAGTTTTTCTCCATTAGGGATGATATTTGCTATGGGCTTTTCATATATGGCTTTCATAATATTAAGGTATGTTCTCTATTCCTACACTGTGAAGAGTTCTAATCAAGAAAGGATGCTGTACTTTGTCAAATGCTTTTTTTGCTTCTATGGTTCTTGTCCTTTCTTTTATTAATGTAGTATTTTTGATGTTGACACACACTTGCACACAGGAATAAATCCCACTTGGTTGTGGTAAGTTATCCTTTTCATGTACTATTGGCTAGTATCTTGGTGACAATTTTCACATCCATGTTCATCAGGGGTATTGGTCTGTAATTCTCCTTTTTGGTGGAGTTTTTGTCTGGTTTTGGGATCAAGGTAATAATGGCCTCATAGAAAGAGTTTGGAATTCCTTCCATTCTATTTTTTGAAAATATCTTCAGAAGAATAGGTATTAATTCTTCTTTAAATGTTTGGAGAATTCCTCTGGGAAGCCATCTTTTGTTTGTTGGGAGATTTTTGATTACTGCTTCAATTTCCTTGCTGGTTATGGGTCTTTTCAGGTTTTCTATTTCTTCCTGTTTCATTTTGGTAGTTAATACATCTCTAGGAATGCATCCATTTCTTCCAAATTGTCTAATTTTTTGGCATAATATGTTGTTGGCTCATAATATGTTCTTATAATTGCTTGTATTTCTTCCACGTTGGTTGTGATGTCTCCTCTTTCATTCATGATTTTATTTGGATCATTCCATTTTCTTTTTAATATGTCTGGACAAATATTTATAAATCTTATTAAATCTTAAGAAGAACCAGCTTCTAGTTTTGTTGATCTGTTCTACTGTTCTTTTGGTTTTCTATTTCATTGACTTCTGCTCTAATATTTATTAATTCTCTTCTTCTGGATTTAGGCTTTATTTGCTGTTTTTTCTCCAACTCCTTTAGGTGTAAGGTTAGGTTGTGTATTTGAGACATTTCTTGTTTCTGAAAGGCTTGTATTGCTATATACTTCCCATCTTTGCTGAATCCCAAAGGTTTTGAACAGTTTTGTTTTCATTTTCATTTGTTTCCATGAATTTTTAAAATTCTTCTTTAATTTCTGGACTGACCCATTCGTTCTTTAGTAGGGTGCTCTTTAACCTCTATGTATTTGTGTTATTTCCAAATTTCCTCTTGTGATTGAGTTCAAGTTTCAAAGCACTGTGGTCTGAAAATGTTCAGGGAATGATCCCAATATTTTGGTACCAGTTGAGACCTGATCTGTGACCCAGTATGTGATTTATTCTGGAGAATGTTCCAAGTGCACTCAAGAAGAATGTGTATTTTTTTGCTTTAGGATGAAATGCTCTGTATATATCTGTGAAGTCCATCCGGTCCAGCATGTCATTCAAAGCCCTGTTTCCTTGTTAATCTTCTGCTTAGATGACCTGTCCAAGTAGTGAGTGGGGTGTTAAAATCCCCTACTATTATTGTATTATTATCAATGTGTTTCCTTTTTTTAAAAAAATTTTATTTATTCATGATAGTCACACAGAGAGAGAGAGAGAGGCAGAGACACAGGCAGAGGGAGAAGCAGGCTCCATGTACCGGGAGCCCGACGTGGGACTTGATCCTGGGTCTCCAGGATAGCGCCCTGAGCCAAAGGCAGGTGCAAAACCGCTGAGCCACCCAGGGATCCCCTCAATGTGTTTCTTTAATTTTGTTATTAGTTGTATTATATATTTGGCTGATCCCATGTTAGGGGCATAAATATTTACAATTGTTAGATATTGTTGGATAGACCCTTTAATTATGATATACTGTCCTTCTTTATCTCTTATTACAGTTTTTGGTTTAAAATATAATTTGTCTGATATAAGGATTGCTACCCCAGCTTTCTTTTGATGTCCATTAGCATGATAAATGGTTTTCCACTCTCTCACTTCCAAACTGGAGGTATTTTTGGATCTAAAATAGGTCTCTTGCAGACAGCATATCAATGGATCTTGCTTTTTTTTATCTAATATGATACAATTTGTCTTTTGATTAGGGCATATAGCCAATTTACATTCAAGTAACTATTGTAGGGTATGAATTTTGTGCCTTTGTATTACCTATAGAGCATTTCTGTGTATTGTCTGCCTTTCTGGTCATGTTACTTTGGGCTCTCTCCTCACTAAATGATCCCCTTTAATATTTCTTGTAGGGCTGGTTTAGTGATCACAAACTCTTTCAGTTTCTGTTTGTCCTAGAAGCTTTTTATCTCTCCTTCTATTTTGAATCACAGCCTTGCTAGATAACATATTCTTGGCTGCATCTTTTTCCCATTTAGCACCTGAATATATCATGCCAGTCCTTTCTGGCCTGTCAGATCTCTGGATAAGTCTGTTGCCAACCTTAGGATTCTACCCTTGTAGGTTAAGGACCTCTTGTCCTGAACTGCTTTCAGGATTTTCCCTTTGTATCAGATTTGCAAGCTTCACTATTATATATTGTGTTGTTGACCTATTTTTATTGTTTTTGAGGGCAATTCTCTGTGCCTCCTGGACTAGAATGCCTGTTTCCAGGCAGATTAGGGAAGTTCTCAGCTATACCTTGCTCCAATATACCTTTTGCCCTCCTCTCTCTACTATTCTTTCAGGTTCCCAATTATTCTAATATTGTTTCGCTTTATGGTGTCACTTATCTCTTGAATTCTACCCTTGTGATCCAGTAAGTGGTTTATCTCTCTTTTCCTCAACTTCCTTATTCGCCATCATTTTGTCTTCTATGTCACTCTCTTCTGCCTCATTTATCCTAGTAGCTAAAACCTCCATTTTTTATTGCATCTAATTAATAGCCTTTCTGATTTTGACTTGATTAGATTTTAGTTCTTTAATTTCTCCAGAAAGGGATTCTCTAGCGTCTTCTATGCTTTTTTAAAGCCCAGATAGTATCTTTATAATCATTGTTCTGAACTTAGTTCTGACATCTTACTTATATATGTACTGATTAGGTCCCTGGCAGTAAGTACTGCCTCCTTCTCTTTTATGAGGTGAGTTTTTCCATCTTATCATTCTGTCCAGCAAAGAACAGATGAACAAGAGAACAAAATACTAAAATGGCAACAATGACCCCAAAGAAATATACACTAAACAAATCAGAAGAGACCTGAAACAAACCAAAAAAATTAAAATTAAATAAAGAGAATAAATATAATCAGACAGGTGAACAGAACCAGAGCAATACACTGGATCCTGTGTGTAGCTTGGTCTATTTGTTAGAAAATTAGATCCCAAAGTTGTAAAGAAAGGAAAACTTATGTGTGTACAAAAATAAAATTAAATACTATGAAAGGATACAATGTAACTGTAAATATGAAAATTAAAAGACAAAAAAAATTATTGGGCAGTCTGGGTAGCTCAGCGGTTTAAGTTCCTGCCTTCCGCCCAGGGCATGATCCTGGGTCCCAGGATCGAGTCCCACGTCGGACTCCCTGCATGGAGCCTCCTTCTCCCTCTGCCTGTGTCTCTGCCTCTCTCTCTCTGTGTGTGTCTATCATGAATAAGTAAATAAAATCTTAAAAAAAAAAAGAAAGAAAGAAGGGAAAAAAGATAAAAAGAAAGACTATAAATAGGTGAACAGAATTGAGCAATACACTGTATCTGTGGTATATTTTGGTCTGTTTGTTGGAAGAAAACACATCCCAAAACTATAAAGAAAGAAAAACTTATATATGCAGACATAAAATTAAATGAAAGGATAGAATGTAACTGTAAAGATGCAAATTTAGAAAGACTTTAAAGGGGATCCCTAGGTGGCTCAGCGGTTTGGCGCCTGCCTTTGGCCGAGGGTGTGATCCTGGAGTCCCGGATCGAGTCCCGGATCGAGTCCCGGATCGAGTCCCGGGATGGGCTCCCTGCATGGAGCCTGCTTCTCCCTCTGCCTAGGTCTCTGCCTCTCTCTCTCTCTCTCTATCATGAATAAATTAAAAAAAATTTTTTTAAGACTTTAAAAATAGAGAATATAATCAGATACATGTAGAGAACAGAATAATACACCAGATTCTGGGTGTATTTTGATCTGTTAGAAAAACTGCATCCCAAAATTGTAAAGAAAGAAAAACATATATACAAAAATAAAATTAAATACAATGAGGGGATGGAATGTAACTGTAAAAATGAAAATTAAGAAGACTTTTAAAAAAAAGTTGATAAAATAATTGGTTGAAAGGAAAGAGAAAAAAATTTAAACTGAAAAACTGAAGAATCATGAGAAAAGAAACTGAATTCTATATACTATTTTCCCCTGGTGCTGGAGTTGTGCAGTTCTGTGTGACCAGAAAGCAGTGGTCTTAGCTGGATGCTCTTGCTGATCTTCTGTGGGAGGGACCTGTTGCTATTATTCTCAGGTGTCTTTGCCCCAGGCGGAATTACACCTCCCTTGCCAGGGGGTCAGGCTAAGTGTGCAGCTCTGGATTGCTCTAAGTGACTTTTGTTCCCTAAAGGATTTCCTTTTGCTTTAGAGGATGAGAATGAAAATAGTGATTTCCCAATCTCTACATTTTATAGAGAAGCTATAGAAGCTTCTCTATAGCTATAGAAGCTGGAGCTAGAAGTTCATGCCCCCCACCCCCACCCCTTGATCTGCCCCCAGGGAAAAGCAGTCAGTCACTCCCATCTTCCTAGTCTCAGATGCACTCCTACTCACCCGGACTGAGTTTTCTATCAGGCATGTTACCCTACTTCTAATCTCCAAACCCTGCAGACTCCTGTGGTGTGTACCCACCCTGCTCCTCCCAGGGGGAGAGAGGGGGGACTCTCACCAGGTTTCTGCTGCCTGCTGGGCTCCTGCTCAGCGAGTGATCACCCAATCATGCAGCAGTTCATGGTTTATGGCAACCCGGAGCTGAGAGCCCACTCCTGGGCTTGCTGATTGCAGCTGGCTTCCTTGGTCCAATGCCTGGGAGCTCTGCTGTCCTCAGGCATCTCCATTCTTTTTGTGATACCCGAGATCCTGAGACCATTTTGATCCACCTGGGACTCTACCCCACTTTGCCACCTGAGTGCCTTTCAGGCAGGGACATCCCTCACCAGAGCAGACTTCCAAAAGTTCCAATTTTGTGCTCTTCAGCTATATCCCTTTACAGTAGCCAGCTTAGGGAGGCTCCCTCACCCTGCAATTTATATTCCCATATATTGCCTCAGATTCACTTCCCCACACCTCCTACCTTGCAGAAAGTGGTTGCTTTTCTATTTGTAGAATAGCAGCATTATTTTCTTAGATCTCTGGTTGAATTCACAGGTGTTTGGAACAATTTGATAGCTATCTAGCTGAATTCCTTGGACCAGACAAAACTAAGGTCTCCTACTCCTCCCCCATCTTGGTAGGTCCAAAAAACATATATGCTCTTGGCAGAAAGAGCATATAACTCTTATAAGAGAAATAACTTGGCCAGCGGAAAAGCCCTCCTTCTATTTTTTGAATACCCTACCCATAGGCAAAGATTGGAAGGGCAATTATAGTTGTACTTTCTATTTCATAAGAAATAAGTTACATGAGCCAAGTTATATAATGTATGTATGAATGTGGTTGCTACCAATAAAGGCAAGAGTATGCCTATTCTATCCATTTTCAAACAAATTGGTAAGAAAATAAAACCATATCCACAAGAAAGATACAAAATAACATAACTCCATTAGGATACTTTCAATTTCAAAGCATTGATATCCCGAAGAAGGTGATCTGAAGAGAAGCATAATAGAATCAGTGTAGCTGGGAATGATTTCCACATGTCAGTCCCTGACTGAATCATTTAAATTCTCAACCCAGATTTTATGGCTAAGAGTGAGCATTAATTCTAGAAAACAATGTTATTGCAAAGCCAGATGAATAACTAATGCCTGGCATAGATCTGCTTAAGTAATTTCAACCAAAGATTTGTGCTGGGGTATCAGTAAGTGAACCAGAAGCTAGAGAAAAGTTGGGCTTTATAGCCTCAGAGGGATTTAATGAGTTCAGAAGTGCTGTAGCAATGTCTTTTCAATTATTCAATTATTATAGTAAGAAAGTTACTGTGTGTGATAGAAAGCTTATATTGAAGAGATTGATTGATGTTAGAGTTACTGGCATATTGCCTGCAGCATTATAAAAGTGCTATTATTTCTGAACATAAGGGTTACTGAATCTTGATATGTCTTAAAAGACATTTGTCTCACAAAATGGAAATGGGAAAAATAGAAGCCTTTTAAGGCAAATGAAAAGAAAATCCCCCAAAAGATATTGGTTAACAGGTTGGTATATAAGTTCAAACCCTCAGATAGTTAAAATAACTTAAAAGCAAATCTATGATGTCTATGTTGTAATTTTTTTGCACTTTGAAAATAGGGTCTTTGAGGAACTTGTAGTAAGAATTGTTATACTGACTTCTTCCAGTCTGTTCTCATGGTTATTACTTAATATTTCTGTGCCACTACAGTATTCACTCTGAAGAACTACAAGTTAAGGGATTTGATTCATGTAGGGAAAATGAGTTGATATGGGTCCTACTAATTGAATTCACAGGATGCTGTTTTTATCAGAACATCAGTTGTTGTTCATTTATAATATAAGGCATTTCTAGCATAAGTAGAGACTATCTACCTTCTAAATGTTGATGATCTTTTATTCTGAGAGACTTTTCTCATATCATAAGGGAAATATTACTAACTTTCTTTTTAAAAATGCTAAACAATATATGAGAAAGAGAAGGTAATAACATTTATTTTACTCTACCAGAACCAAAGGGCTTTTCTCCCAGAAAAGCATTCCAGATTCAAAATTAGGAAACTTCTTCTGTGGTATGTTATAAAAATAAGTCATATAAAAAAATCATAATCATCTCAACAGATCCCAAAAGGGTATTAAATAAAAATCAAAATCTTTTATACTCTCTAAAATAACAGGAGTAGTCACTTTCTTAACATCATAGAGTACATATTTCAAACCACCAGTAGATGTAATATTTACAACAAAAGAGGAGAGATGTATTTATTAAAAGTATACACAGTATCAGAGTGTCCACTATCACTCTTATTACTTAATATTGCATTGGAAGTTTTGGTTAGTTCAATAAAGATGAAGCTGAAATAGATAAGCTCTCATTATTTTCAATTATGTAAATAGATATCAAGAAATTTCATTAGACTTTCCAAAAGCTATAGGATTAATATGTTTATTAAGGAACTATATATAAGAAAAAATGCAAATAAGGTTTTCAGGAGAAAATATCAGAAACTAATATCTGAAAGGTGGTTGAGACCAAAATGAAGGAGAGGCATGTGTAAAGGGCCTGAGGTACATAACGGTATTCTTTCTATCTAAGGGAAATTCCTAAGCATGACCAAGGAACAAGAGGAAGCACTTGATGGCTGAGGAAGTAAAGGAAATTCAAAATGTCTGTTAGCATGTGTAGGATTTGATGCAATTCTAGACAAAACTTCAGTGGGATATTTTGGTAATTCATAAGTTATTCTAATGTTCTTTCTGGATAAGGAGTATACCACTATTATGAAAAGTAAAGTTTGAGAAATGAATGTGTAGTATGAACCTTTTTTTTTTTGTAAAAATTGGGGATAAGGGAATAGATACTATGTATGCACTTAAATATATACATGGACAATTTCTGGAACAGTATAACCAAAAAGTGTTAACAGTGGCTCTTCTTGAAGAGGACAAAGCACATGGAGGGGGATGTCTTTTCTGTTTCTGTTATACACTTAAATATCTTTTGCATTATTTCTATGACCATGTTGTGCTATTTTAAGTTCTAAAACCTCTTTATATCAGTATTTTAAACACAATCAGCAAATCATTCTCACTGAAAATATTTCTAGAAGTAAAACAACAAATATATCTTTGAAAGCCATCTGGTGAGTACTAGTCCTAGAGTATTGAACCATATTATAACATACAATTAAAAACACTTTTAAGTAGTAGGAAAGAAGGCACTGTTGGTGGCACAAAATATCCCAGAAATAAATTTGAATATAATATGATCAATACAAAGGATATATTGCTAATCGATGGAAAAATAAGAGTTATTCAATTTGGAGCAATAGTTTAGCAATTTGGGGAAAAAATCATAGATTCTCACCTCACATCAAACATCAAAATAAACCTCAGATGGTCCAACTTAAATATATAAAAACAAATCAAAACAAAAAAATAGAAGTGAATATTTATCAAACTTTTAGAAGGAGACACTGGAAAACAATAGAAAATATAAAGGAAATAATTATGTGAACATTTAAAATTTCTATTCATCCCCAAAGAGAAGCCATGACTACAGTTAAGAGATAAACATAAACCTGGAGGGGAAAAAATTGCAATTAATTTGATAGCACAGTTACAAACTTGGTAAAATACCAAGATTTAAGTTGATATTGATATTCAATTGAACCCTATATATGCTATGTTTTGTCTATACCTATATACCTATAATAATGTTTAATGTACAAATTAGGCACAGAGATTAACAATAACTGATCATAAAAATAGAAAAATGGTAACAATATATTGTAATAAAAGTTATGGGAATGTCTCTTTTTCTTTCTCTCAGTCTATCTTATTGCACTATACTTACACTTCTTATGGTGATTTGAGATGATAAAATACCTAAATAGTGAGATGAATTGAGATGAATGATGTAAGCATTGTGATTTAACAGGAGGCTACAATTGATCTTCTAATATGTCAGGAGATGCATCATATGCTTCCAGACCAGTTGACTGCAGGAACCTTAACCGGGGAAAGTGAGACTGTAGATAAGAGGGGACTACTGTACAAAGGATCTTAAGAGACTATTACAAGCAAGGAAAATCCAACAAATTAGACAACTAAGAAAAAAATGGATAAATTACTAGAAACATGCAAAACTGAATAACAAAGAAACAGAAAATCTGAACAGAGCAATAATGAGTAAGGAGACTGAATCAGTAATCAAAAAACTCTCATCAAAGAGAAGCCCAGGACCAGATTGCTTCCCTGGTGAGTTCTACCAAACACTTAAAGAACAATTAATGTCGGGGATCCCTGAGTGGCTCAACGGTTTGGCACCTGCCTTCGGCCCAGGGCGTGATCCTGGAGTCCCAGGATCAAGTTCCACATTGGGCTCCCTGCATGGAGCCTGCTTCTCCCTCTGCCTGTGTCTCTGCCTCTCTCTCTGTGTGTCTCTTGTGAATAAATAAATAAAATCTTTAAAAAAAAAAAAGAAGAAGAATTAATACCAGTTCTTCTCACTCTTCTAAAATGTTGAAGAATGAACATTCCTAAACTCATTTTACAAGGCCAGCATCATGCTGACACCAAAACCAGTATAAAAACACTACAAAAAAAAAGAACATCATAGACCAATATCTCTGATGAATATAGATGCAAAAATTCTCAATAAAACACTAGCAAACTGAATTCAGCTACATATTAGAAGGATCATACACCATAATCAAGCGGGATTTATCCCTGGGGTGCAAGGATGGTTAAACATATGCAAATAGATAAATGTGATACATCATACTAATAAAATGAAGGATGAAAATCATATCACCTCAATAGATGCAGGAAAAAATATTTGACAGAATTCAACATCCTTTTATGGTAAAAACTCATAACAAATTATGTATGGAAGGAACGTACCTCAACATAATAAGGGCCATATATAACAAGAACTCAGTGGTAAGAGTTTGAAAGCTTTTCCTTGAGGATCAGGAATAAGACAAGAATATATCACCACTCCTATTCAACATAGTACTGAAAGTACAGTAAGAGCAATTAAGTAAGGAAAAGAAATAAAAGGCCTCCAAGTCAGAAAGGAATAAGTAAAATTATCTCTGTTTAGATGACATGATCTTACATATAGAAAACTCTAAAGATGCCACCAAAAAACAGATTTAATCAACAAATACAGGAAAATTACAGTATACAAAATCAACATACAAACATCAATTGTATTTCTATACACTAACAATGAACTGTCTGAAAAAGAAAGACAACAATCTCATCTATAATAGCATCAAAAACAAAAAATGCTTAGTAATATATTTAACAAAGAAGGATTAAATCAATTTAACCAAGAATCTGTAAACTGAAAGTTATGAGACACAGATAAAAAATTGAAGGAGACATATGTCAATGGAAATAGGTTCAGGGATCAGAAGAATTCTTTTAAAATGTGCATACTACCCAGAGCAATGCAATCCTTATCAAAAATCTCTGTCAAAATTCCAATGGCATTTTTTTCATAGAAATAGAAAAAAAGATTCTGATAAAGAAAGCAATCTTGAGAAAGAAGAATAAAGTTGGGGGCATCAACTTCCTGATTTCAAACTATATTACAAAGCTATAGTAATTAAAACAATATAGCATTGGCATAAAAATAGACACATAGACCAACAGAACAGAATCAAGAGTCCAAAAATAAACCATGCATATATTAATCAACTGTTTGATAAGGGGGTCAAGAATGTTCAATTGGGAATGGATAATCTTTTCAATATATAGTATTGGAAAACTGGCCATTCACATGCAAATAAATGAAATTGGACCCCATTTCCATACCTCCCACAAAAATGGACTTAAAATGGATTAAAGACTTAAATGTAAGACTTGAAACTATAAAATTCTTAGAAGAAAATAAAGGGAACTTGAGGAGCTAAGATGAAGAGTAGTAGGAGAACCCTAGGCTTGCCTCATCCCTCAATCATAGTTAGATAAATATTAAATCATTCTAAATACCCAGGAAATTAATCTGAGGACTGACAGAACAAACTACACAACTAGAGAGAGAGAGGAGGCCACATAACAGAAGGTTGGAGGTGTGGAGACGTGTGATGGGGGAGAAACATATCATGGGTGCTGCAGAGGGGAAGGAGTCTAGGTCACAGAGAGAGATGAGAGAGGAGCACATAAGGAATTGTACAACCAAAACACTTCCTCAAAGCCATTGACTGGAAAAATGAGAGGGGCTGATTTTCATGAGTTTTTTCGATCAGCAGGGCTGATTGAAGACTGGAGTTTTAGAGGTCTGTGGTGTGGTTGGTATAGAGCCATGAGGACACTGTAGTGCTCCTGTAGAGAAGGCAGGCAGTATGATCTGAGGATCTCCTGAGATGCACTGGGAAAGATAGTTCCCCCTTTTTGGAGCACATCTGAGAGAGGTGGCATCACCTCTCTACAGACAAAGGAAAGTGAGGGTGACATTTCTCTCCCCTGCCCCTCATCATAGGCACAGAGACACCTGCTGAGGGTGGCTAATGCAGACATTGGCTCTCTAGTGTGTGCTTTCTCCAAATTCCACACTCCTGAGCTCTAATGCAACTGCCCATCTGGGCCAAACCTGCATCAATCCCAGTGCATTGAGACCTTCCCCAGAAGACCACTGAAGGTCCCTGCCACACCAGGTCCCTAAAGTTTGGAGCTTTAAAACTCAGCTAGCCTGGCTGGGCTAGAGCTCAAGGTGCACTATGCTTTCCAGGGGGACAAGCAACCCAGACACAAAGAGTGTGTAAGTAGCAATCTGAGGAACACCTGGGATACATGGGGGAAATCTCTTAACTTTTCTGGGAGTATTTCCCTGGTACCAGCAAGGATGAACTCCTTTCTTCTTCTCCAGACAAAGGAGCTGGCTAAAGCCATTTCCCTCCCCCACCCCTCAGCATAAACTAACTTCAGTAAACGGTACAGGACCAACACTGGCTGTCTAAATTGCTTACACCAAGCTCTGCTCCCCCTAGCCCCTTACTCTGCTGATGATGCTTTTTTGGGCAAGTGTGCCTGAGAATCAGTGCAATGGACCCCTCCCCTAGAAGACGAGCACAAACCCTGCACACACCGGATCCACTGACCATGAAGTTCTGCAAAGCTTCAGCTCTAATGGAAATAGCATCAGGTCTCTTTTAACAAGCAGTTAAAACTAGTTAAAACTTGCCACACTCTGGCCGAGATCCCTAGTGCCCTCCCCACTGCAGGCAAGGAGGAATTCTGCAGAGCAGCCATAACATATGCAGGATACATCAGAGACAATTCCTGAAGCACCAAGCCCTGGACATTGTATGATGTCTTCATAAAGCCATTACTCTCAGGAGCAGGAAACATAACAGACCTTCCCAACACAGATGAAGACAGAGACTTAGACAAAATGCCAAGACAGAGGAATTCATCCTCCACAAAAAAAAAAAAAGGTCATGGCCAGGGATCCAATCAAAACAGATATAAGTAATATGCCTAATCCAGAATTTAAAGCAACAATCACAAGGATAAAAGCTGGGCTTGAGAAAAGGATAGAAGACAGCAGGGAGTCCTTTACTACAGAGATAAAACAGCTTAAAACCTGAAATGAAATGAAATGAAATGAAATGAAATGATGAAATGAAAAATGCAACAATTGAGATTCAAAACTGACTGTATTTATTTATTTATAATTATTATTATTTTTTAAACTGACTGTATTTAATGACCACAAGGATAAAAAAAAATCAAATGAATGAATAAGTAACATAGAAGATAGAATTATAGAAAATAAGGAAGCTGATCAAAAGAGGGAAAGAAAAATCTTGGATCATGAAAGTAGACTTAGGGAACTCAGTGACTCCATGAAACATAACATGGATAACATAGGAGTCCCAGAAGAAGAGAGAAAAAAGGGGGTGGAAGATTTACTTGAGGACATTATAGCTGAAAGCTTCCTTAATGTGGGGAAGGAAACAGACTTCCAAATCCAGGAGGCACAGAGAACACCACCAAAATCAACAGAAGCAGGCAAACGTCAAGACATATTATAGTTAAATTCACAAAATACAGAGATAAAGAAAAAAAATCCCTAAAGCAGCAAGAGAAAATAAGTCCCTAACTTACAAGGGAAGACAATGTTACCAACAGATCTATCCACAGAAACTTGCAGGCCAGAAGAGAGTGGCATGATATATTCAACGTGCTGAATAGGAAAAATCTACAGCCTAGAATATTCTATGCAGCAAGACTATCATTCACTATAGGAGATAGTTTCCCAGACAAAAACTAAGGAGGTTCATGACCACTAAACCAGCCCTACAAGAAATATTAAAGGGGACTCTGAGTAGAAAAGAAAGATGAAAAGTGACAAAGACTAGAAACAATTAGAGAAAATCTTCAGAAACAATGGGAAAACAATAAAATGACATTAAATTCATATCAATAATTATTCTGAATGTAAATGGGCTAAATTCTCCAATTAAAAGACAGAGTGTCATAATAAATTTAAAAAGACTCATTTATGTGCTGCCTACAAGAAATTCATTTTACTTTATTTTTAATTTTTTTAAAAATTTAAATTCAATTTGCCTACATATAGTAACACCCAGTGCTCATCCCATCAAGTGCCCTCCTTAGTGCCCATCACCCAGTTACCCTATCCACTCACCCCGCCCCTCCCCTTCTGCAACCCTTTGTTTCCCAGAGTTAGGAGTCTCTTTAGTTGTCTTCTTCTCTAATTTTTCCCCACTCAGTTTCACTCCTTTCCATTATAGTCCCTTTCACTACTTCTTATATTCCACATATGAGTGAAACCATATGATGATTGTCTTTTTCTGATTGACTTATTTCACTCAGCATAAGACTCTTCAGTTCCATGCATGTTGAAGCGAATGGTAGGTATTCATTCTTTCTGATGGCTGAGTAATTCAGATTAGTAGCTCCTAAGAAGAGCCTTGGTAAAGATACAGATGTAGTGAAATGCTGGGACACCTGCACCCCAATGTTTATAGCAGCAATGTCCACAACAGCCAAACTGTGTAAGGAGCCATGATGTCCTTTGACAGATAAATGGATAAAGAAGAAATGGCATATACACACACACACACACACACACACACACATATATATATATAATATATATACATATATAATGGAATATTATTCAACCATCAGAAGAGATTAATTTTAAACCAAAGACACCTGCAGATTGAAAGTGAGGGGATGGAGAAACATTTATCATGCAAATGGAAGTCAAAAGAAAGCCAGAGTAGGCATACTTATATCAGACAAACTAGATTTTAAACCAAAGACTGTAACAACGGATGAAAAAGGGCACTATATCATAATAAAAGGGTTTATCCAACAAGAAGATCTAAAATTGTAAATATTTATGCCCCCAACTTAGGAACAGCCAAATATATAAATTAATAACAAACACAAAGAAATTCATTGGTAATAATACAATAATAGTAGGGAACATTAACACCCCACTCACTGCAACAGACAGAACGTCTAAGCAAAAGATCAACAAGGAAGCAATAGCTTTGAATGACACACTGGACCAGATAGACTTAACAGACATATTCAGAACATTTCATCCTAAAGTAGTAGAATACATTCTTTTCAAGTGCACATGGGACAGTTTCTAGAAAAGATCACATAAGGGATCACAAATCAGGCCTCAACAAATACAAAAAGATTGAGACCATGCTCATTTCCAAACATAATACTATGAATACTTGAAGTCAACCACAAGAAAAAATTTGGAAAGAACAAAAATACACGGAAGTTAAAGAACATCCTACTAAAAAATGAATGTGTCACCAAGAGAATTAAAGAAGAAATAAAAAAATACATGGAGACAAATGAAAATGAAACCATGATAGTCTAAAAGCTCTGGGATGCAGCAAAAGTGGTCCTAAGAGGGAAGTATAAAGCAATACAGGCCTACCTCAAGAAGCAAGAAAAATCTCAAATATACAACTTAATCTTACACCTAAAGGAGCTAGAAAAAGAACAATAAATGAAACTTAAACCCAACAGAAGAAGGGAAATAATATAGAGCAGAAATAAATGGTATAGAAAGAAAGAAACAAACAAAATAGAACAGATCAATGAAACCAGGAGCTTTTTTTTTTTTTTTTTTAATAAGATTACGATTATAAATGCTTATTTCTTTCTGGCCAACTGCACCTTTTCATTATGAAATGATCTTGAAATCTTGTAATGCTTTCTGTATTTGCATTTATTTGTTTGATATATAGCAACAGCTACACTAGATTTTAGGAGGAGTTTAGTATTTTCCCAGACTTTTATTTGAATCTTAATGTTCTAGATGTATTCCTTGTAAACATCATATAGTTATAGTGTGTTATTTTATCTGGCTTGAGTCTATGTCAATTCCTGATATATTTGGTTTTAAATCTATCATTTCATCCTGTGATTCCTACTTGTCTCACCTTTTCTGTTTCTTTTTCTCTCCTTTCTTGAATTCTGGATTGTTTAATCTTTTTATATTATGTCTTTTCTAGAGTGAAGGTTACACATTAGGCTTCTCTTCTTTTATTTTTATTTTTATTTTTTTTAATTCTAAAAACTTTAATCTATAATGGAGATACAACACATTAATATTTATGCACCAAATAACTTTGCAACAAACTCCATGAAGCAAAAACTGGTAGAGATGCAAGGAAATATAAGTTGAAACACACTGATAATAGAATATAATAGGCCACTCAGTACAAGACAGATGGAGATGGGTGGGAGAGACAGAAAAATCTAAAACATAATTAATAGGGTAGGCCTTATAGACACAGGTTGAAGTCTATATCCTGGTAATATTTTAAGTGTCCACAACACAGTTATAAAAAGTGATCACAAAGAAAACATCAGTAACTTCCATAAGGTAGAAATGTCACAAATAACACATGGACAAAAATTAAAATGTAATACAAAAAACTTTCAGGTCCTCTATCTCAAATTTAAAAAAATAACAACCCTATTAACTCCTAAGTTACCTAAGAGAAATACTAGGAGAAATACAAACTTAAATTATAGATTAAGAAATAGTAACAATTATAATGAAAACACTATGCCAGAATCTATGAGATGCATTTAAAGCATTGATCAGAGGAAAACTCTTTATTTTAATACTTTTATCAGTAAACATGAAAAATATAACAAAAGTAATTAAATTCTCAGCTGAATATACTAAACAACAACAAAGCAAACCAAAAGAAAACAAGAGGAAGGAAATAATAAATATAAAAGCAGAATTAATGAGGGAGACAATAGAACAAAGACCTAATGAATAAATCAAGATCTTGGTTTTAAAAAACTAACAAAGTACATGAAATTCTAGCTAATTTGATTAAGAATAAAAGGAAGAAAGCACAAATACACAAAATGTGAAATGACCAGGGGGAAAAATAAACAAGGAGACCAATAAAAATGTTTAAATCGTATACAAATGCTTCACAAACTTTTATGTAAATACATTTAAAAACACAAATAATGTGAAAACACAAATATATTTTAGATAGTAAGAACCAAGTTTCTCACTGTT
This sequence comes from Canis aureus, assembly GCF_053574225.1. Classification (NCBI taxonomy): domain Eukaryota; kingdom Metazoa; phylum Chordata; class Mammalia; order Carnivora; family Canidae; genus Canis; species Canis aureus. The sequence continues at coordinate 26,258,613 of NC_135642.1, forward strand.
GGAAAAAGAAGTTATAAATAAAGGGAAAAGGCCAAAATAGACTGTTAGACTGTAATCTTCAGATTACAGTATCAGTATATAAAATTGTGTTTTGAAATGATAGATGAATGAATGGATGGATAGATAGATAATATGAGCAGATATGTGTGTTAGTAGCTCTGTCCACTGGAGGACCTGGAAACAATGACACCTCAGAAGTCATGAGCTCACCTAGCACCCAGGTCTTGGTTTCTAAACATCATGCTCCAGCTTCTCTTCTTTTAATGGTGACACTAGAAACTTAAAAATTTATGCCTAACTTATCAAGGTGTAATCAATACCTTTACTTTCTGCCAGCACAATACCACTTTCTTGGAACACATTAACTTCATTTTCCCATTTCCACTTGTATGCTTTGAATTTTAAAATTCTATGTTATAACTTTCTTTTCTCTCACAAGGTATCATCTCTTTTTTATTAAGTCATGGTTCATTTAGATTTACCCCTGTATGTTCTTTATTCCTTCTTTGTCTCAGACCTTCCATTTGAGATTACTTTCCTCTTGATCTGAAGTATATCAGTCTTGAAAATATTTTCTCTTGTACGTGGAATTCTAGGTTGGCAATTATTTCTTTATTAATTATTGAGTTAAGAACAGTTTAAGATACTCTACTGTCTTCTGGCTTCCATTGAACATCAAAAAATAAGTCATAAGAATAAAAACTATTGTTTTGAAGGTGATATTTTACATCTGAATTCCTTCAAGACTGTCTTTTTTTTTTTTAAGGTTTTATTTATTCATGAGAGAGACAGAGACATAGGCAGAGAGAGAAGCAGGATCCATGCAGAGAGCCCTATGTGGGGCTCTATCCCAGGACCCCAGGATCATGCTCTGGGCCAAAGACAGGCACTCAACTGCTGAGCCACCCAGGCATCCCAAGACTGTCTTTAGTGTTCTGCATTTCACCATAAAGTACCTAATTGTGATTTCTTCTTATTTCTCCTTTTATTTGAATCTGTAGATTGTTGCCTTTCATCAGTTCTGGAAAATTCTTATCCATGATCTTTTAAAATATTGCCTGTGTTCATCCTCTCTTTCTTTCCTTCTGGAATTCTGATAAATATGTACTTGTCATTCTATCCCAATGTCTTTATGTTTCTTTCATATTTTTAAGGCTTTTTCTGTTACATGTTGTATTTCTTTTAACTTATTTTTTGATTCACTTATTTTTTTCTTCAGATGGCTATAATCTGCTGATAAAATCTGCTGATCCATTATATTTTAAATTTTGGTTGTTATGTATATTACTTTTTCTTTCTATATGTTTCTAACTGGTCATTTTTGGTCCATTTTATACCAATTCTTTACAGAAAATTTCAAATTATCTTTCATTTCTTCATAGTATGTAGAGAGGGTTTTTAAATGTATGTCTGGTAATCCTTATGCCTGAATACTTTGTGCATCTATTTTTTCTGTTGTTTCTACTAGTTTTTATTCATTGTATTTTGTGTTTTTCTGTGCTAGGTATTTTGACTGTGTATGCCTCATTTTGTTCTTGAAAATTTTTGGTAGGGATTCTTTAAGACTTATAATGGGGCATCCCAGGTTGCTCAGCAGTTTAGCACTGCCTTCAGCCCAGGGCGTGATCCGGAGGTCCTGGGATCGAGTCCTGAATCAGGCTTCCTGCTTGGAGCCTGCTTCTCCCTCTGCCTGTGCCTCTGCCTCTGTGTGTGTGTGTGTCTCTCATGAACAAATAAATAAAATCTTTAAAAAAAATTTATACAGGTACCTTCATTATAAGTCTTTTTTTAAAAAAAGATTTTATTTATTTATTCATGAGAGACAAAGGCAGAGACACAGGGAGAGGGAGAAGCAGGCTCCCTGCAGGGAGCCCGATGTGGGACTCATCCCAGGTCTCCAGAAACATGCCCTGAGCCAAAGGCAGACACCCAACCGTTGAGCCACCCAGGTGTTCCCTATTTCATAATACTCTTTAGCTCCATCCACATTGTTGAAAATAGCAAGATTTCATTCTTTTCTATGGCTGAGTCATATTGCATTATATATATTATTAAAATATATATATCACATCTTTATCCATTCATTAGTTGATGGATATTTGGGCTGTTTCCATAATTTGGCTATTGTAGATAATACTACTGTAAACATCATGGTGCATATATCCCTTCAAATTAGTATTTTTGTATTCTTTGGTTAAATTTTTTGGTAATGTGATTACTGGATCGTACATTAGTTCTATTTTTAACTTTTTGAGGAAACTCCATACTGTTTCCAGAGTGGCTGCACCAGTTTGCATTTCAACCAACAGTGCAAGAGGGTTCTCCTTTCTCCACATCCTCACCAACACCTGTTGTTTCTTGTGTTGTTGATTTTAGCCATTCTCACTGGTGTAACCACCTCCCATTTGGAGTTTGACATCTGTCTCCACCATGCTGCAAGTTCACCAAAACCAAATTCAAGTTTTTTAGGAATAACAGAAACTCTCAGGCCAAAAGTGGCTTTGGTGTTGTGACTTCTGTCTCTGGGTTTCAGCTTTCCTTTGGATTTTGGTCTAGTAGTGTCTTTTGATCTTGTCAGTTCTTCAGTGCTCTTAACTGAAAAATATGCATTTTATTTGGCATTTTTGGGGTTTTCAGTAAGAGGCTTAGTTCAAATGCTTATCTGCCACGCCACAAAATTTAAGTCCCCAAACAAGTTCTTTATAGTGAATACATATTAGTCTTGCAATTAAAAAAGATATGGGCAAAAACCTCAAGATATTTGAAGAAAAAGATAAGTCACAAGTCACAAGATAGTAAGTATATAAGTATATGATTATTACCCCCCCAAGATGAAAATAGTGATAATTATTTTCTGTGACTTCAGAAGAAAATGAATTCATCATAGTCTGAAACAGTTTGACAAGTTTAATGGCAGAAGTGTGATTTAAAATGCAAGGTAATATTCCTATACATATATATGCATAGATATATCTATCTATCTCACATCTTCTTTATCCATTCACCCATTGATGGACACTTAGGTTTCTTCCACATCTTGGCTATTGTAAATAATGCTGCAATCAACATAGGGAGGCATATATCTTTTTGAATTAATGTTTTTGTTTTCTTCAGGTAAATATCCAGTAGTGGAATTACTGAATTATATGGCATTTCATTTTTAATTTTTTGAGGAACCTCCATACTGTTTTCACAATGGCTGTACCAATTTACTTAGCCATTAAAAAAGGAAGAGATCTTGCCATTTATAACAATATGGATAGATATAGAGGGTATTATGCCAAGTGAAATAAGTCAGATAAAAACAAATACCATATGATTTCACTTTATATGTGGGACTTAAAAAACAAAGCAAATGAATAAATAAACAAAAAGTAGAGTCAGACCAATAAATACAGAGAACAAACTGATGGTTGCCAGAGAGGAGGGATGTGGGGCAATGGCAAAATGGATAAAGGGAGTGAGAGATACAAGTTTCTAGTTATAGAATGACTAAAAAGAATAATGGAGTATGTAGTCATAGAAGATACAGTCAATGGTATTCTAAAGGCATTGTACGATGACAGTAGCTATACTTGTGGTGAGCATGGTATAATACATAAAGTTGTTGAAGCATTATGTTGTATACCTGAAACTAATGTAACATCATGTGTCAACTATATTTAAAGAAATAAAGAAAGCATGCAATGTTATTTGCTACTCAAAAATTAAAAGAAAAATTACAACCAAATATTCATATAGTATTTGGTTCCACTCTATATAGCCTGCTGAAAAAAATCCAGCACTAAACATCTGTCACTCGTGAATAAACTGAATAGAATCCTAAGAGGAGGGAAGAATAAGTGTGTGTGTGTGTGTGTGTATCCAACATAGACCAATGGATTTTGATATAATAGAATAAAAAATATCTCAAAAATTTTTATGACTTCACCTTTACTCAGCTCATGATCAAATCTGTGTGGCTCAAAGTTATTTTGAGATGTGAATCTATGGAATTTTTCATCTCTGTATTTCCCCTCTCCTTACCTCCCATTCAAGCATGTAGTTCTCTGATTATTGCCTCCAAGGAGGTATGCAGCAGAATGGAAAGCAGAAATAACCCCAAGTCTCTTTGGCTTTTGCATTCCAAAAGTGTAAGACCTTAGAAAAACTTAAAAGGGAAGTTAGAAGAAAGGGAGAATAAAATTTCCAGGCACAAATGGCATGTCTCAGAAGAAACATGAAAAAACAAAGATCTAACTTAGACTAAAATGATGCTCTCTTGGACTGAGGGTAGGAGATAAAAAGGAGGTCCATGGTGTCCAGAGCTTGGACACTGGGGTACTGCTTTCATCTAGTGCTGCCAAGGGGGATAGTAGAGAGAAAGAAAGTAGCTAGAGAGAAATGGCTCTGGGGCCGTCTAGGAGATGGAATGTAGGCAATTTAAAACATGATTCCCAGGCACTAAATTGGCACAAAAGTAGCAGAGGGCTTTTAAGACTGGAGGGACCATGAAGATAGGACAGTGGACTTTTAGTGGTAACTGTGTAAGTTCTCCTTGCCCTGGCACTGTATTAGACCCTAAAATTACAGTACAGCTCAAGGAGAAGAGCATTCACCAGAAGGGCTGAGGATAATTTTCCTGTTAGTCCAGTGGAACAGAGTCAGACAGTAAGTCAGGATCAGAAAGTAAGTTGAAATGCAGAAAAAGAAATAACTGGTATATCTTAGCTAAGCTTGTGAGTGACATTCAAATTACTTCATCTTTGTCTTGTTCTGACATTTTTCTCAAGCTCCAGGCAAGTTCTTACTGAAAAATTTGAGTTGGGTATTCCACTATCACCTCAAATTTGGCATATTTTTAACTGTTTCACTAATATTTCCACTGAGGCAGAGCCAGCTGAGACAATTGCCTCTATACTATCCTTCTTGTAATCGGAGGAGAAACCAAAGGATAGAGAAAAGCAATTTGAGTGTCCTTTATTGTTACTTCATGTCAGAATGCTTTGTATTTAGCAAGTCCTTTATTTTTATTACATTTTTTAATTTAAATTGTTTGTCAACAAATAGTGTAACACCCAGTGCTCATCCCACCAAGTGCCCTCGTCAGTGCCTGTCACCACCCCATCACCCCACCAATCCCCCCTTCCACAACCCTTTGTTTCCCAGAGTTAAGAGTCACTCATGGTTTGTCTTCCTCTCTAATTTTTCCCACTCAGTTTCTCTTATAATCCCCTTCACTATTTCTTATATTCTACATATGAGTGAAACCATATGATGATTTTTCTTCTCTGATTGACTTATTTAACTCCGTATAATGCCCTCCAGTTCTAACCATATCAAAGCAAATGGTGGGTATTCATCCTTTTTGATGGCTAAGTAGTATTCCATTGCATATATAGACCACATCTTCTTCATCTATTCATCTGTCAAAGGACATTGAGGCTTCTTCCATGGTTTGGCTATTGTGGATATTGCTGCTGTGAACATTGCAGTGCCAGTGTCCCGACATTTCACTACATCAGTATCTTTGGGGTAAATACCCAGTAGTGAAACTGCTGGGTCATAGGGTAGCTCTATTTTTAACTCTTTAAGGCACCTCCACACTATTTTCCAGAGTGATTGTACCAGTTTGCATTCCCACCAACAGTGCAAGAGGGTTCCCCTTTCTCCACATTTTCTCCAACACTTGTTGTTTCCTGTCAATTTTTGCCATTCTCACTGGTGTGAGGTGATATCTCATTGTGGTTTTGATTTGTATTTCATTGATGGCAAGTGATGTGGAGCATTTTTTCATGTGCTTCTTGGCCATTTGTATGTCTTCTTTGGAGAAATTTCTGTTCTTGTCTTCTGGCCATTTAATGATTGGATTGTTTGTTTCTTGTGTGCTGAGTTTGATAAATTCCTTATAGATCTTGGATACTAGCCCTTTATCGGTTATGTCATTTGCAAATATATTCTCCCATTCTGTAGGTTGTCTTTTGGTTGTGTTGACTGTTTCTAGCAAGTCCTTCTTTAAACGAGGCTCTAGATATCACAATTTGATGTTCACCACTATCTATTATACATTGCTCAAATCTACTTCCTAAAGTATATTCAGAGAAAAGTTCCTCTAGGATTCTGGTTGGCCTACCCTACTGGGGAAAACTTAGAAGAGGAATGTTAATGAGATTAACTTCAGCTTCCATAATTGCAACTTCTCTAGATGTCTCTCATCCTAGCTGGCACCTCTGCTGTTTTTGGACATAACCCCCATGTAAGAAAGAGACACTTCTTCAGGATACTGTATTCATCTTAAAGTGATATCCAACAGCTCCCCAAAATGTTTGTATAGTCCCCTTTTCCCAGTATATATGTATCTGCATAAATGGCCATAGGTCCCACTGGGTAATAATTTAACCATTGTATTTGTTCTGCTGTTGTGCAGCTAGCTCTTCCTTCTGAGAAACTGGCATCCTCTCAGTCCCCCCAAAATGGATTCAAATCTGAAAACTGGGCAAAAGATCATGAAGTTTTACTGGAAAATCTACCCTCAGCCTCCTATTTAGCCATCCTTGATTTCTTTTAAGGGTACAAGTTGAGTAATACAACTAATTTTGTCCATCTGCTTTGGTCCTTGGGATGCATTTTTCTACTAACCATCTCCATAACTCTCTGTGGGTCAGTCTCTTTGGCTACCAGTCTGAACATGCCACTCATTACAATAATTGCATCTACCTAGAATCTAATTAAGTACTATCATGTGTTCTTTGTCTTTTCAGAATCTTATCATCCCTATTGCCCTAAGTGAACCTGGTACTATAACCATCTCTTTTGTTGTCAGACCTGGCATACAAAGGAGAACTAACACTTAATTTTTTAGTGATTGTCTTCCTTCCACCAGATCATGCCTATAGTCTTGCTAAATTGTGTATCCTTCAGATCTTCCCATGGAACAATCATTTAGAGGGATATTTTTGTGATACAGTATATCTACTCCAGCATGCCAATTTTCTTATGTCTTTCAATTTCCTTTTCCATTAGTCACAGGAATTCTGGCATTTTGACCTCCCATATTGTGGGCCATCATTTTTTCCATACTGTTAGGTGTTACTGAGTTGGTGAGTTCACAGAGATCACAGATAGTTCACAGAGATCCCCTCTCTTGGGATCCTTGTTGTAAGTGTTAAAGCCTGTATCATAGGGCTTAATAAAAAATGCTCTTTCCAATCTTTTGTTTTAATTCCCCTGATAAAACCCTCAAGAATACAGCCACAGGCATACTTCCAGCTCTTTCCAGCACATGCTATCTGGGTCCTGCATCTCCTTTATGCTCTCTTTCATGTCCCAACATGTCCCCAGCTGGGTTATGCTATGATCCCCATCAAAATCTTTCCCCCAACTACCTACCTCCTAGATTCTGAGATGGGCACATATTATCTTGCAGGGAATGGGAATCTGCATTTTCTTAAAAGGAAGTGGTAGCTCTGAATAGGGAGGGCTGGGCTACTTATGCAGGCTCATAACTCAGGGAAATCTGAGAGTTCCAATATTTTCAGAATTATCAACCAAAATGCCCCCATTCCAAGGGTCCAATTCTTTCTCAAACAGGGTCTAGAACTTAGTATAGCAGACCTGTCTTGTTTGAAAGTTGAACTTTTTTGGAAAGTACATATTCTGACAATAAAGGTCTGGACCTGATCCTAGGTTTTCCTTGCCTTCTTACTGCAGAGAGCCACTTTATATGTTGCTAAGCCCTCTCCCTCGGTTTTTCTACTTGACTTTCAATTGCCTATTAATTGCTCTCAGCCTTTTATCTTTTTCTAGAGCATCAATCCAGTTTTGCATTAGCTACAGAATTCCATTGTTTTTGTAGTTACTACTGTATCCATATTTTCAAATGTCTGATTATTTCTTTCCACTACTATGCCATTCCAGCTCACTACTAGTGGAATTTGAACAATTGCACAGCTCTCTACAGCCAGAGGCTGTTGTTGCTTAATTTATCGTCAGTCATGGCATCCTTTTTAACAAGAAGGTAGTGAATGAACTAACTCGAAATCCCCATCTTACCTGTTTTCTTAGTCCACTCCTGGCACCAATTCTTGCAGATTGGATTTTCTAGGAAGTACAATGTATTAGAGTTTAAGGTTCAGGATGTTTATTACGAAACACCATTGTGATCAATACTTATAGAAGAAAAGAGAAAGAAGCAAGATTAGGCAGTTAGAGAATTTGAGCTGTGATGCAGGCCCAAATGACAGCTTTGATGGAACCCATGGAGAAGTTTGGCCCATCAGTTTTTCCTGTGTTGGACCCAAATGGCAGGGACTTTATACACCCTGCTAATGAATCATTCTAACCTAATGTTAGAAACAACAATTGTTGGTGAGAATGTAAAGAAAAAGCAGCCCTCATGCACTGTTGGTAGGAATGATAACTAGTTTAGCCACTGTGAAAAACAGTATGGAGGTTTCTCAAAAATTAAAAATAGAAATACTGTATGATCCAAGAATTCCATTGTTCTCTATTTACCCAGAGAAAATTAACACACTAATTTGAAAAGACATATGCACCCCTTTGTTTATTGTAGCATTATTTACAATAGCCAAGCCATGGAAGTAATCTATGTCCATCAATAGACAAATGGATAAGGAAAATATGGTATATACACAATGGAATATTACACAGCCAAAAAAATGAGATGGTGCCATTTGAGACATGAATGATCTAGAGGGTAATATGCTAAGGGAAATAAGTTAAACTGAGAAAGACAAATACCATATGATTCCACTCATAAATGAAATCTTAAAAAGTGAATAAACAAACAAAAAGCAGAATCAGAACTATAAACAGAGAATAAACTAATGATTGACAGAGGGGATGGAGGTGAAGGATGGACAAAATGGGTGAAGGGGTGTGGGAGGTCCTGGCCTCCAGTTAGGAATGGTTAAGTCACAGGAATAAAAATCAAAGAATGAAGAATATAGTCAATGATATTATAACCACAATATAATAGGACAGATGGTAGCTATACTTGTGGTGAACATAGCATAATGTATAAACTAGTCAAACCACTAAGTTGTACACCTGAAACTAATGTAACTTTGTGTGTCAATGGTACCTTCAAAAAAGGGAAGGAAACCTAATGTTGATCTCATAACCTCCCTGCCATGTAAGGAGGTGACTGCCACATAGTTTCTTCCCAAATAAGCTCCCTAATTAATTTTCTTCTTTCAGTTAATGTTGGCATCAGTATTCTAATCAACCATACTTTAAATAATAATACCATGGCTTACCCTTTCTCTCTAACATTTCCAATTAGTTAGCAAGCCAAGTGTTTTTTTGCTTTTTGGTGTGTGTGTGTGTGTGTGTGTGTGTGTGTATATTTTGTGTGTAGTAAAATGTATATAACATAAAATTTACTATTTCAACCATTTAAAAATATACAATTCAGTGGCATTCACAATGGTATTTAGCCTTTATCACTACCTAGTTACAGAACATTTCCATCATTGTGAAAAGAAACCCTGTACTCATTAAGTAGTCAGTCCCCATCATACCCTTTCCCTAGTCCTTGGCAACCATTAATTTGCTTTTTATCTCTATGAATTTGCTTATTCTGGATATTTCAAATACATGGAATCATACAGTATTGGTGCTTTTGTGTATGGGTTATTTTATATTGCCTATATTTATCCATGTTGTATCATATATCATTACTACCTTCCTTTTTTTGCCAAATAATATTCCATTATATGAATATACCACATTTAATTTATTCTTTCATTATTTGAATGCTTGGGTTGTTTACACTTTTTGATTATTAGGAATACTGCTACTATAAGCATGCATATACAAGTTTTTGTTTGGATACCTGTTGTAAATATTTTTGAGACTATACCTAATGGTGAAATTGCTGGGTCATATGGTAATTCTATATTTAGCTGTTTTAGAAACAGCCAAACAAGCCCCATCTTTTGAAATGGGTTTCCCATGTATCCATTATTTCTTTTTTTGCTGCCATCAATATGAGGGTTTATTCTTTTATGTTTGAATTACTTCAAAATTACTTTACTGGTATTAGTTCTCCTAATAGTTCTGCTTAATGCCATCATACATCTTCCTAAAATAAAGTTTTGCTAACATGAATTCACTTATTAAACCAATCCAGAACTTCTGTTTAGAATAATATCCTAATTCTTAGGATACTAATTCTTGGCTTGCCATGTAAATCTTCCACACCAACATTCCAGATTTAGTCTCACATCTTATTCTCCAAACCCTCCAGATAAACTAGTTCACTAGTTTACTACTCAGATGTCCGCTGAGTACATCTTGAGTTTTTCCAGTTCTTCTTGTTTTTTTGAAACACATTTCCTCATTCCATTTCATGCATGGGTAGGTTATAACCTATCCATGATTTAATTACAGCGTCATTTCTCTTTCCAGTTTGTCCCACCTCTGAACTTCCAAAGCTTGTAGATCAGGTTGGAATTTTGTTTTGTCTCTTTGATTAGAAGATGTTGCAAACTCCTGCAACAAAGAATCTATTTTTTTTCTGAAAATATTATGCAATTTTAAAGGGGACAAGATTTCTGGGGGGAAATGATACTATGTGAAAAGTGTAAAGAAAACAACAGAATCAAATTAATAATAGTGGTTAAAATAACTTGAGTTTGGACTTTTTTTGTGGAATCTAGAGAAGAGAAAAATTTCTACAGATACATGCCAGCCCTGAGGAAAAATTCTTCTCTGTTAAGGTAGATAATGCAGTAATGGGAAATAAACTATGAATTTAAAGCTCACTAACAAAGAGCTGAAGATAATGTGAGATTGGAATCTCTGAAGGGGAGACTTGTCCTTTCTGGTTCCTCTGGCTTTGGACCTGAAAATGGGATTGTCAAAGTCAGAAATTTACTTTACTTTAAATACAGAAAAACTAATTATGGTACTAGGGCTAGAATATCTGTAAAGGAATATGGTTTAAAATATGGGATTCTTATAAATATGAAATTATCACTATTCAATCATTAATTATTTCATTGGGAAAGTGAGGTAACTGGCACATAAAGAAATAAAATTAGCTATATAAGGAACTTTGTGATAGACTCAGATTTTGAAGTGATCTTAAAAAAATAGAGGGAATGGCACATAATTAAAAGACAGCAAAATGTGTCATGAATCTTTAAAACTGGAAGGCTGGAATTCCAATGGATAAGAAATGCAAAAGATAGGAAAAGTGCTCCATCTACTTTAAAAAAAAAAAATCAAAGTGTAGTTGACACACAATGTTACATTATTTTCAGGTATATTCTACTGTCTTTTAAGATGTCTAGATTATTGGATTAAAATAATTGAAAAGGCACAGTTTAGCTGTTTTAGGCAAGATAATCAATGTTTACCAAAAAAGGCAGGACTGTAACTCCTATTTTCCTTCCATTTTATCTAGCAAATAGCATTCAAAGGTAAAACTAACTGTAAAGTGGAAAGAGATAGAAGCCTCTGATAAGTGAGGAACTGATCTTAATGCACCTGGATGCTTTAGATAAATTTAGGATTCTTCATTTATACAGATTGTGATGTAGATTAGGACATTTTTCTTAAATACATATGTGAAAGATCTTCTGGGTCAGAGATGTTGTAATCTGAGAAGAGGAAGAGGAATACTGTTGACCTTGGCCATGACCATAGAATATGGTATGACACTAAAGGGCCAAAATGTTTCTTTTTGCTTGGGATAGTTAAGAGGAACATTTACACTCTATTGAGAAGACCGTTTGGTTTCCTTGCTTACATGAGATATTATCCACCTTCAAAACAGCAAAGATTCATTTTTACTGTGGTGGTTCTGGGTATAGGTGTTTTTCTTCTTCACAGAGTCTACTCTAACTCTACTCTTTGAGGGTTCATAGATTACTTGGTTTACTAATATGGGATCCCGCATAATATCTCCTTAGAATAAATTACCCACATTATGGCAAAGGAGATGAGGCAACTTGCATGTGACCATGGAATCCACTGGTTCTACCACATATAGCACAACCCAGGAGCTATCAGCCTGTTAATATGGTGGAATGGCTAGGGGTTTTGTTTGTTTCTGAGGATAGTTAACGCACAATGTTGTGTTAGTTTCAGGTATACAACATAGTGATTTGACAAGTTTACACATTATGCTATGTTCACTACAGGTGTAGCTACCATCTGTTGCTATACAATGCTATTACAATACCATTAACTATGTTCTCTATGCTGTACCTTTTATCCCTGTAACTTATCCATAACTGGAAGCCTGTATCTCCCACTCCCTTTCACCTATTTTGTCCATCACCTCATCTCTCTCCCCTCTGTCAACTGTCAGTTTGTTTTCTGTACTTCTCTGATTTTTATTCATTATTTTTTTTAATTATATGGATCTTTGTCTTTCTCAGCCTGACTTACTTCATTTAGCATAATACCCTCTAGGTCCATCCATGTTGTCTCAAATGGCATGATCTCATCCTTTTTATGGCTGTGTAATATTCCATGTGGTAATATTCCATATTCCAATATTCTTATATATATATATATGATACGTATATCACATTTTCTTTATCCATTCATCTATCAGTGGATATACTTAGGTTGCTTCTATATCTCTTGGCTATTGTAAATAATGCTACAGTCAATATAGGGGTACATATATTTTTTCAGTTAGTGTTTTCATTTTCTTTGGCAATTCCCAATTACTGGATTATATAGTATTTGTATTTTTAATTTTTGAGGAACCTTTATACTGTATTCTACAGTGACTTTTCATTTTACATTCCCACCCACATTAAATGAAGCTTCCTTTTTCTCCACATCCTCACCAGCACTTATTTCTTGTGGTTTGATTTTAGCTATTCTGACAGGTGTAAGGTGATGTCTCATGGGGGTTTTGATTTGCATTTCCTGATGATTAGTAATGTAATTGTCCAGTATTCCCAGCACCATTTATTGAAGAGACTTTCTTTTCCCCACTGTATATTCTTATCTCCTTTGTTGAAGATTAATTGATAATATAATAATGAGTTTATTTCTGGGCTCTCTATTCTGTTCCATTGGTTCATATGTCTGTTTTTGTGCTAGTATAATACTTTTTTGATTACTACAGTTTTGTAGTTTATATGGAAATTTGGAATTGTGATACTTCTAGCTATGTTATTCTTTCTCGAGATTTCTTTGCCTATTTGGGGTCTTTTGTGGTTCTATACAAATTTTAGGATCATTTATCCTAATTCTGTGAAGAATCTTGTTGGTGCCTTGACAGGGATTTCATTGAATCTGTAGATTGCTTTGGATAAGATGGACATTTTAATAGTATTAATTCTTCCAATCTATGAGCATGGAATATCTTTCCATTCATTTGTGTCATTATCAGCCAGAATAGCTTTTTAAAGCTTCTGCTGAGGTGCTAGCTTAGAGATGACTCTCATGCAAGAAAGGGGTATTATTCTTCAGAACACTGGATATAACTTGAAGTGATTAATATTATATGGTGCTATGTCCCCAGTAGTTAGAATATATAGGTTCAGGAACTAAGGTATAGAAATAGTTGTACCTCCACTCAACATCCTTTGCAATGACCCACTTGGAGAATTTGTCTTCTTGTCCTTGCAGCTTTAGGATCTGTGGGTTGAGAGGTCTAAATTTCCATGGCAGTGGGGTCTTTGCACTAAGCAACATAGAGTCCTCTAAACTTAAAGCTATAGCTGCTTTCTAGTCACATTGTACTTCTTGTCCCTCTACAGCAGCTAATACCACACAGGCAGGGCCAACTGACCTTCATTGTTTGGAGAGGTAGAACTGTTGATACATAAAGAAGCAGGAAGAAGCCCAGATGATGCACTGTGGCATCTCTTGGTAGTCCCATCCTGATTCTAACTATAACTATTTATATAGGCAAAAATAGCAACCAGAGCTTGAGAAGGGTCTTGGTGCTATTGCCATGCAGTGTCTTGGTTATTCTACTGTGCAGAACCTATTCTCTGTGTAGAATAATTAAGAATAGAGCTGTAGAGGAGGGACATGATGAGTATCTGGCCTTATGATCAAATATAGCAGCTAGGGGTAGAGACCTGTCCCATTGATCCTCCTTCTGTAAGGAGGAGAAATTGTGATCAACCAGAATCCTGGAGAAGCTGTGACTGGGTATAGTAAACTCACTGTGACAGACAAGCTGATCCAAGCAGGGCAAAGTGTGGACTATAATAAATGCTATTGGTGGCTCACCCCACTAGCCCCCTTTTCCAGGTCAGTGCTTCTATCTTTGAGCAGCTGCCACTGTGGCTGATTGATACCGGCTCATGGCTGCACCCAATTTTGGAGAATTGCCTTGGGCCACTAGTTGTTGCTTTATCCCAAAATGGCTGGGAAATAATTCCCCATCCCCTTGGTGGCCTATAGCCAATGGCTGAATGATATAAGGATATAAAGCACCTCTCAAGGTATGACAATTTTGAGGTGCAATCAATCATGCTCAAAAGCTTCTGGTGGAATCTGGCTATGACTAGACTTCAGCTGAAACTATTTCTTCTGCTTAGTATCTTCCCCTGTACTATTGTGCTTCACTTACATCCTGTTAGCTTTCTCTCAAGAATACTCCTTCAGCAAATCACATAAGAAACTTGTTTCAAGCTGTATTTCTAGGGTTCCTAAGACAGTTCCTTCTGTATCTCAAAAAAGAAAATTCCTGGGGAAGAATTCTGATTTGCCTGGTATATAGTAAAGAACCTGTCCCAAAGAGAGGTCTGCCTTTGCCCCCAAACTACCAGGAGGTGATTTCTAGGCCCCTGGAATGTCCTGCTAATAGAAGTATTTTTGCCTGGGGGCTTTGACCCATGCATTATCAGTCTAAAAATGTGATTTATGATGGAGGTTTGAGGCCACTTGGTATCAGTTTTACCTCCAAAAGAGCCTGGAGATTAAGATATCAGCCTAACCTCCAAGCGGGTCTGCAGCCTAAGGGTCAGCCACACAGGTGGTATGTGATGGGGTCCCAATAAAAACTCTAAAAACCAAAGGTTGGGGCAAGCTTCCTTAGCTGGCCATGCATATATTCACACATTGTGGCTAGAAAGGAGTTAACACTCTGAATGACTCCGTGCTGAAAGGACAAGAAGCACCTCATTCGGACCCCTCTTGGACTCTGCTCTTTTCTCTTGGCTGATTTTAATTCCTGTAGTAGACCTGGATATAGTAGTTTTTAGGGCATTCTGAGTCCTTCTAGCAAATTATCAAAACTGAGGGTCATTTGGGAACCCCCCAAATTTGTAGTTGGCATCACAAATGAGGGCAGTCTTGTGTGGACACTGCTCCTTCTAACTGTATGGTTGGCTGAAGTCTCACATCTGGCTTGGGTCTCATCTCTAGCTCTGGAGCCTTTTTTTTTTTTTTTTAAGATTATATTTATTCACGAAGGACACACAGAGAGAGGCAGAGACATAGGTAGAGGGAGAAGCAGGCTCCCCATGAGGAACCTGATGCAGGACTCAATCCCAGGATCCTGGGATCATGACCTGAGCCAAAGGCAGATGCTCAACCACTGAGCCACCCAGGTGCCCCTGAATCCATCACTAAGGTCATGTAAGTGGAGCACAGACCACCAGTACATTTGATTAGAGATGTGAGAGATGGCATCTGATGGGATGGACTGACAAAAAGATGTTTAATTGTCACCAGCATTTTCTAGGACCTCAAATCTGCCCTGTCTTGATGAAAGGTTGTTTCTCTATTCCAGTTACTCTGAATGCTGCTGCTTTTCTTTTCTGCTCTTCCCTACATCAGGGAGAGACATTCCCCTCTCATCCCAAAACTTGACCTTCACTTTCCCCTCAGATACTCAATGTATACTTTCTATTTGACACATCTGGTATTATTTTTATTGGAAATCAGTGAAATCTTAGTATTGCAGCCTACTTTATATGATGCACATATTTACACATTACAACTATACTTTTTTTATCCCCAGAAATTGATTTTTAAATTAACATTAGATGTTAATTATAAATGTTCCTTTGTAATGAAACTTCTTTGTGAATAGATGTAGCATGGCACCATAGCATCTTCTTTATAATTTTAAGTTTGTAAATTTCATTATCTGGGACACCTGTGTGGCTCAGCGGTTGAGCATCTGCCTTTGGCCCAGGTCATGATCCTAGAGTCCTGGGATGAGTCCCGCATCAGGCTCCCCAGATGGAGCCTACTTCTCCCTCTGCCTGTGTCTCTGCCTCTCTCTGTGTGTGTCTCTCATGAATAAATAAATAAAATCTTAAAAAAATTTTTTTTTCATTATCCTTGCTAACAATATTAGCTCATTCCTTAGCTTTTCCTGTCATCAAGTATTTGTTGATGTAAGTTGCTTAAGAGTGACTGGGAGGAGGCTTCATAGAAATGTTTGGGTATGATCCAAAGACCTAAAGGAAATGTAAATTCGAATTTAAATACCAGGAGATTTTAAACACAAGTTCCATTTCACTTAGGATTAGCATAGAAACTGATGTAATGTATCTATAGACCAATGAAGGGAATAAAAGGGAGGCACTAAGAAAACCAGGGAGGAGATTGAGAATAGACACTAGGAACATTTCCCTAATATCTGAATGCGAAAGGACCAATTAGCATTAGAACATCACAGTAGTAAAGCTTGTATTTTATTTTAATTTTTCTATGTATGTACATGTATACTAAAGTAAGTTTACCTATATAACCATTTTTTTTTTTGCTTAAGTTAACTAGCAATAAACTGTATATATTTTATTCCATAATATAAGCCTATTTTCTTTTCAACTGCTTTACTGGAACCAGACCCAGTTCAGCATATTATAAGCTGAGTGGCTGGGGACCACTTTCTGTACCTTTCTGACTCTTGGTTTCCCTGTCTGTAAAAATAGTGGTAATAGTCTAACTACCTTGTAGGTTGTTGAAAGCATTATAGAATGCTTAGTCCAAAGACGTCCTCAGTAAATTTATCTATTACCATTACCTTTCATAACATTTTGGGTTTAAAAAATTACCTCACCAAGTACCCTGAAGCGGGTATCACTATTGTGTCCTAATTGGATATATCAGTTAAGCAGCTTTTTTTTTTTTAATATATCCAAGTACAAACCATTCCTTTTTGAGTATTCTATTCTTTCTATGTTATGAATAATTTATTGAGAACTGGGCTCTTCCTGTGTTTTGCCTTTGCTTGTCCCGTTCATGTAAGGCACTGGTATCCTCAGTCTGAGATTTCACCTCACTACCTTCCTCACTATCTTGCAACTATTGATTGCTTTTATCTTAGTACCTAGGAGGCAATATTTTATCAGATTCAAACCAGAGCCATTGGAGTGTGGTATTAGTCTTACTGTTTTGAGCCTGGGTTTTGTGTGTCTAGGGAGAACCCTGGCTTCTCAGCTGCCCTAAAACTACAGCCTCTCCTCATCTCTTTGGGTTGTTCCAGGCCATTTGACTGATTTCTGCTGCAGTTAACTCTTTAGAATTTAAGATCACCTTTGGAATAGGAACACTTAACCAAATCTATGTGAATGATCCTACCAGCATGTTCTTGAGGGGCTGAGTCTTGTGCTCTGTAAACCCAAGGCTTTGTTAGACTACTGCTCCTGAAATCCAAAACCACTCCCTCCACTGACATCATTATTTTTTACTCTCTATACCTTTACCCACTGGAATAGGCCAAATTTCAATGCCAGTCTGAGTCAGTGGTGAATTTGTCATTTGAACACTAGCTTGTTGCCCCATGACTCCACTCTATGATTGGCTTTGATTTTCTTCCTATCCCATCCTGAATTCAGGCCCCAGTTATACCTCAGGGTCAAGCTTATCCAAGTGTCAGCACTGATAAATGCACTCACTTATTATCTTTTTAAAAGAATCACATAAATTGTATTCCGTATTTTACCTTGTAGAGCTACCTATTCTCTACTGTATTACATGTGTGCTTCTTTTAAAATCTTTTAATTATCTAATTTCCTGACAGTCATTCTAGTTTGTTACTGTTTCAAATTCCATTTTGTTTTAGAGCCCTAAGAAAATTGCACACATTTCTTTAATTAGTATCAATTTGGTTGTCAAATTTTCAAGATGAAGCCATTGTGTTTCACCATTATTTAAAGCTAGGGCATTAAAATTAGCTGGGGATTTTTCAAGAATCACTCATTATGACCCAATTTTTAAAGTTATTTTAAATGTAACATTTAAAAGGGTTATTAACAAATCTGTATTCTATCTCTTTGGGATACAACATCACGAAGTTATATAAAAGGCTAATTGCTAGCCAAAGGTATCACTTTTCACTGTATAAAATATAATGTCAACTCAATTGTCTGTATCAGGAAAAGCAGAGGTTGAGTAATCCAAAAGTAATTTATATTTGTCTTTGGGATGCTTTTGCCCCTAAATTTGAATATGGGTGGTCCAATGTCTAGGGATTTCAAGTCAAAATAATGAAATTAATATTATAAAGATCTCAAATCAGGAAGCTGATGAGTTCAATTATTCTGCCTCCCTGCCCCCCCCCCTTTTTTTTGTCTTGCTCTCCCAGGTTGAAAGAAGCAAGTAAAGCTGAGCTCCAGTCTTTTTTGGTAGATTAGAATATTGAACACAGATGTTAAATCATGGGTCTGGGAAGAATTCAGTAGCAGATTAGAAGATGCTGAAATAAGGATTTTTAGATCTCTATTGGGTTATGTGATTTGAGTTTAAAAAAAAGAAATGGAAGAAACAAAAAAAGAATTTAGATTATATTATAGAAAAAAACATTTAGAGGAAACTCTGCAGAAATTCTGTAAAGAGAACAGAGAATGACATCTGGCCAAGTGTTATGCTGGCCTGAAATATACCTATGAAGTTCTGCATGTTGCATGCCATGGGGATTGAATTAAATCAGAGAAAGAAATGCAATAATAGGCTAATGAAATAAAAACTAGTGTCTTTGAAAATTAGGGCATTCTGGGGTCTCTGGGTGGCATGGTCAATTAAGCATCCAACTCTTGGTTTTGGCTTGGGTCATGATCTTGGGGTCATTATCTTAGAATTGTGAGATTGAGCTCCACATTGAACTCAGCATTGAGTGCAGAGTCTGCTTGGCATTCTCTCTCCCTCTGTCTGCACCCCCTCCAAATAAATACATCTTAAAGAAAGAAATAAAATTAGAGCATTTCTTGTGTTGTGGTATGTAAGAAATGCATATGTGATATTTAAATACATCATTTTAATCCTTTTTTTTACCATATGCATTTTTTATCTACCCTAACAGTCACAAACTTGAAAATAGATACCTCAAATTTGAAAATATATAGAATCTGACAGTAATAGCAAATGTTTCTTCTAATGGTAAGTACCTAACACTCTACCGAGCTAGCTAAGTTCTTCACAAAATTTCTAAATTGAAAGACAGCTTGCTTTGTTTATCTTCTCCAACTAGACTGTTCATGCCTTAAGGCAATTACTGTGTCATAGTTGTTTATATCCATCACAGGCTGTAAGGAAGATACTTTATGCATAATAGGTGCATATTTTTTGAATGAAGGCATGAATACAGAGTATGTTAATATCCCTGGTTAGGTCTAGATGCCCCAAGTAACAAGAACATGGCAATCTGATCACTTCAGCAATGCCCCACAAATTGTTTCTGCCATGTTGATTGTGTGATCTGCAAGCCACAATTAGAGCTATTGTAATTTATTTCATTTATATTCCACCTTGTTTACAGAAAAGTATTTAGATGATGGCACCAAAATTGTTCTATTGACCGTACCACCTATTTTTTATTATTACTTTTTAATCCTAACCATTTTCAGCATGCTGTGCTACATATGTCTAATTTTTCTTTTTTTTTAATTTTTTTAAAAATTTTTATTTATTTATGATAGTCACAGAGAGAGAGAGAGAGAGGCAGAGACATAGGCAGAGGGAGAAGCAGGCTCCATGCACCAGGAGCCCCACGTGGGATTCGATCCCTGGTCTCCAGGATCGCGCCCTGGGCCAAAGGCCCACGCCAAACCGTTGCGCCACCCAGGGATCCCTAATTTTTCTTTTATAGTGTCATGTATTGGCAAAACTTTCTTTGCCTCTGCAGGTGTATTGATTTCACTTAACTATGTCATACCATCTTATTTGTAAAAGTATAAGTCACAAGGCAGAGTCCTTAATATTTCTAATTATATTGTATTTTTTAAAGATTTTGCTTATTAGAGAGAGAGGGAAAGAGGAAAAGAAAGAGAGAGAAAGTATGAGCAGTAAAAGAAAGAGAGAGAAAGTATGAGCAGGAAAAGAAAGAGAGAGAAAGTATGAGCAGAGAAAGTATGAAGGAAGAGGAGAGGGAGAGGGAGAAGCAGAGTCTGATCCATTGTTCCATCCCAGGACCCAGAGAACAAGACCTGAGCCAAAGGCAGATGTTTAACTGACTGAGCCACCCATGCACCCCTCTAACTATATTTTCATAAAGGGAATTTGTTTCCTGGCATGTAGTTAGCCAGCTCTTTAAAAGATGACTCTTTTTTTCCATTTCTTAACAATTATATAGATGACCTTTCAGAGAAGCTAATACTTAGCTAACATTCATTCATGCTTACTATCTTCCTGGGACTATGCTTGGCTCTTTAACTGTCTTGTTTTATTTTTTTTTTCACTTAAAAATTTAGCTATGTGTACATATAATTTTATATAAATTTGTAGGTGTGCTGACACCATACATGGTGGGAAAAGGGTGAGGGTGCTTCCCCTGCAGCTGAAGGCAAGAGAGAGGAACTTAGAAAATAACTTAAAGAGCTTAAACACATAACTTATTATGTGTTTCCCAGAGTTCGGGGGACACAAACGGCTTGTGTCAGAAATATCCCTGAAAAATCTAAACAATGAGAGCTTAGAGGAAGTGGTCAATGGTTATAGTTTGGGAACTAGCTGCCCTTTTAGAGTCTGTTACAGTGCCAACAGTTTGTGATGTTTCCCAAGGACCAGATCTAGGTGTATAATGTGGAGAAAGTCAGCTTGGGATGGTCTCAGTTTCGGTCCAAGTGGAAGGAACAGAAGGCCAAAAGTGGTACCTCAGGGTGTGGAAGAAATCACAAATGACTAACTGGAATAGAGATGGATTTGAGATACCCAGCAGGAGTAGTGGCAGTGGTGGTGGCAGGATTTGCAAAATAACCTCAATGCCTTCTAGGAAAGGAAAATCAGATTTACAATCTTCCAAGTCTAAATGGAGCCAGTAGCAGCCAGCCTCAACGTCAGTTAAGTGAGAATTTTCCTGCCTGCTTTCCTCTCCTTCCTCTCTGCACTCCAGCCTTGGAGAGCTATAAAACAGTGGGAGGAGCAGCAGAAGGGTAATGGAAGGGAAGAGAAGGAGTGATCCATATTCCCTTCCCTGACTTCTGGCTTCTCTGACTGCAGGCTGCCCTGGGTGCTGCAGATCTGAGCCAGATGTGGGGAGGAGAAGCCTAATATACAAATGAAGTCTGTAATTTTTTTTAAAGCTTTTATTTATTTTGAGAGAGATAGGAAGTTGCAGGGGGACAGAGGGAGAGGGAAAGAAAGTCTTAGGCAGACTCTCCACTGAGCATGGATCCTACCCCCGCTAGGGTCCATCTCTGGATCCTGAGATCACAACCTGCACCACCCAGGCTCCCCTGAAGTCCGTAATTTTTATTATTATGTAGGAATGAAATTTTTTGGAGGTCTGATCCTATACATATTTTTAATCTCATTATTTTTTAAATTGAGACATAATTGAAATACAACACTGTGCTAATTTCAGGTGTACAACATAGTGATTCAATGTATGTATATATTGCAAAATGATCACCACAGAAGTTTGGTTAACACCTATCACCACACATAGTTACAAACTTTTTTTTCTTATGGTGAGATCTACTTCTGTCAACAAAAGCTTATTGTTATCAACTAGGAAAATAACCTCTAAGCAGTACCAAGTGGCTTCCATCACTCCCATATTTTTCCTTCAAGTTCAACATCTGCCATAATAGAAAAGTCACTTTTTGTCCTTTCCTTCTTTCTTTAATAGAAATATACTTTGATGGCTTAGAAATCTAAATTGTATAATAGCTTTTGAATAATTTAGTATCCAGATTTCTTTGATATGAATTTATGCAGAAAATGTAGACTTGTAGTTTGTTTATTTTTATTTAAAGATCATAAACCATTTAATTTTTTTTGCTATACTTCTCTGTTCTTCCAAACTATCTACATTGGGCCCATATTAAATAATCAGAAAAATAAGTTACTATAATTTTTTTACCCTGCCTCTTCCTTAAGCTATCTCATCTGTTCTTTTGCTGCTAGACTTGAATAAGGAGCCCACACTCATTACTTTCACTTTTCCACTGCCCACTCACTGTAATCCTTCCAATTCTAGTTCACCTCTCTAATGAAACTGCTTTTTAAAGGTCACTGTTGTTCAGTCTTAAGATTCAAAGGCTCTTTCTTCAGTTCTATCTTTTTGGATCACATGCATGACAGTGCTTAATACACAGTGCCCAGTAAACAATCAGTTCTGAATTTATTTTAGTTCTATTCCCGCAAGGATTTGTTCAATGAGTACTGAATTAATAAACACATAGTATTTATTAATATTTATTAATTTACTCATTAATAGATACTATGTGTTTATTAATAGATATATTGTTAAATTAATAAATACATAGTATTCTTTATCTGCATAAAACATTGGATTGAATAAAAATAACAGCTTTATTGAGATACAAGTCATGTGACATAAAATTCACACTTTTTCATTCTATTCTCTTTGGGTTTTTGCTGTTTATTTATGACAGATATTCCACATCCTGGTCCTCTCCAGTCAGAAGTTCTTTGAAAGGATGCCATCTGCCTTGGCCAGTAGGAGGATGGAGTCATCTGATTCACCCATCCTGCAAATGGCCCCACACACAGTGTAGGTTTTAAACTGGTGGTGAAACCTGCCTGTCACCTGGTCAGCCTCAGCCACCTTTATCTGAATGGACACATGGCCCCTGGCGCCCATGTTGCGGTTGCTGGTGGAGCATTTCTGCTGCTGGTACATGTCCACAAACTTGCCAGCATCATTGTGTGTGTCCAGGGCATGCTTGCTGCCACTGCAAATTCACACTTTTGAAGTGTACAATTTGGTAGGTTTTAGTATATTTCTAGAGCTGTGCAATCATCATCATGATCTAATTTTAGAATATTTCATCACCCCAAAAAGAAACTTCATACTCACTAGCATATACTTACCATTTTCACCTCCTTGGAAACCACTTCTCCACTCTCTGGAACTTGCCTATTCTGGACATTTCATGTAAATGGAGTAATATACAGCCTTTTGTGTCTGGCTTCTTTAACTTAGCCTAATATTTCTAATGTTCATCTATGTTGTGTGTATCAGTAATTCATTTCTTTTTATAGGGTAGTAACATTCCGCTGTGTGGATATATCACATTCATATATGGTATAATATGGGCAGTTGGGTTGCTTCCACTTTTTAGTTATTACCATTACTGCTACTCTGAACATTTGTGTACAAATTTTTCTGTGGACCTAAGTTTTAAGTTCTCTTCAGTTATGCATCTAGGAATGAAAATACTGATTGGTAAGGTAACTATATTTAACTTTTGAGGAATTGCCAAACTGTTTTTCAAGATGTCTACACCATTTTATATTTTGCCAGCAGGGGTAAAAGACTTCCAATTTCCTCATATCCTTGCCAATACTTGTTATGACCCATCTTTTTTATTATAGCCACCCTAGTGGGTGTGAAATGGTATCTTGTGGTTTTGATTTGCCTCTGCTGATGACTAACGATGTTGAACATCTTTTGATGTGCTTATTGACCATTTATTTGTCTTCTTTGGATAAATGTCCATTCAAGTACTCTGCCCATTCTTTAATTAGGTTGTCTTTTTGTTATTGAGTTGTAAATATTCTTTATATATTTTGGATACCAGGCCTTTATCAGATATGTGACTTATAAATATTTTCTCCCATTCTTTGGGTTATCTTTCCACTTTCTTAATGGTGATCCTTGAAGCACAAAAAAAGTTTTTCATTTGGATGTTGAATTTATCTATTTATTACATGTGCTTTTGGTATCATATCTGAGAAAACATTGCTACTCCAAAGTCATGAAGATTTATTTCTATGTTTTATTGGTAATAGTTTCATAGTTTTAGTCCTACATTTAGGTCTATGATCCATTTTGAATTAATTTTTATATATTGTGTGTGGGAGGGTTTTTTTTTTTGTTTGTTTGTTTTGTTTTTTTGTTTTTTTGCACATGGATATCCATTGGTCCCAATACCTTTTGTTGAAATGATGATCCTTTTCCCATTAAGCTATATTGGACCCTTGTTGAAAGTCAGTTGACCGTAAATAGAGGATTTTTTTCCTGGACTCTTAATTCTATCCCATTGATCTGTGTGCCTGTCTTTATACCATTGATACATTGTCTTCATTGGTGTGGCTTTGTAGTAAGTTTTGAAAATGGAAAGTGTGAATCCTTCAACTTTGTGCTTTTATCAAGATTGTTTTGGCTATACAGGATTCCTTGTATTTTTGTATGAATTTTAAGATCACATGAGAGACTCCTAACTCTTGGAAACAAACAAGTGGTAGTGGAAGGGGAGGTGGGGGGTGGGGAGGGTTGGGATGACTGGTGAGGGGCACTGAGGGGGGCACTTGATGGGATCAGCACTGGGTGTTAT
The DNA here is from genome assembly GCF_053574225.1 of Canis aureus. Taxonomy (NCBI): domain Eukaryota; kingdom Metazoa; phylum Chordata; class Mammalia; order Carnivora; family Canidae; genus Canis; species Canis aureus. The sequence goes on from NC_135642.1 coordinate 26,283,293, forward strand.
ATGTTGGCAAATCGAAATCCAATAATAATAATAAAAAAAATACAGGGCAGCCCAGGTGGCTCAGCGGTTTAGCACCGCCTTCAGCCCAGGGCGTGATCCTGGAGACCGAGGATCGACTTCCGCATCGGGCTCCCTGCATGGAGCCTGCTTCTCCCTCTGCATGTGTCTCTGCCTCTCTCTCTCTGTGTTTCACATGAATGAATAAATAAATAAAATCTTAAAATATATATATATATTTTTTATATGTATACATATAAAAAAAGATCAGCTTGTCAATTTCTGTAAAAGAAAAAAACTAGTGGGATTTTGGTGACTGTGTTGAATCTGTAGATCACTCTGGGGAGAACTATTGGTATCTTAACAACATTAAGTCTTCCAATTCATGAATGTGAGATGTCTCTCCATTTATTTAGATCTTTAATTTTTTTTAATAATGCTTTTTAATTTCCACTGTATAGGTCTTGCTCTTTTGTTAAATTTATTCCTAAGTATTATATCCCTTTTAATGGTATTATAAATGGAATTGGTTTCTTAATTTTCTTAATTTCTATTTCAGATTATTCATTGCTAGTGTATAGAAATATAATTGATTTTTCTATATTGATCTTGTAGTCTGCAACTTTGCTGAATTCTTTTCTTAGTTCTAATAACACATTGTGTGAATTCCTTAGGATTTTCTTTTCTTTTCTTTTTTTTTTAAAGATTTATTTATTTATTCATTCAGAGAGAGAGAGAGAGAGAGAGAGAGGCAGGCAGAGACACAGGCAGAGGGAGAAGCAGGCCCCATGCAGGGAGCCCGATGCGGGACTCGATCCTGGGTCTCCAGAATCACGCCCTGGGCTGCAGACGGCGCTAAACCGCTGCGCCACTGGGGCTGCCCAGGATTTTCTATATACAAGATTGTGTACAAATAAAATATAGATAGTTTTATATTTTCCAAATTTCCTTCTGTTATAGATTTCTAATTTTATTGCATTGTTGTTGGAGAACAAACATACTTTGTATGATTCCAATCCTTTTAAATTTGAGGTCTGTTTTATGGCCTAACATAGGATCTTTCCTTGAGCCCACTTTAGAAAAATGTGTACTCTTCTTTTTTCCCTTACAGTTAATATCAGTGTGTGTGTATGTGTCGTGTGTGTGTGTGTGTTTTATAGAAGAAAGAGAAGAACAGATGCAAAGCTCTCAATTCTTAGCTATAAGAATTCAGATTGCAAGCAACATATCCAACTATTTAAATGATCACTAAGTTGCATAAGAACAGAAAACTGCTGCAGTCCAGCCTAAGTCAGTAGAAAGAATTGACTTCTATACTAAATTTTGAAGAAAATGGTTATAGATGTGAAGGAGGAACAATAGTTTTATTTGGATCTGGATGGTGTATGGCATGACACATTCCAATAATTGCTTTTCTGGAGTGAGATACAATATTTATTTCTAGGGTGAAATATACTGGATTTTGAACCTCTAGGGACATCACCTAAATTGAGATTAGGTATATGAGTAAAGAGGATAATATTCTTCAGGTCCATCACAACTATCAGAATGAAAACAACTTGCATATGATTAAATAATAATGCTTATAAGTGACCATTGCTTGGCTAAGGCTGGGGATGATATGAAAGCCTCATAATTTCGTCTGAATGGGGGACCCATTTTCAATTCTGATTGTAATGAGGAAGTGATACTTTTGGCTCAGGGAAATGTTCTCTATAATGTGTTATTCTATAACTAGGGTAGGGTTGCCTGATATAATACTGTAACCTCCAACTTTACACGCTCCTCCTCCTGCCACATGCCATATTCTGGTACTCTCAGTAGGGGGATGTGACCTACCTCTGAATACCAGGAACTTCTCATGTTTCAGAAAGCAGACCAGAAGGACAGTAGTTCTACAGGAGGAACTTCTGTGCCCAGGAGAGAGAAGGTGGCAAGAGAGCCAAGACTCCTGTCCCTGAGAAGTGGAAATTGGTTTCGTTTTTCATTTGTTTCTGCATGGTGGGAAAAATGATACAGAAGAGCTAGCTAGGGCAAACCTTGTAGGTATAAAAAAGGGAGAGAGAATTCATGCTGCACGTGTGTGTGTGTATGTGTGACATTTAGCGTATGATATGATGGTTCTGTGTACTATGGCAGGTAATCCAAAAAGACTCCTAGAATTTGGCCAATCAGTCTTTTCATGGGGTAGGGAGTTTAATGAAGCACAGTTTTCCTGAGAGGTCTTCTCCCCAGCTGCTCAATCAATGTTTTGTCTTTTATTTACTTGTTGTCTTAGATATTACCCTGTATAAATATAAAGTGACTCTCCTCCTCAGGAGTTTGTTGTATAAACTTGAGAATGGTAAACATAGCTGCCTTCCTAGAAATACAAAGCCATACAATCACACAGCTGGAAGAAACCTCCGATAACTTCTTATGAAAGCCAATGCTCTCATCATGTCTGGAGATAAGGAACCTCAGGCCCAGAGAAGTTACATTATTTCTACAAGGGCATCCAGATACTTAATGGTAGGAACAAATATGGGGTTTACTGTAACAGAAGTAGAGTTACCTACCATTTAGTATTTTATTACAAGTAAGAAATATATAAACCAGTCACAACCTGGCTCACCTGGCATATAAATGCAGTACCAAGAAGGAATAAACTAAACCAAAAGTCAAAAGGAAGAAAAGTGTCCTCAAGTGGCATTGCAAAATCAATCTTTTTTCATGACATAGCTCTCACATCTTTATCGGAAATGGCACTTACCTTGCAAAACTGTCTCTATGTTACCCTAAGGAATTTAGAATTCCCAAGGGTTTCTGTAAGATAATACATGCCTATATAGAAAAACTATAAGCACCTGGGTGCTCAGTCAGTTAACTGACTCTTGATTTCGGCTCAGGTCATGATCTCAGGGTTGTGGGGTCAAGCCCCACATGCAACATGGAGCCTATTGGGATTCTCCCTCTCTCCCTCTACCCTGATCCCCCCTCCACCCCACAAAAAAAGGAAAAAGAAAGAAAGAAGGTATTTTAAGAGAGCATTTCTCTAGCAATGCTGTTTATCTGTTTCTTTTATCTACTCTGGATATTGGAATTATTATTATAAAACTCAAGTAGGTCCCACTTAGCCCAGTGAAGGCTATTTAACTTAGGATTTTATGAAACTAGTGGTAGATGTGTTGAAAATAACTAAATAGTATAACACTAGAATGAGAACTAGCTACTTTTTAATATATTTTAAAATATATACCAGAACTGAAAACACCATAAAGCAATGATTCTTAACTTTTTGGACTTTTTTTGAGAGCCTGATGAAAATCACTGAGAAGTTTTCCAGAAAATTTTATATATACAAGAAGTTTTATTTATACTTCACTAAAGTATATAGTGATATAGGCCCCAAAGTCTATCAATGAACCCAAGATAAGGACCTCTCCTTCAGCCATTTTAGCTAAGGAATGGGTCTCTGTTCTGGTCCAATGTGCATAGCTTCCTGCATCTCCTTCCTGCATAACTGCATTCTTTGTGTGTGTGTGTGTGTGTGTGTGTGTGTGTGTGTGCGTGTGTGTGATGTCAGTCTCTAGTTTCAGGGGCTTTCATATTTCTCATTACTCACTCTGTTGGTAAAAACTCTAAGTCCCTCTTAAGAACTGCCATTATGGGTGTGTTGCTTCCACTCTGAGAAGTATTACAAAATTCAATCTGCCAATTTTGCTTGTCAATACTAAGAATGATTTTAATTCTTTCTTTGACCTTGTACCTTTCTCTTTGTGTGTCTAGTTTCTAATGGTTCCATATTCTCTCCGGATGGGGAGGGAGGAATTATATATTGTGTATGTATGCTGTATGTAATTAAGGTAGTCATATAATTTTTTTTAAAGATTTTATTTATTTATTCATGAGAAACAGAGAGAGAGAGAAAGAGAGAGAGAAAGAGAGAGAAAGATGCAGAGACACAGGCAGAGGGAGAAGCAGGCTCCCTGAGGGGAGACTGATACGGGACTCGATCTCAGGACCCCAGGATCATGACCTGAGCAAAGGCAAAAGCCCAACCACTGAGCCACTGAGGTACCCCAGTAGTTGTATAATTTATAATCAAAATTGGTACACCTGGAGAATAAATAAGTGCTATCAGTAACTACTCATGAACATCCAGTGCTGTCCTGGCAGACCAGGCCATCTGGTCTGCCAGGACAGCACTGGATGTTCATGGGTAGTTAGTCTCAAACTGAAATGCTGCTTGGTTTTCCACTGCTCTTATAGCTTTGGCATGTGTCTTCCTCAAGGATTTTGTGAGGAATAGCTGGAACTAGGAAATAAAGAAGCCTCCAAGGTGAATTTAAAGCTAGAACCTAGTGTAGTCTTTCTAATATGTGCAGGACAAAGTCCAAGCAGATTTGTGACTTGTCAGTGGCTACTGAAGCTACTTTTTGCCTTCAGCCTGCCTGATATGTTAACTTCTGGTGTTGCAGCAGGCACAGGAACTAACCTGTGATTTTTTTTTCCTATTCCTATTTCTTAGTTCCTATTCCTGGTAAACTAAATTCCAGTATGTAATTCATGGGTCAGATTTCTTAATGGATGTGAATGATTAGTGAGCATGAAATGGTCAAACAAGAATGCACCGGAGCTACAATAACCAGGCTCTACATTGGACATTAACACTCAAACCTTCAGTTCCAGGGCACATCCAAAACACAAAACACACAGGTGGCAAACCAGAGAGCTAAGAGCAGAGTACAGAGCATTCAAGAAGCAACTACTGCCTGAGCCAGGGAACACAGACTCAGTGCAGGACTGAGATGGAAAGTGGGAGCAGAAGAAAATTTTTGTGGACATCATCAGAAAGTCACCTTCAGCAATTCAGTGACAATCATTCTGTGCTTAAAAGAAACTTTGGGTATTTGTAAATTCAAGGAGAAAAATACTGTAACCAGTATTAAGAACGTTACATAAAGAAGTAACTGTTTGAAGGCGAAGCCAGGTATGATAAAGGAAATTGGCAGAATATGAAAAAATAGGAGAGGAAGGATCTGAACTAAGCCAGACCAGAGGAGAAATTATTCTTCTAACCACCTCAGCTAAAGTATTACCCTGAGAATCAATATCATAGTTCCATAAAAGCTAGTGTATAATTTATTAAATATATCCATAGTTAACACTCTTTCAGTCATGCTCAACCAATAATTTTGCTATCAAGAACGGATTTGAATAATGCTGGCAGATCCCCAGGACTTGCTGGACCTTAAATAATGGTTAGACTCAGATTTCTCAGAGCCTAAAAACTATAGGGATAGGAAACAGCTAAGTGATTGCAGGGGTTAGGGGAGGGTAGGAGAGAGGTTAACTACAAAGCAGTCATACATAAGGGAATTTGGGGAGTGATAGAACTGCTTTATATCTTGATTGTTGGGGTAAGTATATAATTGTAGGCATATATGTGAAAATTCATAGAAGAGTACATCACAAAGAATGAATTTTACCATATACAAGTTTTAAATATATTATACCGTATATAAATAAGAGATTTAAAAATAAAAGCATCCAGGACTTTATAGGTAAAACTAGATAAACAATATCCTCTTCAATGCCCTCCTTGCCTTTCTAAATTGTCGCTTTAAAATGTTCATATCTTCCTGATGAACACAAAGGTATATTTGTCTTTCCATATGCAGACCTGTTGTAGGCCTTATGACAGTAGGAACAGAACATGGAATAGTTACATGGGACATGTAACTTGAAGCATCAAAAATTCCCTTACACAGTAATAAACAGAACCTCTTAGTACTGATATTTCTTGATGTTTGAAGTAATAGTATAAGAGGACAGATAGGGAAGTAGAGGAAGGTGACATATGAACAGAGTCCTCAAAGATGTGAAGAAGTGAACCACAATGTGAAACTCTAAGGAAGGGTGCTCTAGTCAGAGGGAACAGCTAGTGCAAAAGCATTGGGGGGGATCCCTGGGTGGCGCAGCGGTTTGGCGCCTGCCTTTGGCCCAGGGCGCGATCCTGGAGACCCAGGATCGAATCCCACGTCAGGCTCCCGGTGCATGGAGCCTGCTTCTCCCTCTGCCTGTGTCTCTGCCTCTCTCTCTCTCTCTATGTGACTATCATAAATAAATAAAATTTAAAAAAATTAAAAAAAAAAAAAAAAAGCATTGGGCACATGCTTTAGGTTTGCTAATTGGCAAGAACACCAATGTGGATAGAAAGGAGTAGGCAAGAGATGGGGAGTAGCCAAATTGCGTGGAGTCTGATAAGCCTAAACAAGTAGTTTTAGTTTAAGTATGCCTGGAAGCCATTGAGACTAAGGGAATTATCTGGTCTGAGGTGCATTTTTAAAAGATTGCTGGTTGCTGTATGAAGAGTAGACATTTGAGGGTAAGTACGGAAGCAAAAAAGCCATTGCAACTATGTAGAAATGGTGGTTGCTTAGGAACACTTTACTGTGAAAGAAGTAGATAAGAGGGAAAGCTTTACTCTTTTACCTGGCCAGAACCCCATCTATGGCTCATCATTGCAATGATAAACTTAATATTATCTTAGGATTCCTTAAGCTCCTGGACCTTAAATAGGCATGGTAATAAATACAGAAATGCTTCTAGACAACTTGAAAGCTAGCTAAAGTTGGAGACAAGGAATTTTTTTGTGGCTTGAAAGCACATAATTATATGATTTTCTCTAGCAATGTTCAGAAGCCCAAGTGAATGAATGAAGAAGGCAGATGATTTAATTAATCAAGAGTCAAGGCTTTTGTCAGATATGTGTAAGACATAAAGGAGCTATGATAATATTACCATAATTCACACTAAACTATTGATATCTTAGTCCAGTACATAATCCTATCACAAAAGAATATCACATGATAAAGAGAGGAAAATGTGAAGGATGGTAAGAGGACAGTAAAAAGAACGGTAAAGAAAAATGAGATGAAGGATGATAAAGAGAGGTTGGAGAGTATATGAAGAATGGCACAGAGTACCATCTAACAAAAATAAATTATGAATGGTGCAACATCAGGTCTTTTAAGATAGTAGTCCTTCCTAGAAGTCCTCATATTATATGGTTACACATGTATAATTTACCTTAGAATAGTTCATTAGGGACAGTATGATTTTTAATTTTAATCTATACCCCAGGCAGGCTAATTAACATTGAGTTGAGTATACTCACATCAAGAGTGTACAGAAAAAACAAATACCAACCAAAGAAATGTTAAAGATTATTTTTTATTGGTAAAATACATAGAATTCAAGGTATATGGATTGGCTAGGAATATTGTACTAACATTTCCACAGTTATAGTGACAGGATATGAAAATCTGGTGAATGGGAATCTCTGGGTGGCTCAGCAGTTTGGTGCCTGCCTTCAGCTCAGGCTGTGATTCTGGAGTCCCGGGATAGAGTCCCACATCAGACTCCCTGCATGGAGCCTGCTTCTCCATCTGCCTTTGTCTCTGCCTCTCTCTCTCTCTCTCTGTGTCTTTCATGAATAAATAAATAAAATCTTTAAAAAAAAATCTGGTGAACCCATTAGTCTCCACCCATTGGAATGGTATTCTATGCTTAGAATTCCAATTCATTTTGTATACAAGCCACTTAAAAAGAATTTTGTGGCTTGGCTTTGACTAGATTAGCTCAATCATGTTGCATTTGCCTTGAGCGAATCCTTCATGCAAGTTACTTGCTCAAATGCTTAAGAAGACAGAAAGCTGGGGCTTTAGAAAGCTTACACTGCAGGTTGTGTGAATATTTTTACTTCTGCTTCCTAATAAAAATGTGTAAATGTGGCAGAATTTGACCTAGAACTTGATTGTGATATAAAAACCACATGATAAATTGTGGAGGAAGGGACTGATAATCTCCATCTACCTCTAACCATTGGAAGCTTCCAATAGAGCCTAAAATCAGGAATAATCACACTGGCTTAAGTCATTTTGGAAATACACCAGGTTAAACAGTCTATTTTATAAGGGTTTTCCTTCTTTGGTAGATGAGTATGTGGTCTCTCCTTCTGTGTATTGAATATATCCTTGTGGAAAAAACAAAAGGTAAACCTGAAAGAAAAATTAAAATCATGCAGTCTGCTTCTTCATGTTGCATATGGAGAAATTAAGGCTCAGAAAGATTGTTACATTCTCAAGGATAATGGTCAAAGCTAGTTAGTAGTAAAGACAGAACTATGTTTTGGGTCTTATGACCCAGAAATCTCATTGCCACATTAGTAGAGCCATATATTCCAAACCAAAACACATGAGATGTGTGATCTAGAAAGTTTGATATGACTTATGGAGATGATGGGACAGAAGAAAAGATTCCAAAGGTTTTAGTGAAACACCCTCATGCTTTTTAGCTATCCTACCTCTCCCGTCTAATGCATTTTCCCACGTCCATGATTCCATATTTTCTAATCTCCTTTAGCCATATTAGGAAGTTACTCAGTAGCAAAATTGGGGGATCCAGCAGTATCACACATTAGCTCTTTCTTCCCATGTCTGCATTCTCTCAAAATATAGGTCACGGGATCCCTGGGTGGTACAGCGGTTTAGCGCCTGCCTTTGGCCCAGGGCACGATCCTGGAGATCCGGGATAGAATCCCACGTCAGGCTACCGGTGCATGGAGCCTGCTTCTCCCTCTGCCTGTGTCTCTGCCTCTCTCTCTCTCACTGTGTGCCTATCATAAATAAATAAAAATTAAAAAAAATATATAGGTCACAGAAGCAACGTGTTTTCTTTTGTCTTAAGGATGCATAATGAATTCTCCTATTTGTCCAAACTGACCACTTACTGATCTCTGGCTTACATGTAAGATATTGCAAATGCTGGAAAAATAGATAAAACAAGACCATTTCATGGTCTGACTACAGCCTGTGTTAATAACGGAGTTTTTAAATTAATATTTTTTTGATCTGAGTTTAGTGATTTATCTAGAGTCCTAGACTTTCTTCACCTCTGTGTTTTGTGAATGTGAACTTCCCGTTGGTACAAGGTGCCACCATGATCCCTTCACTCACGTCTGAAGGTCTAGGAATGAACATAGGGTCCCAAATTATCCAACACGCTAGGTATCGTTAGTGAGAAACTATAAATGATTCTTGATAGCCACATAATTTGATGAATTAGATTTAAAAAATAGAGACTCTTCAAGTTGAAAAGGGTGTTAAAGATCCTTGAAGCCAACTGTCCCTGTCAAGGGGTCATTCAGCCTCTGCTTATACACTATCACTTGTCACTGCCTAAAATGCTCTTTTTCCAGAGAACATTATTCCAATTTTGGGTAACTGTAACTGCTAGAAAGTTCTTATTTGAAAGAAATCCTCTCCTTGTGAGTTCCACCCACTAGCCTTTTTTTCTATGGTTTCTTTGGTGTCATGATGAATACATTAATTTTTTCTCTTACATATTAGCCCTTTTGATATGTCAAAGTAGTTTCCATGTCCCCCATCACAGCATTAAAACAAAAACTTAAAGACAAATATCTTTACTGAATAACCCAAAATGAACTCATGACTTTTCTTCTGATTATGTTATTATACATCTGATATATAAAACATCTGATATTGGGGCACCTGAGTGACTCAGTCGATTAAGTGTCCAACTCTTGGGTTTTGCTCAAGTCATGATGTAAGAGTTCTGAGATGGAGCCCTGAATCCCCTGTCAGGCTTTATGTTTAGCATGGTGTCTGTTTGGGATTCTCTCCCAATCCCTCTCTCCCCAACTCTGCCCCTCTCCGCCCCCCCTCTAAAATAAATAAATAAACTATTAAAACAAAACAAAAAACAAAAAACACCTCATCTGATGTTAAATGTTTTTAAATTTTTTATTAAGTTTTTATATATGTAATGTTTTAAACAGAACTATTTCAAAATTACAGATAAATATTGCAGTTTGGATGTGCCCAGAAACAGAAAAGAATTTGAGTGCAAACAGATTATTTTGGAAATGCAGAATATTTTAGCGTAATATTTTAGGGAAGTAATACAAGGAAGAGAATCTGGCCAATGAAGGGTATGTTTTAAGCCAGCTATAGCAGTAGGAAACTAGACAGAAATTTCATGGAGAACCCCTGGAAAATGCTGCAAAATAAATGCCTTAGAGTTATGCTACCTTAGGGGTGAACGACTACCTTAGCATTTTTAGCCCACTTACAAGCAGTTTTCTGCCAGTTTCAGGCACAGAGAAAGCCATTAGAAATTGACTAGAGTACTACATGGGACACTGACAGCATCTGAGATAATAAGGAAAATAATGATAATGATAATTATTAATGATTAACATTTTTATATACTTCCATTTGGAATTTTTCCTATACGTATACTTACCCGAATATAAATTATCATAAAAATGTCCTCTATGATATTAATTTGCAGACTGCTTTGACACTTAGTAATACCATATATTACATCTTTCTATGTCAATAAATGTAAATCTACTCATGTCATCACTAATGAGGATATGTTATACTATAATTTATTTAATTATTTCCCCAGTTGGACATTTAAATTGGTTCCAGGTTTTTGCTCTCTTGAGGGAAATGCTTTTTTTCAGTTTCATTTGCACAATGAATTTATATTTGGTCTGGTTGCCGCTTGACTATATGTTTATTATGATAATGCTTACGAGATATAAACAGTGTGGGAAAGAGTGCTTGTGTATTCAAGTGCCAATGATTCATGCTTGCTTTACAGTTCAGAAATATTACTTAATACAGGTAAGTTTGAATTCAAAATACTATAATGTGTCTTATTATGCACAAGATATCTGATATATCACAAGATACATCCACTTAGGCTATAGAGATTCAGTTTTATGTGTGTCATTTAACACCACTACCACAACGTAGGATCCATTGTTTTCTATTTATGAATATTGGTTTGGATTTTAGCTGAGTACTTCCAGCCCAGAGCCATCATGAGTTCCCACATACAGTTATGTAGTTGGAACACTTTCTTTTCCCCCTTAGAGTACTTGTCACTTGTTAGTTTATAGCAGTACCAAATTACACATCATCTCCTCATGATCTCAACTTGTTCAGTGGGTGTGATATTATCTTAGGTTAAAATTCCTGGGAAACAGACTGAGATGAAGATTTGCATGCAGGAGGCTTAACAGGGAGTATTCTCAGAAACATTCTGAGAAACATAACCTCACCTCATCTGGATTCTGTTTCCTCTTTTTTTTTCCTGGGGAAATTTATAAGAAGGTTAATGGGGAAAATTCTAAATCCTGACATTGCATTTGAACCTGACATTCATCATCTCTCTCCTCTTGCATACCTTCTGTATCCTCTTAACATTCAAATAGCCCTTCTATGGGCTAGGTGGCTTGTGTGGTAGGGCTATCCAGACTCTCATCCTGGAGGGATCTGAGCCTCTAGCTGCCATATCTGTCTTAGGCTGTGGATGTTGCATTTGTCTTTTTGCCAACAAAATTGGTTAGGCAAGTTATCAAGAGATGTTCCAGTGGATCAGTTAAGTGCTAAATAGTCTTCCTTTCCTGTGTTGTGTAACAGTTACTTCTACCTTATCTGAGCCAATTACCTGGCCAGTATGGGGAATCTTTTTCTTGTCTGCTAGCCTCTTAGCAAAAAGGAATGGGAAATAACCAGGTGGTAGCTTAAAGTTTAATGAGAGCCTTACTACTCTGTCCCTTTATGGAAGTATTTCCTTTAAGCAGACTGGAAACTCCAGGCCTGCAGAGCATTTAGTTGTGGTGACTGGCAGCACTTGGAGCGCTACTGAGAAAAGCTACTCCTACTTCCACAACCTTAGAGTCCCCTGTTTGAAAAATATCACTATACAGTGATCATTGATTTAAAGTGTTAGGCCCATCCTGAAGGATAATCCCCCATCTTCACATGATGCTATGCTTTCAAAAGTCTATTCCACCCATCAGGCCTGCAGGTTTTGGGGGATGCAGTGTGTGACAAAACCAGGAAATCCCATGGTCATGGGGCTGCTGCCACATCTCATTTGTAAAATAGCTCACTTGGTCTGAGATAATGACCTCATATAATGGTAGTGTCTGAGGCACTTTGGGTAGGGAAATTAAACCCATACCTGAAATAGATGTCAATATTTAATATGGATGGGGTGTCTCAGCAAGCACCAGACAACTGGACCCTTAAAAACTTTACTGACATGGATAAACCTGAATTTTCATAGGATTTGTCTCCTATACTCTGATGTACACGTGTCTTACCAAGATGTATGTAGTACTTGCCCATTTCTTAGTCATTAAGTCTATCTACCATGATACTGCTAATGTCATAGAACACTATTATCTGTGGGATGTCCAGATGGTCCAGATATTTTCCACTATGTAATAACAGAGTGTAGGAGAATTAACTTAGCTCTGGGAGAGACTATTAATGTACTGTGGTCTTCCCAATGTAGAGACAAACTGCGTATGCTCTTCCTGACTGTTAGATATTGAAAACAACACATTCTCCATATTAATGGCTTCATACTTCTTATCAGGGGCTATGTTAATCTGCTACAACAAAGATATCACATCCATCACAGTAGCTACAGTTGACTGTTACTACTTAATTAAGTTTGAGATATTAATTACCTTGTGTTTTAGGGGCCAGACATAGGGTTGCAATGGATACCACCAAGCTTCAAGTCTTTGAAGATGTTAATAGTCACTGCCTTTCTCCTTGAAGCAGTGTTGTTTTTGATTTTACAATCTTTCAAGAGTAGGAAGGGCAATTCCCAAGGTTTCCATTTGGCCTTTTCTATTATAATGGGTCTGGAAGCCATTGTGAGAGTTCTGCCAATTGCTGAGTATGTCCATTTCAATTATGTGTTTAGGTAGCAGGGAAATGACTATTAGGTCATTCTATGCTTATTTTTATTTTTGGAACTAATGGACTCACTGTGAGATGGACTTGGGCCAAGACTCCACTTATTACCTGACCTCCTTCCTTATTTTAACTGAAGCGTCATGATAACACTTTGGGTCATTGGGTATTCAACTCTGTGTTCATTCAGACCTTGTATCCAACATCCCTCAAAAACTGTTATGTAGTCCTTTTTCTCAGTTTATAATTACTAAAGGAAAGTCTTTTTGGGAAAGGACTGGGGAAATCACTATAGTATGTATTTGCTATTGAATTTTAGTCTTCTTCCTCAAGGGACCTGGCCTTTCCTTTAACTGATGGGTTGTAAGTCGGACAATTGCCTCAGGTCTGGAAACTAGACAAAGGATTATATCTTCCCACTGGGTCATGTGACCTGAATCTTTTGCTCAACCAGTGATATATACCCTTGATTGTTGTATATATTAAGCAACACCCTTGTTGGACCCCTATATGTCTTGGTCCTGGACACAGGTTCTGTTAAATATCTCCATAGGTCATCATGGGTCAGGCTCCTCTGGTTCCCTTTCTATCCTCACCGCCCAAGAGAATAATTACACCTACCTTGCCTTTGACAATTAAATGCTTCCGCTTGGCCTCTCCTATTCCAAGATCATACTGTTGCTATTAAAGAGCCTATTCTGTTACAGATTCTCCTGCTGTCAGCCCCTTCTTCCAGAGAACAGGTACTACTGGGTTTCTCCCTACTGCCTCTGGCCACCCTCACCAATGGCTTTCTTATTATCTTGATAAATGGAATGTCCTCGAGGCCATACCAAGGAACATAATTAGCTGTTGAATTTTCCACTTCATTTAACACAGGCCACTGCTTTTCCAAGCTTCTAAGAGCCATGCCAGCAACTTACTAGAACTGGATGTCAAGATACTTGCCAGAGTGTTAGACCAAATGTCATGGGAAAGTGTTTCTATATCAACAAACTCTGCCTTATTCTGCTTTATATTTCGCTCCCCTGATTCAGCACCTTCAAGATGAACTTCCTGCAAACATTTCTGGTTCTTACTGCTGCATTTTATTGAGTAAATCATTGTAGCTCACCTCTCTGCTGCCTTAGCAGACCTGACAATCCCCAGTTATGCTGAGATTTGACTTTAGTTATTGGTCTGGTTGCCAGGGGGCAGATCCTGAGAATGGCAAGCATTGTCTTGTAAGCCATTTGCATATTTGAAACACCTACATATTATTCAAGCAAAGCAGCACCCATCTTCTAACAAGAATGAGTGAGACATTATTAGTGCAGGCTCAGAGACTTTAGACATACCAGGGGTTCAATGTTCTGATCTGGATTCACCCAGAATCCTTAACCTAGGTCTCAGGGTCTCATTCCTTCCATCTCAGGGCCCTGACTTTGGCATAGGAAATTTTCTAGGATTGAGAATGAAATATTTTTTAAAATCCTGCTACTCTTAATATTAAGTCCTAAGGTAATGAGGACTTCTTTAAATGCCTAGTAGGGTCTATTATTCACACTTTACTTTGAATTGATGAGTGATAATCTTTAACCTACCTTTTTTTTTCACCCTAAAGCACTGATGTTGTTCAGCAACAGCTATGCAATTCCACAATCTTTATAATTACTAGTTTCCCCATAGTTCTCAAATGCCAGAGATTGTATAAGCCAATGCATCCCCTTCTAGATTCCATACCAGTTAGCCGCAACTGGAAAGCCTTGATGATCTTACTGTTTCAGCATAATTCAAACTATTCATACTTCACTTGCCCGCAGCAGTGAGGTCTTCAGTGGAAGCAGGTGATCCAACTGCTGAATACCATCCTTATAGACTGCTTCCTAGCCCATTTCTAATACCAATGTGTCATGGTTGGTGTTTTTTAGAAGCAGAACCTAAGACAGGAATTCAGGTGCAGGTGATTAATGAAGGAGCACTCTTCAGGAAAAACCTAAAAGAGATAGAAGGAAGCAGGATTGGGAAAGGGAAAGACTGTACAGTGATGTGGTTTCAAGTTAAATCTGAATTTTGCCTGAGCAATGGAAGTGAGCCCTGTGAAGTACAAATCATACTGAGATTTTTCTCAACTTAAGGCCAGGGGCCAGACATTTAGACTCCTGTATCAGTCATTTATTAGCTCCTCCACCACTCCCACACATACCTGGAACATCTCTTTTGTACTTTAAACAATGACTAGACACCTAGAAACTTTCTTTTTAAACTTTCTTTTCTTTCATTTTAGACTCTTCCTAATGTTTCCTTACCTCCAAGATTTCCTGATTAATTTTCTTGGAGAGCAGTACCAAAAATAAAAATCTGGAGTCTCTTAAATATTCAGCCAAACTCTGATAATATGAGCAGCAAAACAACAATATTTTTTTTTCAAAACAACAATATTAATAATCACTATTTTTTAAAGAATCAAGGAAAAGGTGAGTCTGTGAAAGGTCTTGAGTGGATATGAATACGCAAAAGATGAAAACAAAGTATATAAAAAGGTAATCCTAAGAACAGAAATGTTGACTTTAAAAATAAATTTTTAGGGGTACCTGGGTGGCTCAGTTGATTAAACATCCAACTCTTGATTTTTGGCTCAGGTCATGATCTCAGGGTCATGAGATGGAGCCCTGCTTGGGCTCTGCGTTCAGTGAGGAGTCTGCTTTAGATTCTCTCTCCTTCTATCTCTCTCTCTGTGGCACTCCCTCTGCGCGCTCTCTCTCTCTTTTTCTCAAATAAGTAAATAAATCTTTAAAAAAGACAATTGGGACACCTGGGTGGCTCAGTGGTTGAATGTCTGCCCAAAGGGCATAATCCCTGGGTTTGGGATTGTTCCCACATCTGGCTCCTTGTGGGGAGCCTACTTCTCTCTCTGCCTATGTCTATACCTCTCTCTCTCTCTGTATCTTTCATGAATAAATAAATAAAATCTTTAAAAAAAAGACAATTATGTTCTAGACAGGAGAGGGATGTATAGATAGCTAAGTTTTTATACTTAAACTCGTAAATGATGATACTACTAAAGTGTGATTCTGTATATTTAATGTAATACTTAGAGCAACCACTAAAAATTGTTAAGGAGATACACTCAAAATCACTATAGAAACTATAGGAATTCTAACTAATTAGAATTCATGGTAAGGAATTCTCTCATGGTAAGGGAGAAAATTTTTTTAAAGAACCAACAGAAAACAAAAAATTAAATGGCAAAGTTAATCCTTTTTGGGGGGAATCCATTTTTTTATGAGAGTAAATGAAAATAATCTAAATATGTCAGTTAAAAGACAGATATAAGTAAACTGCATTAAAAAGAGTTTACAAGAAATTCACTTTAAATATAATGATAAAGGCATGTTGGCAAAAGTGTCAATCCATCAGGAAGACATACCAACCCCAAATGTATATGCACAAAACAACAGAGCTGCAAAACATGTGAAGCAAAAACTGATAGAAAGGAGAAATAGACAAATCCACAATTATAGTTGGATTTATTAAATAATAAGCACCCCTTTCTTGACAATTGATAAAATAATCAGATGTAAAATCAGCGAGGATATAGAAGAACTCAAGAATACTATCAACAGATAGCATCTAACAGATATTTTAGAACAACAACAACAACAACAATGGAATACAAATTCTTTCCAAGTGTACATGGATTATTCATCACAGTACATAATATCTTGAACCATAAAATGAAACTCAAAAACTGAAATCATACAGAGTGCATGTTTCACCACAGTGAGATCAAACATAAATCAATAATAAGAAAATATCCATATACTTGGAAATTAAACATAATCCATGAGTAAAAGATGAAAATAAAAAAACATACACTAAACTGAATATAAATGAAAATGTAACATATCAAAATATATAGGATGCAAATAAAGCAGTGCTGAGAGGGAATTTTATAGCAACTGAATGTATATATTATAAAAAGAAAAATTCTCAAATAGTTATCTAATCTCCCACTTCAAGAACCTAGAAAAGGAAGAGGAAAATAAAACCAAAGCAAGCAGAGGAAGGAAATAATAAAGATAAGAGCATAAATCAATGAAATTGAACACATAAAAACAATAGAAACAAATCAATAAAACTAAAAGCTAATTCTTTGAAAATATCGATAAAATAGGGAAACCTCTAGGAAGTCTGAAAAGAAAAAAGGAAAAAAAAAAAGACACAAATTACCATTATCAAGAATTAAAGAAGGGAGATCACTATAGGTCCTACAGATATCAAGGTAATAAAGGAATAATATGAAAATCTCTATACAAATAAATATGACAACTTTGGTGAAATGGACTGCTTCCTCCAAAAAACCAAACTAATAAATGTTTTTAATATTTCTAGAACTATGACAGAAATTGAATTAATAATTTTAAAACTTCCAAAAAAATTCCCGGGGCAAGATAGCTTTATTAAAGGAACCTAACAAATGTTTAAAAAAGAATTAACACCAATTCTAACCGGATGTCTTCCAGAAAATAGAAGAGGAGGCAATGCTTTCCAGTTCATGTTTTGGAGATAGTATTACCCCGACACCAAAAACAGACAAAGATAGTACAAAAAAGAAAAAGAAAATTATATACCAAAGTCCCTCATGAATAGAGATGCAAAATCTTAAAATATTGGCAAATAGAATCCATATAAAAAGGAATGATACAACATGAATTTGAAAACTAATCAATATAATATACCATGTTAACAGGCTAAAGAAGAAAAAAATCACATGATCATAACCTTTGATACAGAAAAAGCATTGATCATAATTTTTTAAAAGATTTTATTTATTTATTAATGAGTGACAGAGAAAAAGGCAGAGACACAGGCAGAGGGAGAAGCAGGCTTTCCACAGGAAGCTGATGTGCAGCTTGATCCCAGACCCTGGGATCACACCCTGAGTCAAAAGCAGATGCTCAACTGCTGAGCCACCCAGGCATCCCTTGATCATAACTTTTGATACAGAAAAACACATTCATGATGAAACTCTCAGAAAAATAAGAAAAGAGTAGAACTTCCTCAACTTGGTGAATAGCATCTATAAATACTCTAGAGCTTAATGATAGAAGACTGAATGTTTCACCCCTGAGATCAGAAACAATTTGAGAATGTCCACTCTCACAGCTCTTATTCAGCATAGTATTAGAAGTTCTAGAGAGCTCAATAAGGCAAGAAAAGGAAATACAAAGCATAGAAATCTTTTTTTAAAAAAGATTTTATTTATTTATTCATGAAAGAGATACACAGAGAGAGAGAGAGGCAGAGACATAGGCAGAGGGAGAAGCAGGCTCCATGCAGGAAGCCCGATGTGGGACTCAATCCCCAGACCCTAAGATCACATCCCCGGCCGAAGGCAGGCACTAAACCGCTGAGCCACCCAGGGATCCCCCGCATAGAAATCTTTTTTTTTTTTAATTTTTATTTATTTATGATAGTCACACAGAGAGAGAGAGAGAGAGAGAGGCAGAGACACAGGCAGAGGGAGAAGCAGGCTCCATGCACCAGGAGCCCGACATGGGATTCAAACCTGGGTCTCCAGGATCGCGCCCTGGGCCAAAGGCAGGCGCAAAACCGCTGCGCCACCCAGGGATCCCCCCGCATAGAAATCTTAAAAGAAGAAATGAAACTGTCCCAATTTTCAGATAAGATATTTGTCTATATAGAAAATTCTAAGGATTCCATACACACAAAAAAACTTCTAGAAAATAAGTAAGATTATCAAGGTCTTACAATATAAGCTAAAAAGACAAAGGAAATTTTATTTCTGTACTAGCAATGTGCTTCTGAGCTCAAAAATAAAAATACAATATCAGTTATAGTCTATAAAAAGTATACTTAGATGTAAGTTTAACCAAATATGTATGGAATTTGTATGCTGAAAACTACACAAAACTGAGGAGAGACATCAAAGAAGACCTAAATAAATATAAAGACATAATATATTTATTGTTTGGAAGAGTCAACATAGTAAAAATAATCAATTCTTTCCAAATTACATACAGATTAAACACAATTCCTATCACAATTCTGGCAACAGTTTTTGTAGATATAGGTTATATTATTCTAAAAATTTTCATGGAAAAGCAAAAGAACTAAATAGCTAAAACAATTTTTATTTATTTATTTATTTTTAAGATTTTATTTATTTATTTGACAGAGAGAGAGTGAGTAGGGGGAGGGAGAAAGGGAGAAGCAGACTCCCCATTGAGCAGGAAGTCCACCTAGGGCTTGATCTCAGGATTTGGCGATCATGACCTGAGCCAAAGGCAGATGCTTAACCAACTGAGCCACCCAGGTGCCCCACTATAACAATTTTTAACAGAACAGAATGGAAGGAATCAGTCTACTTAGTTTCAAGACATTATATAGCTACAATAATCAACTGTGTGGTCTAGTGGGATAGACTTATAAATCATCGAAACACGACAGAGGACTCAGAAAAAAACTACAAAACTATGTCCAACTGATATTTTACAAAAGTGTAAAAGCAATCTAATGGGAGAAAGTTATCCTTTCACCTTTTCAACAAATGGTGCTGGAGCAATTGGATAGCCATAGGTTTAAAAAATGAAACTTGACCTAAGCTTCACATCATATACAAAAATTAATTCAAAAAGGATCATGAACCTTGGAGTACCTGAGTGGCTCAGCCAGTTAAGCATATGCCTTCTGCTTGGGTCATGATCCCAGGGTCCAGGAATTGAGCCCTGCAATGGGTTCCTTCCTCAGCTTGAAGTATGTTTCTCTCTCTCCCTCTCTCCCTACTCCCCTCTAAAGCACTCTCTATCTCTCACCATCTCAAATAAATGAATAAAATATTTTTTAAAATTCAAATGATGGATCATGAATTTAAATGTAAAAGTATAAAACTTTTAGAAAAAAATATAGAGACATCTTCAGGATCTAGGACTTTTAGATTTGACAGCAGAAACATGATCTATAAAAGGAAAAATTAGCTGCACTTTATCAAAATTAAAAACTTGCTCCAGGAAAGACCTTGTTAACACAAGCTACAGAGAGGTAAAAAATATTTGCAAACCACATTATTTGATATATTTAGTGTCTGGACTATGTAATGAGTCCCTAAAACTCAACAGAAAAAAATATCAAACAGTCAATTAGAAAATAGGCAAAAGACTTGAAGAGACATTTCACCAAAGATCATATACAGATGGCAAATAAGCACATGAAAAGATGTTCAACATCATTAGCCATTAGGGAAATGTAAATTAATACCATAATGAGATATCACAATGAAGC
This sequence comes from Canis aureus, assembly GCF_053574225.1. Taxonomy (NCBI): domain Eukaryota; kingdom Metazoa; phylum Chordata; class Mammalia; order Carnivora; family Canidae; genus Canis; species Canis aureus. Next base: position 26,303,368 of record NC_135642.1, read on the forward strand.
TATTAGAATGGCTAAAATTAAACTGGTGACAACATCAAATGTTGATAATAATGTTGGAGAATCTGGATCAGTCATACATTGCTGATGGCAATGTAAGTAATACAGTCAATGAAAAGCTGTTTGACACTTTCTTAATAAACCAAACATGTAACTGTCACTCAACACAGCATTTATCCCAGAGGAATGAAGTTTATGTTCACATAAAATCCTAATATGAATGTTTATATAGCAGCTTTTTTTTGGTAATAATCCCTAGCTGAAAACAACCTTGATATCCTTCTATCAGTGAATAAAGAAACTCTGATACATCCATACCAGGAATATTAGTAATAAATAGGAACAAACTGTTTTTTTTTTTTCAAACTGTTGATACATACAACAACCTAGGTGAATCTCCAGAGAATTATAAGTGTGTGTGTGTGTGTGTGGGGTGGGGCACCAATCTCCAAGTTTACATATCCTATGATTCCATTTATATAATTTCTTAGAATGACAAAATTATAGAAATGGAGAATACATTAGTTGTTGTCAGGGGTTTAGGAAGGACTAGGGGTGCTAGGAAAATAAGTGAATGTGTCTATAAAAGGGTAACATGAATGATCCTAGTGGTAATGGAAATATTCTATATCTTGATTGTATCAATGTATTTCCTGGTTGTGATTTTGTATTATAGTTTTGTAAGATATGGCCACTGGGGAAATCAGGGAAACTGAACATGGGATCACTCTATATGATTTCTTACAACTATATATGATCTAATTGTCTCAAAATAAAAGAGTTTAATTTTAAAAAGGATGAAAAGATTAATACAGTTGGGGCTGGCACCTATTGTGTCATGGAGAGTTTGTGAGGTACTCCTACTCTTAGAAATGGTCTGTTAGGGACAAAACTTACTGGGCAGCAGGAGCTAGGGGAACTGGGATTCCACTTCTTAGGGACCTAGGGGGAAAAACAGTTGATTTTATTACCATTGAGAATTGATTTTGTTTTTTGTTTTTTCCTTGAGAGTAGGAGGAAGGGGGAGGAGCAGAAGGAGAGAGAGAGAGAGAGAATCTCAAGCAGGCTCCATGCCCAGCTCGGAGCCCTACACAGGGCTTGATCCTACAATCCCAAGATCATGACCTGAGCCAAAATCAAGAGTCAGTTGCCTAACCAACTGAGCCACCTAGGCTCCTGGAAGATTATTCTTTTTGATTGTTCTTTTCCAGGCTGCAGCTTGGAAGCACCTGGTACACAAAGTTTGTAAAGGTATATAAATAAAAGTTAGTAGAACTTCTTATTTTAACTTTAAATTTTTTTTTATCTGAGTATAGTTGACACATAATTTTACGTTAATTGCAGATGTACAGCATACTGATTCAGTATCTCTATACTTTATGCCATGTTTACCACAAGTGTAGCTACCATCTGTCACCATACAACACTGTTGCAATATCATTGACTATATTCTCTATGCTGTGCCTTTTATTTCTATGACTCATTCCATAATTGGAAGCCTATGTCTCCCACTCCCATTCACCCATCCTGCCCACCTTCATCCCCTCTGGCAACTATCGATTTGTTCTGTATTTATAGGTCTAAATTTGTTTTTTGTTTACTCATTTGTTTTATTCGTTAGATTCTCCATGTGAATGAAATCATTTGGTATTTGTCTTACTTAGTGTGACTTATTTCATTTAGCGTAATCCCCTCTAGGTCTATCCATGTTGTTGCAAATGGCATGACCTCATCCTTGTTTATGGCTGAATAATTCCTATGTATATGTATATATGGTATACACACACATATACATATACCATTTATATATCATATATACACATGCAAATATACCATTTATATATATATATATCTTCCACATTTTGATTATTTTAAATAATGCAGTAAACATAAGGGTGAATATATCTTTTTGTTTTTTTTTTTATATATCTTTTTGAATTCATATTTTCATTTTCTTGGGTAGATAACTGTTAGTGGAGTTATTGGATCAAATGGTGTTTTTATTTTTAATTTTATTAGGAACCTCCATCTCCACACTGTTTTCTACAAGAGCTGCAACCAGTTTGCACTCCCACCAATAGTGCACAAGGGTATCTTTTTCCCCACATCCTTGCCACAGCTTGTTATTTTTTGTGTTTTTAATTTTAGCCATTCTGACAGGTGTGAAGTGATATCTCATTGTGGCTTTGATTTGCATCTCCCTGATGATTAGTGATGTTGAACATCTTTTCATATGTTTGTTGGCCTTTTTATGTCTCCTTTGGGAAAATGTACATTCAGATCCTCTGCCCATTCTTAAATTGGATTGTTTGGGTTTTTTTTGCGTCTGCCTGTCTGTCTGCCTGTCGCCGAAACACAACGTGTCAGCTGTTTGGGTTTTTTTTGATGCTGAGTTATATACTTTCATTATATATTTTGGATATTAACCCCTTATTGGATGTATCATTTACAGATATCTTCTTTCATTAAGTGGGTTGCTTTTTTTAAAATTTTGTTGATGATTTCCTTCACTATTCAAACCATTTTTATTTTGGCATAGTCCCAATAGTTTGTTCTTGCTTTTCCCCTTTGCCATGGGGATATATCTGGGAAAATGTTACAACAGTTGATGTCAAATCCCTATGTTGTCTTCTAGGATTTTGTTTTAAAGGTTTTATTTATTTACTCATGAGAGACACAAAAGAAAGGCAGAGACACAGGCAGAGGGAGAAGCAGGCTCCATGCAGGGAGCCCGACGTGGGACTCAATCCCAGGTCTCCAGGATCAGGCCCTGGGCTGAAGGCAGTGCTAAACCACTGAGCCACCTGGGCTGCCCCTCTTCTAGGATTTTTATAGTTTCAGGTCTTATGTTTAGACCTTTAATCCATTTTTAGTTTATTTTTGGATATTGTGTGAGAAAGTGCTCCAGTTTCATTCTTTTTCATGGAACTGTCCAGTTTTCTCAGCACCATTTATTGAAGAGACTGTCTTTCCCCCATTGTATATTCTTGCCTCTTTTGTCATAGACCTTTTAATTGACCATAGATTCATTGTTTTAGTTCTGGGCTGTCCATTCTTTTCCATCGACCTATGTGTCTACTTTTGTGCCAGTACCATACTGTTTTGATTACTACAGCTTTGTTTTTCCTTCTCAAGATTGTTTTGGCTATTTGGGGTCCTTTATGGTTCTGTAAAAATTTTAAGATTATTTGTTCTAGTTCTTCAAAAATCACTGTTGGTATTTTGACAGAGATTTCATTGAATCTGTAGATTGTTTTGGGAAGTATGGCTATTTAACAATATTAATTCTTCCAAATCATGAGCATACAATATCGTTCCATTTGTTTGTGTTGTCTTCAATTGCTTTCATCAATGTTTTATAGTTTTCAAAGTACAGGTCTTTGATCTCCTTGGTTAACTTTATTCCTAGATATTTTATTCTTTTTGGTACAATTACAAATGGTATGTTTTAAAATTTTCTCTCTTTTTAAAGATTTTTAAATTCAATTCAATTTAGGTAACATACTGTATTATTAGTTTCAGGGGTAGAACTTAGTGACTCATAAGTTGCATATAACACTCAGTACTCATTACATCAAGTGCCCTCAATGCTCATCACCCAGGTACCCCATCCCCCACACACCACCCTTCCAACAATCCTCAGTTTGTTTTCTACAGTTAAGAGTCTCTTATGGTTTGTCTCCCTCTCTGTTTTCCTTGTATTTTATTTTTCCTTCCCTTTCCCTATGTTCATCTGTTTTGTTTCTTAAATTCCGTATATGAGTTGAATAATATGGTATTTGTCTTTCTGACTGACTTACTTCGCTTAGCATAATACCCTCTAGTTCTTTCCAAGTCATTGCATACAGCAAGATTTCATTCTTTTTGATGACTGAGTATTATATATATTCTTTATCCATTCATCCTTTCCTTCTTTATTCATTCATCTTTATCCATCGAACCATTCCTTCTTTATCCATTCATCTGTCAATGGACATCTAGGCTCTTTCCATAGTTTGGCTATTTTGGACATTGCTACTATAAACTCTGGGATGCATGTACTTCTTTAAATCACTATGTTTGTATCCTTTGGACAAATACCTAGTAGTACAATTGCTGAGTCATAAAGTTGTTCTATTTTTAACTTTTTGAGAAACTTCTACACTGTTTTCCAGAGTCCTTGCACCAGTTTGCATTCCTACCAACAGTGAGAAAGGGTTTCCCTTATTCCACATCATTGCCAACATCTGTTGTTTCCTGAGTTGTTAATTTTAGTCATTCTGACTGGTGTAAGGTGTATCTCATTGTGGTTTTGATTTGTATTTCCCTGATGATGAGTGATATTGAGCATTTTTTTCATGTATCTTTTAGCGATTTGTATGTCTTCTTTGGAAAAGTGTTATTCATGTCTTGTGTCCATTTCTTGGCTGGATTTTTGTTTTGTTTTGTTTTTTGGGTGTTGTGCTTGGTAAGTTCTTTATAGATTTTGGAAGAAATAGATAAACTCCTAGAAATATATAAATTACCAAAACAGGAAGAAATAGAAAACTTGAACAGACCTATAACCATTAAGGAAATTAAAGTAGTAATAAAAATTTTTTCACAAACAAGAGTCTAGGACGAGATGGTTTCCCAGGGGAAGCATACCAGACATTTAAGGAAGAATTAATACCTATTTTTCTGAAACTGTTCCACAAAATAGAGATGAAAGGAAAACTTCCAAACTATGAGGCAGCATTAGCTTGATCCCAAAACCAAAGACCTTACTAAAGAGAATTATAGACCAATATCCCTGATGAACATGGATGCCAAAACTCTCACCAAGATACTAGCTAATAGGATCCAACAGTACATTAAATGTATTATTAACCATGACTAAGTGGAATTTATTCCCAGGCTGCAGCATGGTTCACACCTGCAAATCAATCAAGGTGATACACCACATTAACAAAAGAAAGAAAAAGAACCATATGATTTCTCAATAGATGCAGAAAAAGCATTTGAGAAAATACAGCATTCTTTCTTGATTAGAATTCCCCACTGTGTAGAGATAGAGGAAACATACCTAAACATGATAAAAGACACATATGAAAGACCCACAGCAAAATCATCCTCAACAGGGAAAAACCGAAAGCTTTTCCCCTAAGGTTGGGAACACGACAGGGATGTCCACGCTGACCATTGTTGTTCAACATATTACTGGAAGTCCTAGCATCAGCAATCAAGACAGCAAAAAGAAATAAAAGGCATCCAAATCAGGAAGGAAGAAGTCAAACTTTCACTCTTCACATGATACTCTATGTAGAAAACCTGAGAGACTCCAGTAAAATATTGTTAGAACTAGTACAAGAATTCAGCAAAGTTTCAGGATATAAAATCAATGCCCAGGAATCAGTTACCTTCCTATACACTAACAATGAGACAGAAGAAAGAGAAATCAAGAAATTGATCCCATTTATAATTGCACCAAAAACCATAAGCTACCTAGGAATGAACCTTAACCAAAGAGGTAAGGATCTGTACTCTGAGAACTATAAAACTATAAAAGTTATGAAGTAAATTGAAGATGACACAAAGAACTGGAAAAACATTCCATGCTCATGGATTGGAAGAACAAATATTGTTAAAATGTCTGTTACCCAAAGCAATTTATATATTCAATGCAGTCTCTATTAAAATACCATTAGCATTTTTCACAGAGCTGTAACAAACAATCCTATAATTTGTATGGAACCAGAAAAGACCCTGAATAGCCAAAGTAATGTTGAAAAAGAGAAGCAAACCTGAAAGCATCAGAATTATTGACTTCAAGCTATAAATTTCTCTTTCAATGACTTTGTTGTTGGTATATAGAACACTCCTCATTTGTGGGTGTTAATTTTATACCCTGCAATTTTACCGAAGTCATTTATTATTTCTAGAATTTTTTTTTGTGTGTGTGAAATCTTTAGGGTTTTCTGTGTATAGTGCCATGTTATTTGCAAATAGTGACAGTATAACTTCTTCCTTGCCAATATGGATGCTTTTTATTTCTTTTTCTTGTTAGATTGCTGTGGATAGGACTTTTAGTACTTTTTGACTAAAAGTAATGTGAGTAGACATCCTTGTCTTGTTCCTGATTTTAGAGGGAAAGCTTTCAGTTTATATATATATAAAATATATATATATATATAATATATATATATATATATATATATATATATATATATATATATATATATTAAGTAGGCTCTACACCCAGCATGGAGCCCAATGTAGGGCTTGAATTCATGACCCTTGGATCAACACCTGAGCTGAGATCAAGAATTAGATGCTTAACTGAGTGACCCAGGTCCTGCATCATATATGGGCTTTATTCTATTGAGGTATATTTCTTCTAATCCCACTTTACTGAGATTTTTTATTACGAATTGTTCTTGAATTTTTGTCAACTGCTTCTTCTGCATCTCTAGAGATGAGCATAAAATTTTAATCCTTTGTTTTATTGATATGGTATATCACATTGATTGATTTGTGAATATTGAACCATCCTTGCATCCCCCAAATAAATCTCACTTTATTGTAGTGAATGATCCTTTTAATGTATCATTGGATTCAGTTTGCTAATATTTTGTTGGGGATTTTTGCATCTATGTTCATCAGGGATATTGGTCTATAGTTTTATTTTTGTGGTATCTTTGCCTAGTATTGGTTCAGAGTAATGCTGGCTTCATGGAATGTGTTTGGAATAGCTTAAGGAGATTGGGTATTAATGCTTCTTTAAATGTTTGGTAGAATTAACCTATAAATCCATCTAAGCCTGGATTTTTATTTCTGGTAGTTTTTGGTGACCAATTAGATTTTGTTATAGTAATTGATCTGTTCAGATGTTCTTTTTCTTTTTCTTCTTATTCAGGTTTGGAAGATTGTATGTTCCTAGGAATTTATTTATTCCATCCAAATCCAAGAAAATACACATTCTTTTCAAGTGTACATGCAGCATTCTCCAAAATAGGTCACATGTTAGACCACAAAACAATTCTCAATAAATTTAAGAAGATTAAAATCATGCCATACATCTTTTCTGACCAAAAGGAAATGAAAGTATGAAACTAGAAATCAATCACAAGGAAAATGATAGAAAAAAAAAAAAAACACATGGAGACTAAATAACATGCTACTAAACAATCAATGGGTCAATGAAGAAATCAAAGAAGAAATTTAAAAATACATGGAGACAAATGAAAATGAAATACAATGGACCAAAATCTTTGGAACACAGTGAAAGCAATTCTAAGAGGAAATATATAGTGGTATAGGCCTACCTCAAGAAATAAGATAAAGCTCAAAATACAATCTAATTTTACACTAAAGAAACTAGAAAAAAGAATTAACAGAACCCAATGTGAGTAGAAGGAAAGAATTAGGATCAGAGCAGAAATATATGACAGAGAATTTTAAAGAATAGAAAATATCAATTAAACCAAAATCTGGTTCTTTGAAAAGATGAACAAAACTAATAGATTCTTAGCCAGACTCATCAAGAAAAGAGAAAGGATTTAAATAAAATCAGAAGCAAAAGAGAACTAACAACTGACACCAAAGAAACACAAAGAATTAGAAGTTAATACTATGAAAAATGCTATGTTAACAAATTAGAAACCCCAGAATTTAGTAGAATTTCTTTAGATGGTTAGTTTACTTTAGTCTGTGGTTGTATTTACTTTCATTCTCATGCTCTTAAGCAAATGTTAATTGTGTAATTTGTTTAGGATATGTTTAGCATAGCTAGATGTGTGATGGGGGAGATGATGCTTATTGAAGAGGAATATGAATTCAGATGCTATGTCTTAGATAAAATTGAAAGGATGGAAGAAAAATTTAGAAATAAAGAATTTGATCTTATGTAATAGCTAGATAATTCAGAGACAATTAGGTATAATAATTTCATTAGTTATTTAAGGAACTGACAAATTTGTTGTATGATCTTCTATCCTTTAATATTTGTTTCCAGTGGCAGGCTAATAACCTCTGTTCCCTTTTTCGTCTATCTAATTTCCTCCTCCATGTAGAATGTGTAGCATTATGCAATTCTAAGCAGCAGAAATGAGAAAACATTCCCATTGTTTTTAAGTTTTTTAAAGAAAACTTTTTTTTATTCCACCATTTAAGCTCAATAGTGTAGAAGGGGAGTATTTTTCTTTTGTAATTTGGGGTGCTAGAGGTCTCTACTACTGGCTCAGACACTTTGCTGAAATAAATGTGGCAAAATTTCAGATCTGGAGTTTAGGAATGCTTTCTGCAATGATGATCTGGTATTGTTATCATTCCTCACTGTACCAGGGCTGTGATCCAAAGAGAACACCTGGTCTAGGAAAGGTATGAAGCAGCCTGGAGAGCTACCCAAATAGGACTTCAAAGACTTGGTACCTACAGAGAACATAGATGGTTTTCAGTAGGAAAAAGGGGGTTCCAGAAAAATACAAAATTTGAGTAATCAAACCTCTAAGGTATGATGATGTTAGTATATATAGAGGTTGTTTGATTTCCATTGTCCAAAAATGTACCCATCAATGATAAGGGTATATACTGAGAATTTCTGACTAGATACTAGAGATGCTGAAAAAAATTACAACAAAATTGGTAGTCATTTCTGCTCAATTTTTTAATCTGAAAAGAATACAGATGATTAAAGGGCTTTGTGAAATGTGGCACAATGGAGTTGAGGAACAGAAATGGGACAATGGGGAGGATAGGGATAAAGATTTCTGAAGAACTAGATAATAAGGCTGTAAGAAACTTTTCACAGAAAATGTCACTGGAAAATCAGCCACATTAATTTGTTAATTTGTTTGTTCATTTATTTTTTCTTCCAGCCAACAATAACAAAAATGTTTTTTGAATCCCTATTATATGCCTAGCAAGGAAACCAAGGTATCCCTAGCATATCAGCTTATTCCTTTTGTCTCTTTCTGAAATTAGTGCCACTTTCTTGTGGAGGATGTGTGTTTCTGCCTGCTTCTTTCCATATTTCTTTTTCAGTTATTGGACTTGCCTTTCTCTTTGACATGAAGTTTCAGCTTTGGCTTCTACTGTTAAATGACCTAATCTTTTGTGATTTCTTTGTTCTCTTTCTCTGAGAGAGAAATTCTGACTGACTCACTTCATCTTTTGGTGCAGGCTACATTATCAGATTTTGGTACGTTTATGCATTGACTGTTCAGTCCCTCTTTCTACCAAGTAACCTCACGAAAATAGCTGTTGCCTAGAGGATGAGGGATATTATTCACCTAATATTAAATAGGAGGTTTAATATCTCATTATGGTTTTGATTTGTGCTAGAGTGGAGGTGGGTGGGGGGATGGGTGAAATAGGTAAAGAGGATTAAGAGTACACTTATCTTGATGAGCACTGAGTAATATACAGAAGTATTGAATCACTATATTTTACACCCAAAATTAATATAACACTGTATATCAACTACACCAGAATTAAAGTAAAAAATGAAAATAATAAATAAGAGTTTTGAGTTGTAAATGCTATGAATGAGACAGGCAATATAGATTAGTGCCCAATATAATATTACCAGAAAATTGAGTAGTAAATTTGTCTATACTGAGGGAAAATTCCCACAATCTTTTCTTAATGCTCCAAGCGATATTTTTCTACTTTATTCACAATCTCCAATTCATACAAAGTTTTACTTCTAGAATATTTTTCAACTATGTTCCTCAAACCTCTGTACAATTACTTCTCTAGATCAGGTTCTCTTAAATGCACTTTCTTCAATATCTCTCTTGGGTCACAAAAATGGCTTGAGTTTTCTGTCTCCAGTTTTGTCCCTTCAAACTTGCTCTTCCCTCTGTAGCTTGAGTGATCTACCTAAAATACAGATCCTACAATGTCATTTTCTGGCCTGAAAAACCTTCCCATAAAAATTAAGAACAGGATCCTTAGCACTATAGGCATGCCCTCCAGTCTTCCCATCACACTTAACGTTACAATTAATAAGCTGTAATTCTTAAACATACCATGTCATTTCCCATTTTCATGCCTTTATTTATGCTATTTCCTTTGCCTGCAATATATCCTACCTTCTTTTAAAAAGCCATTAGATAGAGAAAAAAAAAAACATTTTATATTTACTCCATATTTACCACTCTGATTCTCTTTATTCCTTCTTGAAGATCCATCTGGTGTCATTTCACTTCTGTGTGAAGAACTTCTGTAGCATTTTTTGCCTTCTGATGATAAAATTGCACAGGTCTCCTGGTAATAAGTCTGCATGGTTTTGTTTTATGTGAAAATGTCTTAGTTTCACCTTGTTATTGATGTATATTTTTGCTGGATAAAGAATTCTGAGTTAATGGTTTTTCCTTTCAACACTTTAAAGTTGTTGTTCCAGGGACTTCCGGGGAAGATGGTGGAGTAGGAGGATCCTAAGTTCACTTCATTCCATGGATACAACTAGATAACACCCATATCAGTGTAAATAATTCAGAAAATGAATAGAAGACTGGCAGAACAGGCTCTCCATAGCTGAGTGTAGAGAAGAAGCCATACTGAAGAAGGTAGGAAGGGTAGAGACGTGATGGAGAGCTAAATGGATCCATGGGACTGTTCATGGGAGAGAGGGATGCTGTGGATGCAGAGGACCAAACCAGACCCTGATACAAAGCACCTCAGGTGTGGGGAACCCCCATGGAAATCAGAGGGACATAATTTCTTGAGTTCTTATAGTCAGTGAGGCTTAACACCTAGAACTTTAAAAATCAGCAAACTCTGTTCTGAGAGAGTCTGGAAGGCAAGGGAGTCCCTACCCTTAAAGAGACAGCACAAAAAACATGCCAGGGAGATAGAGCATAAAAACATCAGTTTGAAAAATGCCAGAGGTATACAGGAGAGAGTTTTGTTTACTAATCTCAGAGCATGTGCTGAAGGGGTAGGGATACCTGGGAGACTTCTCCAACAGCAAGAGGGCTGGTGTAGATCATTTCCTTCCCTTCCCCCTAGCCTAGATACATGGACACCTATTGTACCTGTGCAGTACAACACTCTCCACCTACCTTGCTGATTGTGTGCCCCACCCCTGCATGCTACTATGGATCTGCTTCTTCCAACTCAGACCATTTGGGCAGGAGTTTTAGGCTGCTGGCAGTCCTCTTTTACAGTGGATTTGCATGGGCTTTGCTGGTACCCCATGGCCCACCTGCATGTCTTTCTATGGACACACCCCTGCCAGCCCTGTGGCAAGTTTTATAAAGCAGTACTAGGTCTCACAACTGATCTGCAGAAACCTTGCTAACATTGAATGCCCCACCCCCACATTCTCCTGCAGACATGCCTTCTCCAATAAGCCATTGGTTTGAGCCATTTGTACAGAAGCCTGGCACTGTACAAGCAGCTCCAACAGAAGCCAGCAACACTCCAAAGTGACTCCTGCCTTGAAGGCAGAAGATAACCACACATATCAGTCTGCAGCACTAGCAATGAGCTGGGGACAGATATCTAGTCTGACTCCAAGCCCTGCCTACCAACAAAACTTCATAGGGGACAACAAAGAAAAGAACCCTGTAGTTTGGGGTTACTGCATCTCAAGTAGATGCCTGCTATGACTCACCTCAAGCCAAAGGCCGCCCTGGACTGGCCCACTTACAACATAGGAACAAAATCTTGTCCACAATAGACAAAGAGAGCCATTGCAGATGACTGGACTGAAGGCAGAAGCAGCTCAACAACAATAGAAGGGTGACACAACACACATAGGAGACACACCTGAAGTGCCAGGTTCTGGTGAACAGAGGATCTTATACTACAGGCACTGCAGGACTTCTTCATACTACAACATACCACTACTGTCAAGGGCAACAGACATACACAGCTGACTTTCCTACCACACATAAACAGACACAGAGAGTCAGATAAAATGAGGAGACAGAGGAATATGTCCCAAATGAAAGACTAGGACAAAATCACAGCAAGAGAGCTAAATGAAACAGAGATAAATAATATGCCTGATAAAGAATGTGAAGTAAAAAAAAAAAAAAAGAATGTGAAGTAATGGTCATAAAGATAATCACTGGACTTAAGAAGAGTGGAGGACCTCAGAGGGACCCTTAACAAAAAGATAGAAAACATTAAAAAGAAGCAATCAGAGATTTAAAAAACTCAATAATTGAAACTAAAAATTATTAAAAATTATTTCCTACACTAGAGGGAATAAACAGTAGATTAAAGGAAACAGAGGAATGGATCAGTGACCTAAAGGACAGAGTAATGGAAAGCAATCAAGCTGAGTGGGAGAGAGAAGAAAAATAAAAAATGGAAGTAGACTTAGTGAACTCAGCAACACTAGTAAGTATAATATCTTTATTATAGGGATCCCAGAAGGAAAAGACAGAGAGGAGGGGGGCAGAAAATCTATTTGAAGATATAATAGCTGAAAACTTCCCAAATCTGGAAAGGGAAACAGAAACCCAGATCAAGGAGGCCCAGGGAGCTCCCAACAAAATCAGCCCAGGAGTTCTACACCAATACATATAGTAACTAAAATCACTAAAAGTAGTAATAAAGTGAGAATTTGAAGAGCAGCAAGAGAAGAGCAAACAATTAGATATAAGAGAAACCCTGTAAGGCTATCAGCTGATTTTTCAGCAGAATCTTTGCAGGCCAGAAGGGTGGGGCATGATATATTCAAAGTGGTGAAAGGAAAAGATCTGCAACCAAGGACATTCATTCCAGCAAGGCTATCATTCAGAATAGGAGAGATAAAGAGTTTCCCAGACAAACAAAAGCTAAAGGAATTCATGACTACCAAACCAAGAAATGTTAAATGGGACTCTGAATTGCAAGATAAGATCATAAGTAGGAGTAAGAAAAGTAGGAAGCAAAGCAGTGGAAAAAATAATTTTATTTATAAAAGTCAATCAAGGGATTCACAAAATAAAAGGATGTAAACTATGTTACCATATACCTAAAATGTGGAAGGGAGAAGCGTAAAGAATGAGTTCAAGTTTAAACAACAACCAACTAAATATAGAGTGCTACATGCAGAATATGTTATATACAAACATAATGGTAACCACAAATCAAAAACTGGTGATACATATGCCAAAAATAAAGAGAAAGGAATTCAGATATATCATTAAAGAAAGCCACCAAACTATGAGAGAAAAAAGCAAGAGAAGAAAGGATTAGGGAATAACTACAAAAACCATGACAAAACAAGAAACAAACAAACAAACAAACAAAAAAAAAAACAAGAAACAAGAAGGCAATAAGTGCATATCAATAAATAATTACTTTGAATGTAAATTGACTAAATGCTCCAATCTAAAGACATGGGGTGACAAAATAGATAAGAAAGCAAATTCCATCTATATGCTACCTAGAGACTCATTTGGGAAATAAAGACACAGATTGAAAGTGAAGGGATGGAAAAGCATTTATCACACAAACGGAAGTGAAAAGAAAGCCAGGATAGCAATATTTATATCTGACAAAATAGACTTTAAAACAAAGACTGTAACAGGAGACAAAGAGGAGTACTATATAATCATAAAGGGAATATCCAACAAGAAGAAATAGCAATTATAAATACTTATGCACCCAATACTTGCACACCCAAAGTAGATACTTTATGCTTTATATATAAAGCAGCTTTTAACAGACACAAAGCAGTAATTGACAGTAATACAGTGATTGTAGAGGACTTAACACCCCAGTTACATCAATGGGTCGATCATCCAAGCAGAAAATCAATAAGGAAATACTGGCTTTGGGTGACACACTGGATCAGATGAATCTAACAAGTATATTCAGAACATTCCATCCTAAATCACCAGAATACACATTCTTTTCAAGAGCATGCAGAACATTCTCCAGAATAGATCACAAAACAAATTTTGACAAATTCAAAAAGATTGAAGTCATGCATGCATATGTTCTAACCACAATGCTATTAACTAGAAATCAAGTACAAGAAGAAAATCTGATAAGAACACAAATAAATGGAAGTTAAATAACATGCTACAAAACAAGGAATGGATCAAACAAAAATCAGAGGAAATTTTCAAAAATACAAATGGAGACAAATGAAAAGTGAAAACACAATGATCCAAAATCTTTGGGATGCAGCAAAAGTGGTTCTAAGAGAGAAGTTTAGAGCAATACAGGCCTACCTCAAAAAGCAAGAGAAATCTCAAATAAGCTAATATTACACTTAAAGGAGCTAGAAAACAAACAAACAAAATCCAAAATCAACAGGAGAAAGGAAACAAAGATTAGAGCAGAAATAACAAAATAGAAACTAAAAAAAAAAAAAAGAAAAGGCTCAGTTTAATGAAAGTAGGAGCTGTTTTTTTTTTTTAAAAAAAAAAGATCAACAAATTCATAAACCTTTAGTCAGACTCAACAAAAAAAGTCAGAGGACTCAAATAAAATCAAAGAAAGAGGTGAAATAACAACTGACACCACTGAAATACAAAAGACTATAAAAGATCATTTGAAAAATTATATGCCAACAAACTTGATAACCTAGAAAAATAAATAAATTTCTAGGAATATATAATTTCCCAAGACTGTAATCAGGAAGAAATTTTTTAAAAAATTGAATAGACCTATTTTCAGCAATAAAATTTAGTCAGAATAAAGCAACAACTCCCAACAAACAGAAGCTTAGGACCAGAGGACTTCACAAGTGTATCCTACCAAACATTTAAGAAGAGTTCATGCCTATTCTTCCTAACCTATTCTGAAAAATAGAAGAGGAAGGAAAGCTTCCAATTTCATTCTGTGAGGACAGCATTACTCTGATACCAAATCCAGATAAAGACATTACAAAAAAGAGAATTATGTGCCAATATCGTTGATGAACATACATAGGAAAATCCTCAACAAAATACTAGAAAACTGAATCCAACAATACATCATTCACCATAATTAAATGAGATTTATTCTGGGGATATGAGTGGTTCAATACTTGCAACTCAATCAACGTGATACATCACATCAATAAGGGAAAGGATAAAAACCACATGATCCTTTCAACAGATGCCTAAAAAGCATTTGACAAAGCACAACATCCATTCATGGTAAAAATCCTCAACAAAGTAAGTTAAAAGGAAACATAGGAACAAGAGGAAACAACATAATAAAAGCCCTACATGAAAAACACAGAGCAAACATCACACTTGGGAGTAAAAAATTAAGAGCTTTTCCCTAAGGTAAGGAACAAGACAAGGATGTCTACTCTCATCACTTTTATTTAATATAGTGGAAATTCTAACCACAAGTAATCAAAGAAGAAAAAGAAATAAAAGACGTCCAAATTGTACAGAAGAAGTAAACATTCAGTATTTGCAGATGACAAAATACTATATGTAGAAAACCCTTAAAACTCCACCAAAACACTACTGGAACTGATAAATGAATTAATTCAGTTACTGTTGCAGTATACAAAATGAATATACAATGATGTCAGTTATTATGTCATCTCTTTCTTTTCAGTGTCATTCTTTTGCATTTAGCTATCCAGTTTTCCCAGCATCATTTGTTGAAGACAGTCTTTTCCCCATTGGATAGTCTTTCTTCCTTTGTTGAAGATTAATTGACCATATAATTGTGGGTTTATTTCTGAGCTCTCTATTCTGTTGCACTGATTTGTATGTCTATGTTTGTGCCAGTACCATACTGTTTTGACTACTACAGCTTTGTAGTATATGTTAAAATTTGGGATTGTGATACCTCCAGTTCTGTTCTTCTTTTTCAAGATTGCTTTGGCCATTCATGGTCCATCCAAAATTTAGGATTATTTGTTCTAATTCTGTGAAAAATGCTGTTGCTATATTGATGGGAATTACATTAAATCTGTTGATTGCATTGGGTAGTATGAACATTTTAGCAAAATTATCCTTCCAATCCATGAGCATGGAATATTTTTCCATTTGTTTGTGTCATCTTTTCTTTCATTAATATTTTATACTTTTCAGAGTTACAATGATTTCACCTCTTTGGTTAAATTTATTCCTAGGTATCTTATTATTTTTGGCATAATTGTAAATGACACTGTTTTCTTAATTTCTGTTTCTGCTACTTTATTATTGGTGTATAGAAATGTAATAAATGTCTGTAGAGTCTATACATTCCCAAGTATTTTATTGTTTTTGATGATATCATAACAAATGGAATCAATTATTTCTTTTTCAGAAAATTCATTGTTAGTGTCTGGAATCATTGCTAATTTTTGAATGTTAATCTTGTATTCTACTGAATTCACTTTACTTAACTCATTATTTAGTTCTAATGTATTTTTGGTGCAGTCTTTAGTATTTTCTAAATATAAAATCATATCACATGCAAATAGAGGTAATTTTATCTTTCCATTTCTGATGACTTTTATTTCTTTTCTTGCCTTATTGGTCTAGCTAGGATTTTTATCACTGTGTTGAATAGGAGTGGTGAGAGTGGGTGAGAGGAACCCACCCTCTCAGAATGGGCTCCTGGTTGTAGAGTAAAAGCTTTCATTCTCTCACCAGTGAGTATGATGTTAGCTTTGGGCTGAGGCATCATATATGGCCCTCACTATGTTGAGATATGTTCCTCTGTGCCTGATTTGTTGAGTTTTTTTTTTTTTAATCATGAACAGATATGGCATTTTGCCAGATGTTTTTTCTGTGCCTATCGAAATGATTGTGTCATTCTTTTGTTCTCCTTATGTGGTGTATCACATTGATTGACTTGCATAGGTTGAACCATCCTTATAACCCAGGGGTAAATTCCTTTTGATTGTGTGCTGCTGAATTCAGTTTGCTAGCATCTTAAGTTTTACATCTATATTTATCAGGTATACTGGCTTTTTGTTTTCTTTTCTAGCAGTGTTCTTTTATGGTTTTGGTATCAGGCTAATACTGGCCTCCTAAAATGAGTTTGGGAATGTTCTCTTTGATTTTTTGTGATTGGTGTTAGTTCTTTTTTAAGTCTTTGGTAAAATTCACCAGTGAAGCCATCTGATCTTCAGCTTTTCTTTGTTAGAATATTTTGATTACTGATTTAATATTTTTACTATTAAATGATCTTTTCATTTTTAAAAATTTATTCCTGATTCGTTCTTGACAAGTTGTGTGTTCCTAAGAATTTTTCCATTTTTCTCTAGGTTATCTGATTTGTTGGTATGAGTTCTTTATAGCAGCCTCTTATGATCCTTTTTCTTACTCTGGTAGCAGTTGTAAAGTCTTCTTTTTCGTTTACAATCTTATTGATTTGGCTCCCTTCTCTTTTTTCCTTGGTTAGTTTATTTAAGGGTTTGTCAATTTTATTTATCTTTTCAAAGAATCAATTCTTGGTTTGGTTTAACCTTTCCTGTTGTTTTTCTGTTCTTTATTTCATTTATTTATGGTTTAATCTTTATTATATTGTTTCCTCTGCTAACTTTGGGCTCAGTTTGTTCTTTTTCTAGTTCTTTGAGTCATAGAATTAGGTTGTTTGGGATTTTCTTTCCTTCTTAATGTAGATGTTTATTGCTATGAAATTCCCTCATAGAACTGCTTTTGCTGTATCCTACAAGTTTGTTGTCTTTCAATTTTCCTTTGTCTCAAGAAACTTTTATTTTGCTTTGATTTCTTCTTTCATCTATTGATTGTTCAAAACAGTGTTAATTTCCATGCTTTTGTAAATTTTCCAGTTTTCTTCTTGTGATTGATTTTGAGTTTTATGCCACTGTGGTCAGAGAAGATGCTTTTTTTTTTTTTTTTTTTTAAAGGACAGCTTTTCCTTTTTTTTTTTTTTAATTTTTATTTATTTATGATAGTCACAGAGAGAGAGATAAAGAGGCAGAGACACAGGCAGAGGAAGAAGCAGGCTCCATGCACCGGGAGCCCGATGTGGGACTCAATCCCGGGTCTCCAGGATCGCGCCCTGGGCCAAAGGCAGGCGCCAAACCGCTGCGCCAAGAGAAGATGCTTATATGATTTCAATCCTCTTCATTTTGCTAAAGCTTGTTTTGTGACCTAACAGATGGTCTATCCTAGAAAACATTCCATCTATGCCTGAGATGAATGTGTATTCTGCTGAACAAACCATATGTCTCTCAAGTCCATTTGGTTTATGTTTCCTTATTATTTCTATATCTGGATGATCTATCTGTTGTGGAGAGTGGGGTATTTAAGATCCCAACTATTATTGTATTACTGGGGTTTTTTTTGTTGTTGTTGTTGTTGTTCTGTTAGTTTTTGCTTTATATATTTAGATATTAATATGTTGGGCACAGACATATTTACAATTGTTATGTCTTTTTGATATATTAACCCTTTAATCATTATATAATGACCTTCTTTGTCTTGTTAACATTTTAGTTTAAAGTCTGTTTTATCTAAATATAGCTACCTCTGCCATTTTTTTTCTTCTTCCTCTCCTCCTCCTCCTCCTCCTTTCTTGGCTACCCTTTGTTTGAAATGTCTTTTTCCATCTCTTCACTCTTAGTTTATGTGTGTATCTAAGGCTACAATGAGTTTCTTGTAGGCTACATATTTTTGGATTTTTTTTAAAGATTTTATTTATTCATGAGAGACACAGAAAGAGAGGCGGAGACATAGACAGAGGGAGAAGCAGGCCCCCTCTGGGGAGCCTGATGTGGGACTCAATCCCAGAACCCTGGGATCATGTCCTGAGCCAAAGGCAGATGCTCAACCACTGAGCAATCTAGGCATTCCTTCATGTTCTTTTATATAATTACGATAGGATTTTCATTGTGGTTACTGTGAGGCTTCCATAAAATGTCTTCAACTTTTAACACCTTATTTTCAACTAATGAAAACTTTACTTCAATAGTATTTCTAAACTGTGTGCTCTTATTCTCCCCCTCACATTTTAGGTTATTGCTGTTACAATTTACATGTCTTTTAAAAATATTTATTCATTTATTTGAGGGCAGAGGTGGGGAGAGACAGAGAGAGAGAGAGAACATGAAAGTGGAGAAAGGGGCAGAGGAAGAGAATCTTCAGACTCCCCACTGAGCTTGAAGCCCAGTGCAGGGTTTGATCCCACAACCCATGAGATCATGACCTAAGCCAAAACCAAGAGTTAGACACTTAACTGACTGAGCCACCCAGGTGACCCCCAATGTACATGTTTTTTATATTGTGTAACTAACAACAGATCATTATATTTGTGGGTGTTTACTACATTAATTTAGAAAAATTTTAAAAGAATTGTAAGTAAATTAAACACTATTACTATATTGCAGAATCTAATTATGACTATATATTTGTCACTACCAGTGAGAGTTTTGCTACATTTTTGTGTTTTTATAATGTTAATTAGCATTTTTTTTTTTTTTTTACTTCCATTCAAAGAACTCACTTTAGTATTTCTTGTAAGGCAGGTTTGGTGGTAATGTATACCCTCAGCTTTTGTGCGTTTGGGAAAGTCTAATCCCTCCTTTGTTTCTGAAAGAAAGTTTCTCCGGGTATAGAATTCTTGGTTGATAGTTATTGTCTTTCAATATTTTGAATGTGTCATCTGATTTTCTCTTGGTCTGAAAAGTTTCTGTTCAGAAATGTGCCAATAATCTTAGGGGGGTTCCTTTGCAATATTTCTTCTCAATCTTTCTTCTCTTAAAATATTTTCTTTGTCTTTGACTTTTGATATTCTAATTTTAAAGTATCTTGGTGTAGTCCTATTGGGGTTCAACCTATGTGGGATCTTTTGAGCTTCATGGATCTGGATATCTCCTTCCCTATATTTGGTAAGTTTTCAGCCATAATTGCCTTAAATATACTTTCTGTCCTTTCTTTTTCTCTTCTCTTTCTGGAACTTCCATAATGTAATTATTGGTTCTTTTCATTGGGTCTCATAGTTACTATGAGCTTTCATTCTTTTTATTTTCTTTCCTTCCATTGTTTCCTTTTCTTCCTTCCTCTCTTTATTTCATTCTTTGTCTTCCTTCCCCCTTCCTTCCTTCCTTTCCTCCCTCCCTCCCTTCTTCCTTCCTTCTTTCCTTTTTCTGCTCTGGATAGTTTCCAATGTCATATCCTCTATGTTGCTGATTCTTTTTTTTACATGGTCCAGCATTCTTTTTAAACTCATTTTTGTAAATTCCTCAATTCAGATATTATATTTTTCAAGTTTAGAGTTTCTTTTTGTTGTTGTTATGTTTGATAGTTGATATTTCTTTACCGAACTGCCTGTTTTGTTCAGGCATTGTTTTCCTAACTGTTTAGTTGTCTGTTTTCTTATATTTCAAAATGCCCTTTAGAGGATTATTCTGAATTATTTCTCTGGCAGTTGGTATATTTCCATTTCTTTGGGTCAGTTGTTGGAGCTCTAATAGTTTCCTTTGTGTTTTCATATTTACTTTATTTTTCATAAACCTTGATTCCTTGTTTTGGCATCTGTGCATTCAAATACTGGACCTCCTTTTCCAGACTTTACATGTTTGCTTTGACAGAAACAATTCTTCATGAGTCAGTTCAGTTTGGGCTTCTGAGTATGTCTTCTGTTAATGTGTTTGGGTAGGTTGTCTAATATTATGGTCTAGTTTCTATAGTCTAATTTTGGGTGAGGCAACTATTTGAGCTTTCAGGACAGAGATTGGGGGCTATGCCACTGGTGAAAACTCTTGGATAAAACTGCTGTCCTGTTGCCTGCCAAAGTATGTCTGTAGTATGGGTTCTACAGTTGTCTGAATAATCTAGTCAGACTAAGTAGATGACTGGGACTGTGTACTATATTAAGTAGTAGGTGGGGATATGAATTAGCTTCCCTACCCTGGCATGACAGCTGGCTAGGACCCAGCTCCAGGGCCTGTATAGCTGGTTGTTTGGGACCTAAATCAAGCCAGAGTGTCAGCAACTCTGAGCCTTGGTTGTGAATTAATGCCTCTGCCTGTGCATAGCATTTGAATCCTCCATGCCTGGTACTGGCTTTGTCCTGGGGTAATCAGCTTTTCCTATCCAATTCTTGGCTTAAGTGCTATTGGGCTAGATAGTTTCCATGAGTTGCCACTAGCCCTTATGCTTAGATGGGGCTAGAAAATACTCTGCACAGTGGGTGGGGCTGTGACTTAGCATCTTGCCTGGATAGCAGCAAAGTGGGCTCTAAAGCCAGCAAAATACCTTATCTGAGGATTCAGATCAATAAGATCTGCACTCCAGTGAGTTCCCTGGTCAGAGTATATCCCTGAGTTGGTTCTGCAGATTGACAAAGGCACTGGTTGGAATTACTATTTGGCCACTGCAGGTATGAACTCAGTCTGGCAGGATTAGTGAGCTGCTTGTTGCAAGCCCCTCCCTTCTTCTTTCCCCCAATCAGATTGCCTTTGGCTAGGCCCCACAAATTCTCCTGCAACTCCTGTGGAGTGGGATCAGAATAGGGGCTCCTGTAATGTTGGGGAGACTTTGGTCTCACATATGTTCTCCTTTCCTACTGGAGGAACCAGAGGCTCAGGGCAGATATCTCTGCATGGTGTTGCCTGGGGGAGGGCCATGTGGGTCAGTGTATAGGTACTTCTCTTACCCTTCTAATGCAGTTTGTCTTGGTGTCTGTGGTACAGTGGAGTGCTTCAGACTCACCCTGTGTTCTAGAATTTGCTCAGTGGTGTCTTGTTCTTGAGTAGTTGTTAGTTGCTCTTTTTGTGAGGAGGGGAATCAGGAATAACCTGTGTCATATCTTGGTGGCATCCCTTGTGTTAATTTTATTTGACTACATTAAAATTTTTTCTTTCTCTTTTGTTTTCAGATATTTGTCTATGATGTTTAGGCATTATTTTCTTTATATTTATACTATGTGGTGTTCACTGAGCTTCTTGAAGCTGTAAATTTACTTCTTTCATCAAATTTAGGGAATTTTTAGCCATTATTTCTTTACATATTTCTTCTGTCCCATTCTAAATCTCCCCTCTTGTGACTTCAAAAATTTATATATCACATATATTAGAATAACTAATACTATCCTATTGGCCCCTGAATCTCTGTTCATATTTTTAATATTTTTCTCTTAATTGTTCAGATTGAATTATTTCTAATGATTAATCTTCAAGTTAACTGACTTTCCTTTGTCATCTTTACTTTGTCAGTCAGCCCATCTGAAGAATTTTTCAAAATTTCACTGATAATAGTTATGATAGCAACTTTAAATTCCTTGCTTGTGGGCACATAGGTGGCTCAGTGTTTGAGCCTCTGTCTTTGGCTCAGGTCGTGGCCCCGGGGTCTTGGGATGGAGTCCCACATTGGGCTCCCTTCAGGGAGCCTGCTTCTCCCTCTGCCTATGCCTTTGCCTCTCTCTGTGTCTCTCAGGAATAAATAAATAAAATCTTTAAGAAAAATAAATTCCTTGTTCGCTAATTTCTACATTTGGGTTATCTCAAGGTCAGTTATCATTGATATCTTTTACTTTGAGAATAGGTCATATTTTCCTGTTTCTATATAGGTCAAGTAATTTGGGGTTGTACCTTGAATAATGTTAATACTAATAGTATAGAGATTCTGGATCTTATTATACTCCCCCAAAGAGTTGTTTGAGAATGAAATTAAGTTGGTCAGACTCGATCTGAAAACTTTTTCTCTTGGAAACACCTTAGATCTCAGTGTTTTCATTATTAGCTGAGCTGCTTGAAATCTTCCCATGCATGCGCAATTCATTGGTCAGCTAGAGCTTTGGGTATAATTTATACACAGAATTTTGTGCTTTTCTTCTTTGATGCTCTTTCAAGCTGTTCCAAACTCTATTATCTGGTTCTTTAGATCAGAAAGGCTATGGGTTTTCTCTTAGAGTTTTAGCCATTTTGTGCTGTGCCCACTACAGCTTGCTCTCATGTTAAAAGCTATAATTTTTTTTATAAATTTATTTTTTATTGGTGTTCAATTTGCCAACATATAGAATAACACCCAGTGCTCATCCCATCAAGTGCCCACCTCAGTGCCCGTCACCCAGTCACCCCTACCCCCCGCCACCCAGTGCCCATCACCCAGTCACCCCCACCCCCCGCCAACCTCCCCTTCCACCACCCCTAGTTCGTTTCCCAGAGTTAGGAGTCTTTCATGTTCTGTCTCCCTTTATGATATTTCCCACTCATTTTTTTCTCCTTTCCCCTTTATTCCCTTTCACTATTTTTTATATTCCCCAAATGAATGAGACCATATAATGTTTGTCCGTCTCCGATTGACTTATTTCACTCAGCATAATACCCTCCAGTTCCATCCACGTTGAAGAAAATGATGGGTATTTGTCGTTTCTAATGGCTCAGTAATATTCCATTGTATACATAAACCACATCTTCTTTATCCATTCATCTTTTGATGGACACCAAGGCTCCTTACACAGTTTGGCTATTGTGGACATTGTTGCTATAAACATCAGAGTTCAGGTGTCCCGGTGTTTCATTGCATCTGTATCTTTGGGGTAAATCCCCAACAGTGCAATTACTGGGTGGTAGGGCAGATCTATTTTTAACTCTTTGAGGAACCTCCACACAGTTTTCCAGAGTGGCTGCACCAGTTCACATCCCCACCAACAGTGCAGGAGGGTTCCCCTTTCTCCACATCCTCTCCAACATTTGTGGTTTCCTGCTTTGTTAATTTTCCCCATTCTCACTGGTGTGAGGTGGTATCTCATTGTGGTTTTGATTTGTATTTCCCTGATGGCAAGTGATGTGGAGCATTTCCTCATGTGCTTGTTGGCCATGTCTATGTCTTCCTCTGTGAGATTTCTCTTCATGTCTTTTGCCCATTTCATGATTGGATTGCTTGTTTCTTTGCTGTTGAGTTTAATAAGTTCTTTATAGATCTTGGAAACTAGCCCTTTATCTGACACTTCATTTGCAAATATCTTCTCCCATTTTGTAGGTTGTCTTTGAGTTTTGCTGACAGTATCTTTTGCTGTGCAAAAGCTTCTTATCTTGATGAAGTTCCAATAGTTCATTTTTGCTTTTGTTTCTCTTGCCTTCATGGATGAATCTTGCAAGAAGTTAGTGTGGCCGAGTTCAAAAAGGGTGTTGCCTGTGTTCTCCTCTAGGATTTTGATGGAATCTTGTCTCACATTAAGATCTTTCATCCATTTTGAGTTTATCTTGTGTATGGTGAAAGAGAGTGGTCTAGTTCATTCTTCTGCATGTGGATGTCCAATTTTCCCAGCACCATTTATTGAAGACACTGTCTTTTTTCCAGTGGATAGTCTTTTCTCCTTTGTCGAATATTAGTTGACCATAAAGTTGAGGGTCCACTTCTGGATTCTCTAGTCTGTTCCATTGATCTATGTGTCTGTTTTTGTGCCATACCACACTGTCTTGATGACCACAGCTTTGTAGTACAACCTGAAATCTGGCATTGTGATGCCCCCAGCTATGGTTTTCTTTTTTAAAATTCCCCTGGCTATTCGGGGTCTTTTCTGATTCCACACAAATCTTAAAATAATTTGTTCCAACTCTCTGAAGAAAGTCCATGGTATTTTGATAGGGATTGCATTAAACATGGACATTGCCCTGGGTAAAATTGACATTTTCACAATATTAATTCTTCCAATCCATGAGCATGGAATATTTTTCCATCTCTGTGTCTTCCTCAATTTCTTTCAGAAGTGTTCTATAGTTTTTAGGGTATAGATCCTTTACCTCTTTGGTTAGGTTTATTCCTAGGTATCTTATGCTTTTGGGTGCAATTATAAATAGGATTGACTCCTTAATTTCTCTTTCTTCAGTCTCATTGTTAGTGTATAGAAATGCCACTGACTTCTGGGCATTGATTTTGTATCCTGCGACACTGCCGAATTGCTGTATGAGTTCTAGCAATCTTGGGGTGGAGGCTTTTGGGTTTTCTATGTAGAGTATCATGTCATCGGCGAAGAGGGAGAGTTTGACTACTTCTTTGCCAATTCGAATGCCTTTTATTTCTTTTTGTTGTCTGATTGCTGAGGCTAGGACTTCTAGTACTATGTTGAATAGCAGTGGTGAGAGTGGGCATCCCTGTCTTGTTCCTAATCTTAGGAGAAAGGCTCCCAGTGCTTCCCCATTGAGAATGATATTTGCTGTGGGCTTTTCATAGATGGCTTTTAAGATGTTGAGGAATGTTCCCTCTATCCCTACACTCTGAAGAGTTTTGATCAGGAATGGATGCTGTATTTTGTCAAATGCTTTCTCTGCATCTATTGAGAGGATCATGTGGTTCTTGGTTTTTTTCTTGCTGATATGATGAATCACATTGATTGTTTTGTGGGTATTGAACCAGTCTTGCATCCCGGGGATAAATCCTACTTGGTCATGGTGAATAATTTTCTTAATGTATTGTTGTATTCCTTTGGCTAGTATCTTGTTGAGAATTTTTGCATCCATGTTCATCAGGATATTGGTCTATAATTCTCCTCTTTGGTGGGGTCTTTGTCTGGTTTTGGAATTAAGGTGATGCTGGCCTCATAGAACGAATTTGGAAGTACTCCATCTCTTTCCATCTTTCTGAACAGCTTTAGTAGAATAGGTAAGGTTTCTTCTTTAAACGTCTGATAGAATTCCCCAGGGAAGCCATCTGGCCCTGGACTTTTGTGTCTTGGGAGGTTTTTGATGACTGCTTCAATTTCTTCCCTGGTTATTGGCCTGTTCAGATTTTCTATTTCTTCCTGTTCCAGTTTTGGTAGTTTGTGGCTTTCCAGAAATGCGTCCATTTCTTCTAGATTGCCTAATTTATTGGCGTACAGCTGTTCATAATATGTTTTTAAAATCGTTTATATTTCCTTGGTGTTGGTAGTGATCTCTCCTTTCTCATTCATGATTTTATTAATTTGAGTCTTCTCTCTCTTCTTTTTAATAAGGCTGGCTAATGGTTTATCTATCTTATTAATTCTTTCAAAGAACCAACTCCTGGTTTTGTTGATCTGTTCCACAGTTCTTCTGGTCTCTATTTCATTGAGTTCTGCTCGAATCTTTATTAACTCTCTTCTTTTGCTGGGTGTAGGATCTATTTGCTGTTTTTTCTCTAGCTCCTTTAGGTGCAAGGTTAGCTTTTGTATTTGAGTTCTTTCCAGTTTTTGAATGGATGCTTGTATTGCGATGTATTTCCCCCTCAGGACTGCTTTTGCTGTATCCCAAAGATTTTGAATGTTTGTATCTTCATTCTTTCAGTTTCTATGAATCTTTTTAATTCTTCCTTAATTTCCTGGTTGACCCTTTCACATTTTAGCAGGATGGTCCTTAACCTCCATGTGTTTGAAATCCTTCCAAACTTCTTCTTGTGATTTAGTTCTAATTTCTGTTAAAAGCTATAATAATGAGAAGTTCACTCTATGCCATTCCCTGTAGTCGAGTATAATTTTTCTTTCACAAATTATCTGGTTTTAGTCATCACCCAGTTCCTACAGGTGATTTTATTTATTGTGTTCAAACTTTATTGTTGTTATCTGCAAAAATGTTGGTCTAATAGATTAGTCATACCAGAATTTGAACTCCCTTCTTCTGTCTCTGTCTTTCTCTCTCTGTCTCTCTGTCTCTCTGTCTCTCTCTCTCTTTTTTTTTTACTAAAAGAACATCTGTCAAGAATAGTTAAGACTATCTCCTCACAGAAAGACTCTCTTGCTTTCATCTGCTTTAGGTTCAAAGTTAGTTAGTTACATAAGAGTTGATTAGGTGTCTCTCCCCTGGGCTTTCACAGGGACTTGTGTCAAATTTGCTTATAGCACTTTTATTTTAATGAAGTTATTTATGTGTATATTTCTTTTTCAACTAACTATAAGAATTTGAGCTTAGTGACTCTAATTTATTTACCTTTATATTCCTGTATGTTATATAAGATCTGGTGCATAAGCTATTTTAAAAAAATTCTGTGTTGATAAAATATATTACATATCTTATAGAATTGTGTGATGGTAGATAGATAGATAGATAGAGGATAGATAGATAGATAGATAGATAGAGATAGGGATGTATACATATTTACAGTTGGCTCTTGAACAACATGTGGATTAGGAGTGTCAACTCCCCACACAGTCGAAAATCTGCATGTAACTTTTGACTCTCCCAAAACTTAACTACTATCAGCCTACTATTGACTGGAAGCCTTACTGACATGAATAGTTGTTAAAACATGTTTTGTATGTTACATGTATTATATATTGTATTTTTACAGTAAAGTAAGCTAGAGAGAAGAAAATGTTATTAAGAAAATCATAGGAAGTAAAAATACATTTACAGTACTGTACTGTGTATATACATATATACAAAAAATGACGTATCAGTACAGAATGTTCTGTTACGTGTGTGTGTGTGTGTGTGTGTGTGTGTATACAGTTGACCCTTGAACAACAAGAATTTGAACTGCATGGGTATGCTTATACATGGATTATTTTCAATCAGTATATTGGAAAATTGTTTAGAGATTTGTGACAAGTTGAAAAAAACTTGCAGACAAATCACATAGCTTTAGAAATATTGAAAAAATTAAAAAGTTAGGCATGTCACGAATACATCAAATGTATGTAGATGCTAGTCCATTTTATCATTTGCTGCCATAAAATATACACAGATCTATTATAAAAAGTTAGTTTATCAGAATTTCTGCAAACATTTATAGAGTTTACATGGCACCATTCACAGTTGACAAACTTATAATGTAGTATTAAATCATAACTGCATAAAATTAACTGTACTACATACTGTACTACTGTAATAATTTCATAGCCACCTATTATTAGCTCAGCCACCTGAGCTATTGCAGTGAGCTCAGGTGTTGGGAGTATTTGTTTAAAATGCCATGTGATGCTAATCATCTCTGTGTGAACATTTGATCTCTCCAGTAAATTGCATATCACAGCAAAAAGTGATCTATTGGTTCTCATATATTTTTATTGTGTTTAGTACAATACCATAACCCTCAAATAATACCATGGGATCCATACAAAGTGCCACTAGGGGTGCTGGAAGTCCTCCCAAGAAGCAGAGAAAAGTCATGACATTACAAGAAAAAGTTGAACTCCTTGATATGTATCATAGATAGAAGTCTGCAGCTGTGGTTGCTCACCATTTCAAGAGAAATTAA
Organism: Canis aureus; assembly: GCF_053574225.1. NCBI lineage: Eukaryota > Metazoa > Chordata > Mammalia > Carnivora > Canidae > Canis > Canis aureus. Next base: position 26,331,333 of record NC_135642.1, read on the forward strand.
TCCAGCATTTAGGACCATAGTAAAGAAAGAAAAGAAAATGTACAAAACCACCACTGGAACTACACTAGCTGGTGTAAAAACCTTGCGATTTTTGCAAAATACCTTTTTTTTAAAACGATTTTATTTATTTATTCATGAAAGAGATAGAGAGAGAGAGAGAGAGAGAGAGGGAGGCAGAGACACAGGCAGAGGGAGAAGCAGGCTCCATGCAAGGAGCCTGATATGGGACTCGATCCCGAGTCTCCAGGATCGCACCCCAGACTGAAGGCGATGCTAAATCACTGAGCCACCTGGGCTGCCCGCAAAATACTTCTTAATCTCATATTGAAAATTCAGCTTTCAGGTTGGTACAGCATTGGCATAAGAAATGCATACCTATAGACTCTAATAGGATTCAGGAAAAACCAAAATCAATATGTGACAACTTGAAGCAAAAGGAAGGTGAAGGATTTAAAGCTCGAGAATTTAATGCCAGCAAAAAAAAGATGGTTTGATAATTCTAGAAGGAGGTTTAATTTTTTAAATGTCAAGATAACAAGAGGAGCAGCTTCTGTCAACCACGAGGCAGAAGACAAATTCTATTTGTCTAACAGGCAGATATTATTTAGAAGATCATTAAGGAGAAAGGATATCTGCCTGAACAGATTTTTAATGCAGACAAAAGTACCCTATCCTAGGAAAAAAATACCACAAGGACACTTATTAGTAGGAAGAGAAGTGAGCACTGGGATTTATGGCAGGAAGGGATAGGCTAACTCTACTATTTTGTGCAAGTGCAGTCAGGTTTATGATCAGGACTGCCCTCATCTATAAAGTTGCTAAACCCAAACCTTGAAGGGAAAAGATAAACACCAGGTGCCAGTCTTTTGGTTGTATAACTAGAGGGCCTGGACAATGAGAATACTTTTTCTTGGTTGGTACATAAATGCTTTGTCCCTGTCAGGAAGTACATTCCCAGTAAGGGATGGCCTTTTAAAGTTCTTTTGATAGTAGACAATGTCCCTGGCCCCCCAAGACCCCACGAGTTCAATACTGAAAGCATCAAATGGTCTACTTGCTCCCAAACACAATATCTCTAATTCAATCCCTAGATCAGGGGATCATAAGGACTTTTAAGGTTCATTATACATGGTCCTCTATAAAGGATTGTCAAGGTCATGGAAGAGACTGATATAATATCATGAAAGCCTCAAGGATCATACTATTGAAAATACCATCATTTATTTTTTTAAAAAGCTGTTAAATCATCAAGCCTTAAACAATAAATCCCTATCATAGAAACTGTCCAGATGTAGTACATGACTTCCCTGGATTTACAACAGAGACAATCAAGGAAACTATGAAGATTGTGGGTATGGGAGATAAAAGGGTGTGGGGGTAATGGGTTTCAAGATATGGATCTTGGAGAAATCCAAGAGCTAATAGACAGTTTGATGGAAAGAAGTGCTTCCAAGCCAGTGCCAGATGATGAGGAAGATATAGAAGTGGTGTCAGAAAATAAATTGACATTAGAGAACCTGGCAGAAGGGTTCAGATTATTCAAGACTGCTTTGACTTCTTCTATAACCTGGACACTTCTATGACATAGGCACTGAAACTAAAGCAAATGGTAGAAGAATTGGTACTATGCAGAAACGTTTTTAGAGAAGTGGGGAAAAAGAGTCAGACAGAAATTACAATACATTTCCATAAAGTCACAGTGAGTGTGCCTGCCTCTCCTGCCTCCCCTCCTACCTCTTTTAATTCTTCCCCCTCGGCTACCCCTGAGGCACCAAGACAAACCCTTCCTCTTCCTCCTCCTCCTCAGCCCACTCAATGTGAAAATAATTCACTTCAACTTAAAGAATAGTAATAATCATCATGCTGTACAATCAATAAACTTCTCTGTTGTATATATATATGAGTATCTTCATATAAAAACCTAATAACTGTATGACAGGAACTGTGTGAGATGTTTTTGTGTCACCATTATCATCATTGCCCAAGTGTTCATCATGTAGAACGTTGTATAAGACTGGTATGGAAGTGGACAGCCTATCCTCACATAGGCATAAAGTGAATTATAGTTAATATAAAATTAATAACGTTTTAGTTTTCTTACTGTTTTGTCATTTCAGTTTCAAAGATTTACATTATTTCTAATATTGTGTTATGAGGGATGCCCTGGTGGCTCAGCAATTGAGTGTCTACCTTTGGCCCAGGGCGTGATCCCGGATTCCTGGAATCGGGTCCTACATCAGGCTCCTTACATGGAGCCTGCTTCTCATCCCTCTGCCTGTGTTTCTGCCTCTCTTTCTGTGTCTCTCATGAATAAAAAACAAAATCTTTTAAAAACTGTATTATGAATTTAATTGTAATACTCGTATGCCATAAAAATTTTATAACACCTTATTCATTAGTGTATAGGCTAGGCTACCATGAAGCAAAGCAATCATATTGCTGCTTCTTCATTATTAATGCATGAGTCCTTATTCCTGTAAATAATTACAAATTCCTTTTTTGATATTATCTTTTTAATTTTGAGTCCAGGGTTAGTAAACATGCATAGCATCTACAGTGTTTTATATCAAATAAAACAATATCGATATAGGAACTGACAGTTCATCTTGTAAACAGACAATGTAAGCTTATGGTATTGATAACTTCAGTACTTTTGTGAATGTTTTTTCTTAAGATTTTCTTAATAACATTTTCTTTTCTGTAGCTTACTTTATTGTAAGAATACATTATGTAGTACACATAGCATACAAAATGTATGTTGACTGTTTATGTTATTGGTAAGACTTCCAGTCAATAGTAGGGCATTAATAGTTACATTTTGGAGTAGTCAAAGTTAACTTTTGGGGGGATTGGTACCTTTAACCTTCGCATTGGTCAATGGTTAACTGTATGGTCAGCTGTAAAAAGATGAAAATAATTTTTATGATTCTTTTCATGTTGGTAAGTGTGTAGTGACCAAATATTCAAACCAGAGAGTTCAAGGGGACATGTCCAATATAATTGTTAGGCTTAGTAAGCTTAGGATGGCTATGGAGATAAATAAGTAGACTGGGGTTCTTAGAAAAGTTCCAGACCCAGAAGTGGGAATGACAAACCAGGAACTAAGGCCAAAATTTATCCTATTGAGCAGGCACTAAAGACAAGGGGCAGAGAACAAGGAAGCCACATAGTGGTCTACAGGTGCTTGGAGGATTTTCATTCCATTCATGCCAACCAATTTAAAATTTTATTCACTTAGTCTGGAATAGCCTTAAAATTGGATAGGTCTGACCCTTAGGCTGGTGATCTTAAATGATTAAAGTTTATTTCTGCTATGGATACATCAATCCTGGTCCTAGAAATGTCATAACTTTTTATTCATTTCATTAGGCCTTGAACTTATATTGGTCCTTAAGAGGTCCCTAAATACAGCAAAAATACCTGTGGGAAGCCTAATGGTTTAGAAGATAGTTAATTAACTGATGGCAGTGGAGTGGGTATGATGGAAAAACAAACTATAAAACATTTCCATAGTTTTATGAAGGGTCACTGTTTAAGTGGACCATTAGTCAATTCTCTCTTCATAGGCTTCCAAACTCCAGACACTTAAGGTACAATGAATTTTTTTCCTCTTTTTAATAAAAAGAGTGAAATAATTTGTAGCTATAGACCATGATTCCTGAGTAAGTCTTACTGAGATATAGAGAATCTCTTTCTTAGAGAAATAAATTCATTTAGTAGCAATAAACAGGACATCATAGGTGCAAGGTAGGTTTCAAGTTTATGCCAGGTTGCTGTTTTTCGTCTCCAGGAAAGGATAAAGAAAGATCTGCTAAATAACCGGTCTCAAATGAAATAATGGAGTTATGATAGTATACCATCACTGTTGAACATTTCAGCCCAAAAAGCAAATAAGAGTATTAAAACTCCATCCTCCTTTTTTTTTAAATTTTTGTTTATTTATTTATGAAAGACACACACAGAGAGAGAGAGAGGCAGAGACACAGGCAGAGAGAGAAGCAGGCTCCATGCAGGGAGCCGGACATGGGACTCGATCCCGGGTCTCCAGGATCAGGCCCTGGGCTGAAGGCGGTGCTAAACCGCTGAGCCACCTGGGCCCGCCCCCTGCCTTTTAAAGGATTTTTCCATCCTTCTTTAAAGAAGATACCTAATCATAGTCAAAAGCCTTTGGATTTGTTTCCAAATATCAGATGTGTAGTTCTACTTCAATATAACAAAAAGAAAAAAAAAAAAACAAACTATGTCACAGCAGAGGGCTAAAGTTGCACAAGAATTTGCAACCGATGTGATGGTAATATGGTTATGAATGGAGAAGAATGAAGAAATAGCAAGGTAATCCTTGATGATCTCTAGGTCTCTGGCTGGGCAAAAAATTACACCTAGCTAGAAGTCATTAATTTTAATTTCAGTGAATGACATAAGCAATCAGACTTAGCAGTTGCCAAAATATCCTGATCAAAACTCTTCAGAGTGTAGGGATAGAGGGAACATTCCTCAACATCTTAAAAGCCATCTACGAAAAAAAAAAAAAAAAAAAGCCATCTACGAAAAGCCCACAGCAAATATCATTCTCAATGGGGAAGCACTGGGAGCCTTTCCCCTGAGATCAGGAACAAGACAGGGATGCCCACTCTCACCACTGCTATTCAACATAGTACTGGAAGTCCTAGCCTCAGCAATCAGACAACAAAAAGACATTAAAGGCATTCAAATTGGCAAAGAAGAAGTCAAACTCTCCCTCTTCGCCGATGACATGATATTCTACATAGAAAACCCAAAAGCCTCCACCCCAAGATTGCTAGAACTCATACAGCAATTCGGCAGTGTCGCAGGATACAAAATCAATGCCCAGAAGTCATTGGCATTTCTATACACTAACAATGAGACTGAAGAAAGAGAAATTAAGGAGTCAATCCCATTTATAATTGCACCCAAAAGCATAAGATACCTAGGAATAAACCTAACCAAAGAGGTAAAGGATCTATACCCTAAAAACTATAGAACACTTCTGAAAGAAATTGAGGAAGACACAAAGAGATGGAAAAATATTCCATGCTCATGAATTGGAAGAATTAATATTGTGAAAATGTCAATGTTACCCAAGGCAATTTGAGCTCAAAAAATTTCAAGCTTCAGGGACACCTGGGTCCCTCAGTCAGTTAAGTGTCTGCTTTTAGCTCAGGTCATGAGCCCAGGGTCCTGTGATTAAGCCTCACATGGAGCTCCACATCAGCTCCTTACTTATCAGGGAGCCTGCTTCTCCATCTCCCTCTGCCCCATCTCCCCTTCTCTTCCCTCCCCAACCCCTCCACCTTGTGCACATGCACTCTCTCAAATAAATAAAATCTTTAAAGATTTTTCCAGTTTCATAAAATATTTTAATGTAGTCACAAATTTTGGGTTAAATATCCTATGTGTGAAAGAGAGAACTGTTATGTTATTTGGCATCACATATTTCTTTAATTCAAAATGTTTTTTTTCAGCTGAAGTACCAAGTGGAGGTATATAAAATGCTTCCTTCTGATTTCTCTAAATCTTAGTATGTAACTTTGTTGACAAGTCATTTTAGACACTATTGTTATCCTCTTTAGTACTTGAGATGAGGAGAGGTTGTATGATAAGTACATAATGAAGCTTTTGATCTGAATGTATCCCTACATAGAGCTTAAAGCCATTCTAACATGAACAAGATTGAAAAGGAAGCAACTTCAATACTTTGGGGAATGAACTTCATTTCCAAGAAGCTGGCATGTATGGGTTTAAAAAGAATCTCAGACAGGAGTCTGGAAAATGTTGAGTGATTGATTGGGTGTTAAAGGAATATCCAGATGTTGATTGATGCTTTTCTTTTTCTTTTTAAGATTTTATTTATTTATTCATGAAAGACACAGAGAGAGAGACAGAGACAGACAGACAGAGTCAGAGACACAGGCAGAGGGAGAAGCAGGCTCCATGCAGGGAGCCTGACATAGGACTCAGTCCTCGGTCTCCAGGATCATACCCTGGGCTGAAGGCAGCGCTAAACCGCTGAGCCACCAGGGCTGCCCTGATTGATGCTTTTCTCTTGCAAGCTTTGCCATGTGTCTTCCATTAGTACAGATTTTAAAAAATAATTTACTATTTCTTTGGCAATATAGTGGCTGATGGCACTTCTATTCTTGTTTATTATTTTTGTTTTTAGTATTCTTGTCATGTGACATTTTATATCAAGTTACTGGGAAGCAGTAAACATAATTCTTGTCACATCAGAAATGAATTTCTTCAAAATTAAAAAATAAGCTTTTCATGCAAAAAATCTTAGTTACTCTAACTCAAAATCTTAAGATATCCAGTCAGTTAATATGAGCTCTGTTACATAATTTCAGAATATATGAGTCCTTGAAAAATACATTTCTACATACCTTTGAATTCTTTTTTCCCTCTCCATCTTCTTTTCAATTTCACTTATTTTCTAAACCATCAAAAGTTAATTATTTCCTATTTTTATGCAAAACTGATTAACAAATACTTGGGCCCTTGTGATACGGGGTATATTTGTGTGCCTGACCCGCTCATAGCCATTTTCTGAACAAATAGATCAGAAGCAGCCCTTACACATAAGTGGCCATGCTTAGGCTTATAGGATCTCAAAATAATAACCACAGTTGACTAGACCCAAACATGCAGGTGAGTAAGCCTATCATGAGAGTGTTGGCTAAGAGTGGTGCCCTGTGCCCAATAACTGGCCAATACCAAAGGAGACTTCCCTTAGAGAGTTTGAATGAGAATCCTGCTGTCAAAGAGTTATTTCATTGTTATTGACAGGAGCAGTAGCAATAAAGACAGTAAATGAGTGGTAAATGAACACTGGAATTGGAAGCAAGACTCTCCTACTGTTGGTATGCTGAAGTAAGCAGAATACTAGAAGTATGTTGTTTCCTTAATGATATTCCAGTTCTCCATAGCCTAGTGATATGGCTATTGAGACTATTTCCTTTTCTTCCAATAACCTCCCCTCAGTACGGCCACAATAGATTCTTGTTAATTGAAATAACATGAGAATGTTCTTTATAATCCTAAACAGTCCAGCAGTGCTTCTCAAAACTTAGTGTACATACAGATCTTCTGGGATCTTGTTAAAATGCATATTTTGATTCAGTAGGTCTTGGATGTGGACTGAGATTCTCCGTTTTAGAAATTCCTAGGTCACACTGATTTTGTTAATCCATGCCCATTGATTGTACTTTGAGTAACAAGGGCTTAGATAACACCTACTCTATGGGCTACATACTAAGTGATTGATGCACTACTTATAAGTTCCTACTAAGAAATAACATCTACGTGTACCTGGCTGGCTCAGTTAAGTGTCTGATTCCTGATTTCAGCTTAGGTCATGATTTCAGGGTCATGATATTGAGCCCGAGTCATGCTCTGTCCTGGGTGTGGACCCGGCTTAAGATTCTCTCTGCCTCTTCCTCTGTCCCTCCCCATCTACCTCAAAAGAAAGAAAGAAAGAAAGAAAGAAAGAAAGAAAGAAAGAAAGAAAGAAAGAAAGAAAGAGAGAGAGAGAGAAAGAAAGAAAGAAAGAAAGAAAGAAAGAAAGAAAGAAAGAAAGAAAAGAAGGAAAGAAAGCCAAAAAAAGAAAAGAAAGAAAAGAAGAGAAAAGAAAAGAAAAGAAAAGAAAAGAAAAGAAAAGAAAAGAAAAGAAAGAAAAGAAAAGAAGAAAAGAGAAAAAAGAAAAAAGAATGGGGGCACCTGAGTGGCTCATTTGGTAAAGTATCTGACTCTTGATTCACAACATCCTTTAGATTCCTGTTTGTTTTCACAGTGTTTCCCTATCAAAATGGAATGTTTTATACATCTTCATTACTGTGAAACATTATTTCAAAACAGATCGGGTGGCTACATAGACTATCTAAACATTTCTAATTTTTTTCACATATTTGCAGAATTGAATTATGGAAGACTACTTGTGAATTTTCAAGTTCCATTCAAAGAAGAAATAAAAAACACTGAAAAGTTTATCACAAAGTACATCCTATTTAAAAGTGACACTATGAGGGATCCCTGGGTGGCGCAGCGGTTTGGCGCCTGCCTTTGGCCCAGGGCGTGATCCTGGAGACCCGGGATCGAATCCCACGTCGGGCTCCCGGTGCATGGAGCCTGCTTCTCCCTCTGCCTGTGTCTCTGCCTCTCTCTCTCTCTGTGACTATCATAAATAAATAAAAAAAAAATTAAAAAAAAAATAAAAGTGACACTATGAGAGATGATGTGTGCCATCCATGACTTGACTTCTAGCTGAGTCTTTAAGTCACTTAGTCGATAGCAAGTATTATTGAAAAACACCAGAGGTTTGGTTTAATCAGGGCAGGACTTGAGGAGATCTCTGTCATTTGAGGGACGACAGATCAAAGTATGGTGCAGCTTTGCAACCAGATCTAATAATTATTGCACATAAACAGTGACATAAAGAAGATTTTTAATAATTACAGCTATGCTCTGCTTTTGCTTAGGAAGTGCTATGGATTTAACACACTCCTGTCTGACTTCATCTGACATTAATTACACAATATTTGAAGGTAGGGAACAGTTGCTGAAAAACACATAACAAAGAATAAGGGGTGGGTGTGAATATGCCTTATTGCTTACTGCCAGTTGTCAAACTGTTGAGGAAGAAGGACATCCAGAAATTATATCGCCCTCCCAAAATAGATTATATAACATATTTAGGGACACTAGTGAGATGGAAAAAATTTTTTTAAATTTCATTTTATGTATTAAGCATGACTCGTAAGAAGTTGACTCTTCCACAGTATGTTATTGTATTGCATTAGATTAGTTTCTTTTTTTTTTAAGATTTTATTTATTTATTCATGAGAGAGAGAGAGAGAGAGGCAGAGACACAGGCAAAGGGTGAAGCAGGCTCCATGCAGGGAACCTGATGTGGGACTTGATCCCGGGACTCCGAGGATCACACCCTGGGCTGAAGGCAGGCGCCAAATCGCTGAGCCACCCAGGGATCCCTAGATTAGTTTGTTTCTTAAAGCTTAAATTAAAAAATAGTATTTTCTGGTAATAATTTTAAAGCAAATAATTTCAACAAACAGGTTTTATTTAGGCATCTATATTTATCATAAGATATTGAAGAGATTACCCATATTTTAATAACATTGGCTTTTTCTATAGGTGAAGAAAAAGAACTTTCCCTATATAAATTTGTTATAAAGTTCTTTGATAACTGAGGCTGGAAAACACATTTAAAATTTTTCTACTAAACTTATAACCAAGAGGAGAGAAATTAAGACTAAGCTGGTTCTGTAATCTTCCTATTGTCCAGACTAGACTGGCTTTGTTTTCTTTTTATCCACTTATAACTATACATCTTAATGTATTTTTTATTTATTTTATTGTTTGCAATAGAATTTTATTTTTTGTTGAGAAGGACTCTGAATATATGAGCTTGTTTTAGTGAAATTAGTGTATATGTTGTTGTTTTTCATTCTGGTTACTTACCTTAAAGAAAAAGCCTGTTGAAAAGTGAATAGTCACCTCCTAAGGATTCCACAAAGAAATGTTTAGCTCTGGATATTTTAAATGAAAAAAAAAAGAAACTAACAAATACTACTCAATTTTGGATATCTCTACAGTACTACTGGGGAAAAAATAAAATCACATCAGCACTCTAAATTAATAGAAGGCATTTTTGAAAAATATAATCTACATTTCATAAATTGTAACAGGCTTCTTTAAAATTCACATTAATAAAGAAGGAATCAAATAATTATTAAAAGAAGTTTTTTGACCATGATTAAAATTACTTATTTAAAATAAAATCCAATAAAAAGTGGGGAAAAGATCTAACAAAAAGAGATGATGTGGTGAAAAATGTAAAGTGGCCCATAAAGAAAGCAGCACAAATCAATTCAGTTGGTCAGGTGTAAGCTTCAGGTTTTTAGGTATGGACTGATTCAAGAAAAGTGTACAACCATTCTTTGGCACCAGATTCCTCAAACATATTGTTGACAGTAACTGCCTTCCACTCATTCCCTTCTAACATGGCTTCTAATTCTTCCACTTTACTATAAATAACCTTCCTGAGACCAGTATCTCTTGCCAAATCCAGAGGCCTTTTCTCAGTCTGCCTGTTGCTCATTTTTTCCATGGTATTTTAGATGGGTCACCTCATATTTGTTTCATTTTACTTTTAGAATTCTAAATATTAGAAAAGTAATGTGTTCTTCATAATGAATTAGAAAATACAGATTTTTAAAAAAGATATTCAATTTCCATAAACATTTTAGTGAAATCTTTTGTTGTTGTTGGAGTTTTGTTTTTGTTTTTGTTTTCATTTTAGTGGAATCTTTCCTGGTTTAAACACATTTATGTATTTGGCACGTTTGTATCCTGAGTCGGAGATAGGAGTCATTCCTTCATTAATCATCAGATATCTCTGGCATTTGTTTCACTTGCTTACAGAAGATACTACCAACATCTGCAATGTCCTTCAATTATTTCTGGAGGTTCCTAGGGGTGTCTCTCCTGTACTTACAAACAAATCTTATCTTAAAGGTACTGGTACTATTCTGTGAGGTGTCTCCCTCCCTCCCATCAAGCATCCTGGACTCTGCCATACACCAACTTTGGCTCTCTCGATTCCTTGAATCGTCAAACGTGGGCTGAGCTCCAGAAGTGAAAAAGAGGAGGAAAAGATAGACCAGGAAAATGACTAATCAAAAATAGCCAAGTTAGTTATACTAATATTAGATAAAATTGGCCAAAAAGCATTATTGGAGATAGACTATTTTATAATAATAAAATGTTTGTTTCACCAGGACTTAAACTGTGCTTGCTTCTCCCACATTTCAATTCCAAAATGTCCTTCTTTTTCCACATTTTAATGTATCTGAAGTCAGAGGCATCTTGTAGTTAAAGTCAGACAAACAGTAGAAACAGAAAAGGTTTGGTTATAATTATCATTGCTCCAACATTCACATTAAAATTTGCTGAATGGATGTCAGAAGCTTGGAAGAAAATTCTGGAAAAAATAAAATAGTGGAACACTCTTAATAAATGCTGCATAACCCACGCTTGATGATACAAAAGATAATACTATATGGAAAAGGGTGGACACTGATGACTCTTAGTTAAAAAGTTATTTCAATAAGTCAGCCCAAATTGGAGGAATTTTAGGAATATCTTAATCTTTTTCCCCCCACAGTTTTATTGAGAAATAATTACACAATAAAATTCGTTGATTTTAATTGAATAGTTTAATGAGTTTTGGTATTTAAATATAGCCATATATCCACCACCACAGTTAAGATTATAGAACATTTCCAACAATCAAAATTTCCTTGTGGCCCGTTCCATGCAATGCCTTCCTCCCACCTCCAATTACAGTCACCCACTGATCTGCTTTGTCATTATGGTTTGCCTTTTCTAGAATTTATTATTAATGGAATCATATAGTATACAGTCTTTTGTGTTTGATGTGTTTTCATTTGTCTTGGGTAATTACCTAGATTGTTGGGTTATATGGTAACTATTGGTTCAAATTTATAAGTCATATTCAAATTTTTTTATATGGTGTGAAGTAGCAATCAGTTAAGTTTTGTTTTTTTTTTTTAAGATTTCATTTTTCTATTTGAGAGAGAGAAGGAGAGGCAGACTCTCCACTGAGCGGAGAGCCCCATGTGAGACTCAATCCCAAAATCCTGAGATCATGACCTGAGCCAATCAGATGCTTAACCAACTAAGCCACTCAGGTGCCCCATCAGTTAACTTTTTTATATGGATTTATAGTTATTTAAAAAGACTATTATTTTTCCATTGAGTGCCTTTGTACTTTTATTAAAATGTGTGGGTCTACTTTTGGGCTGTCTTTCCTGTTCCATTGATGTGCATGGAACATCTACTTTTTTTTCAGACTACATTGTCATGATTGCCGTGGTCTTAATATCCAGTATTGTGACTCCTCCAACATTGCTGTTCTTTCCCAAAACTGTTTGGCTAGTGTAATTCCTTCATTATTTTAGGTAATGAATAATCAACACTGCATTCCCATCCTGCTGGGATGTTGATTGGAAAGAGTTGATATTTTCATAATATTGAGTGTCCTAATTCATTAACTTGAAATATCTTTTTATTTATTTGGTCTTCTTTGGTATCGTTCACCAGTGTTTTGCAGTTTTCAGCATATAGATTTTGCACATATTTTGGTACATTTATACTCTAGCATTTCACGTCCCTTTGGTGCTGTTGTAAATAGTACTGCATTTCAAAATTCAATTTCCAATTGTTCACTGCTAGCATTTAGAACTAAAAGTAGTTTTTCTATATCTTACAATTTTGCTAACATCTCTAAATAATTCCATGGACTTTTTTGGGTAGATTCTTTGGAGTTTTTCAAATAGACAATCATGTCATCAGTGAATAGAGACAGTTTGTTTCCTCCTTTCCAAGACTGATTGATTACTTTACCTTATTATGGGACCCTCAGTTCTGCAATATGATTATGAATAAGAGTGGTAAGAATGGAAATTCTTGTCTTGTTCCTTAAATTAGGGGGAAAGCATTTGCTTTTTTATCATTAAATATGAGGTTATACATAGATTTTTTTTTTTAGATGCTCTTTATCAGGTTGAAGAAGTTCCTTTCTCTGCCAAGTTTGATGAGAATCCAATGTTCAGTCTTCCTTTAAACAAAATTCCACAGATTAGGCATCGTTATTAGTAGGAATTTTAAACAGTATTTAGACTTACATGTATGTTTACCATTTTATATGCTTACTATTCTTCAGTTATCTCAAAGCGTTCTTCTGGTATGATTTTCTTTCTTCCTAAAGCACATCTTTTAGAAGTTCCTTTAGTATGTATATTTGAGTGGTAAATCTCTTAGATCATCTTTATCTGAAGATGTCTTTATTTCATCCTCACTCTTGCAATGTAGTAGTAGTGAGTGCACAGTTCTAGATTGAAAATTTTTATCACTTTGAAGATATAATAAAATCCCCTCAGAATATGATCAGTGAAGATGAAAATTTCTGATTGCGTGAAAAGAAGAGTGGGTTTATTGTGGAAATTAAAGAAATGAGTCACCTGAGTCTGTCTAGCTGGTTGGCTAGAAATTTTAGTGGTCTGGGTCTATAATTAAAATCTTTGCTCATCCTGATTGTGGTTCTGCACCACTTGGTGGTGGCTGTCTGATTCAAAATAAACACCAGTGGTGCCATTTCTGGATCATGTCTCACTGGCTAGAACTTCCAGGACAGTGACAGCATTTATAGTAATTTATAGTAATCTCCTACATAGGTGGGGCCAATTAAGTCAGGCTCATCAGGGATCCTGGGTGGCTCAGCGATTCAGTGCCTGCCTTTGGCCCAGGGAGTCCTGGGATCGAATCCCGTGGCAGGCTCCCGGCATGGAGCCTGTTTCTCCCTCTGCCTGTGTCCTTGTCTCTGTCTCTCTCTCTCTATGTCTATCATGAATAAATATTAAATAAAATCTTAAAAAAAAAGTCAGGCTCATCAAAGGAGAATGGACTAGAAGAATATTGGCAATAAAGGACTTACCCTCTACTGCTTTGTATCCTGAGATAGGGTGCTTCCTTTTTCCCACATGCCTTTACATGCTCTTTCTTCATCCTTCCACATCCTCTATCTCATCCACTTGGAAGATAAAAGTTTATTCCACCCAGTTTGAAAATGGGAGCTAGAGAGAAGGCAGCCAATCATTAATGATTAATTGGTGATTAGTCATCCATCATACTTGATACAAATTCTCACTAAAATGGGGCTTACTATTCTGGAATTTCACTCACTATTTTACTGTCTTCTGGCTTCCATCACTGCTTTTAAAACATCTGCTCTCAGTCTAATTCCTTCTTTGTAAGTTGCCTTTTTTCTCTCTGGCTGTTTCAAAGATGCTTTTTAAAAAATCTTTTGGATTTTAGATCTAAGAATAGGTTTTTTATTTTTTTTTATTTTTATTTATTTATGATAGTCACAGAGAGAGAAAGAGAGAGAGGCAGAGACACAGGCAGAGGGAGAAGCAGGCTCCATGCACCGGAAGCCCGATGTGGGATTCGATCCCGGGTCTCCAGGATCGCGCCCTGGGCCAAAGACAGGCGCCAAACCGCTGCGCCACCCAAGGATCCCTAAGAGTAGGTTTTTAACTTCATCCTCCTTGTGATATTCTGCGCTCCTTGAATCTGTACATTCATGTCTTTCCTAAATTCTCAAAAATTCTAAGCAATTAACTTTTGTAATGTTGCTTATCAACATTTAAAATCTGGTTATTGGGACGCCTGGGTGGCTCAGCGGTTGAGTCTTTCTTTGGCCCAGGGCATGATCCTGGAGTCCCAGGATCGAGTCCCACATTGGGCTCCCTGCATTAAGCCTGCTTCTCTCTCTGCCTGTGTCTCTGCCTCTCTCTCTCTCTGTGTGTCTCTCATGAATAAATAAATAATCTAAAAAAAAAGAAAAAATAAAATCTGGTTATTAATATGTCAGATCTTCTCAGCCTAACTTCTGTAATTATCGTTTATTTTATATTTACTATGTCCTTATCATTCTCTGTTCATTCTGGAGAGTTCTCTTAGGTATTTTATGGTTAACAATTTATCTGTGTAATATGTGACATTCAACCTATCCACTGAATGTTTTTATTTCAACAAATATGTGTTTAATATCTAAAAGCTTTCTATAATTATTAGTCACAACTACTTGACCATTCCTGATAGTCCTTTGTTGCTTACTCATCGCTATAATTATCCCTTATTTCTTTAAATATTTTCTAAATAGATATTCTATATTACATAACTGATAAAATTTTGGTTTTTTGTGTTGTTTTTTTTTTTCAAAGATTTTCTTTATTTGAGAGGGTGAGCGAGAGAGATGGAGTGTAGAACTGGGAGAGAGGGGCACAGGGAAAAGGAGACTTTTTGCTGAACAGGGAAACTGATGTGGGGCTCAATCCCAGGACCCCGGGATCATGGCCTGAGCAGAAGGCAGACACTTAACCAACTGAGCCACCTAGGCACTCCAGAATGATGAAATTTTGATATCTGACTTTCTTTGGAGTTATAAATATTTATAATTTCTTTTGATTTTTGATGGTGCACTCACATTTTCTTGATCTTAATCCAGGAATCTAGGGGGCTGAAGAGGTTTTGTGTTAGATCTTGCTGGAAGCCTAGGGACATTACCAATTTGGAACTATTTTGGAACCTTTATCAGTTAATTTAGTAGCTTACAGCAAGAGTCTCTGGTTTAACCGCTTCATATTACTATTGAGCTAAGTCTTGTTTTCTGAGCACAGTTCTTTTATGTGCATTTTCTTGGGTTAGTCCATTTTATTCTTAATTGCATATTTGCAGAATCAGTTTTGTTTATCTGAGGGGGCAGAGAGCTGGAGTGAGAGATGTCAGGAGGACACAGAAATTTGCCTTACTTTTGCAGACTCAGCAATGCAAATATGTTTGACAGAATCTGGTTTACAGGATGAGGGTGCTGCAGATGATCTAGCTCACACTTCTGTTAAAGACGTTTTTTTAGCTTATTTTTTTTTAAAATAGAGTTTAGTTTTTGGAACAGATTTAGGTTTACAGAAAAACTGAGAATATAGTACAGAGTTTCCATATACACTGCACCCAGTTTACCGTATCATCAACATCTTACACCAGTATGGCACACTTGTTAGAACTAATGAACCATTCTTGACACATTATTATGAGCTGAAGTCTATAGTTTATTCAGATTTCTTTGTTTTTTAACTTAATGTATTTTTTCTGTCCCGGGATTCTATATGGAATACCACTTTACATTTTTATTGTCATGTCTCTGTAGGCTCCTTGTGCTTATGATTGTTTCTCAAACTTCCCTTGTTTTGGAAGATCTTGATAGTTTTGAAAAGTACTGATCAGGTATTTTGTAGGATGCTCCTCAACTGGAATTTTTTTTCTTGTGGTTATACACACACACATACATATGTGTGCATATATATATACACACACACATATATATATATTACCATTTTAACTATTTTTTAAGTATACAGTCTGATGGCATTAAGTACATTCACGATGTTGTGCAATGACCACTATTTTCCACTTCCAGAGCTTTTTCATCATCCCAAACATAAACTTTGTACCCATTAAAAAATAACTACCCAGTCCCTCTCTCCCCAGAGACAGTCTATATTCTGTCTCTGAACTTGCCTATTCTAGGTATCTCATATAAGTGGAATCATATTTGTCCTTCTGTGTCTGGTTTGTTTCACTTAACATGTTTTCAAAGTTCATTCATGTTAAAGCATGGATCCAAATTTCTCTGTATATGTATACCACATTTTGTTTATCAATCTTGTTCATTAGTTGCAGGAAGTAGTTTTTTGGTGATTCTTTGAAATTTTCTGCATAGATACTTATGTCTTCTCTGAACAAAGACATTGTATTTATTCCTTCCAAATCTATACCTTTTATTTCATTTTCTTGTCTTATTACCAGGTAAGAGTTTAGGTATGATATTAAATAAGAATGGTGAGAGAGGATGTCCTTGTTCCTGACCTTAGGGGGAACTATTCAGTTTCTCACCTTTAAGTATGACGTTTGCTGTAGGTTTTTGGTGGATGTTCCTAATCAAGTTGAGAATGTTTTCCTCTGAGAATTTTTTGCTGAGAAATTTTCTAGAATGTAAGTTTTGGGATTTTCTCAAAAGCTTTTGCTGCATCAGTATTAATGATCATATGATTTTTCTTCTTTATCTTCTTTATATGCTGAATTATGTCAATTTTAGAATGTTGAATCATTTTTTTTTTTTATGATAGTCACAGAGAGAGAGAGAGAGAGAGAGAGAGAGGCAGAGACATAGGCAGAGGGAGAAGCAGGCTCCATGCACTGGGAGCCTGATGTGGGATTC
Organism: Canis aureus; assembly: GCF_053574225.1. Lineage (NCBI taxonomy): Eukaryota > Metazoa > Chordata > Mammalia > Carnivora > Canidae > Canis > Canis aureus. Next base: position 26,348,227 of record NC_135642.1, read on the forward strand.
TATCCTGGGTCTCCAGGATCGCGCCCTGGGCCAAAGGCAGGCGCCAAACCGCTGCGCCACCCAGGGATCCCTGAATCATTTTTCTACACCTAGAATAAATCCCCCACTTGGTTATGTTGTGTAATTCTTCTTGTACATTGTTGGATTCTATTTGCTAATATTTGTTGAAGATTTTTGCATTTATATTCATGAGAGATATCAGTCTATTGTTTTCTTATACTGTGTTAAACTGCTTTCATTATTAAGGTAATGCTGGGCTAATAGAATTAATTAGAAACGTTCCCTCTATTTCTATTTTCTAGAAGACATAGTGGGAAATTAGTACCATTTCTTCTTTAAACATTTGGTAGAATTCACCAATGAAACCATCTGGGCCAGGCACTCTCTTTCTCAGAAGGTTTTTACTCAGTCCCTGAGGAGTGAGTCAAAAATCTTTATCCATTTCTCCTTGTGTGAGTTTTGGTAGTTTGTATCTTTCAAGGAATTGGTCTATCTCATCTAAGTTATCAAATTTGTGGATATAGAGTTGTCTATAGTGTTCTTTTATTATTCTTTTAATGTTCATGGGATAATTAATGATGATCCCTCTTCCATTTCTGATCCTGGTAGTTCATTGTTTATATTTTTAAATTTTCTGTGGATTATGACGTTTTGACATCTTGAAAAAATTTTTCTGCCTGGTGAGAGATTGTCTTTCCTGGGGCTAGCCAATTCTCAGAGATAGCAAAGGGCTCAGCCAGGAACATGCCTTTGGTATGCAAAGTAACTAATCCAGAGTAATATCTCCTTTACTTGTCCTTATATACCCCAGGAAGCAATATTTCTCTGCCTTAATTGTCCCAGGACCGGATTCCATGCAACTAGGGACAGCCTCTGTGCCCCAAAGCCTGCTGAAAGGATTCAAACTAGCCAATCCTAAACCACCTCACCTTGGCTTTTCTGCAGAAACCCCAATAAAGTTCTAGCCTAAGTTTTTCCCTTGTTTCTGTTTTCTGTCTTCTTACCAACTGAGACTTTCCTATGTAGTTTTGTATGGCATGCTATGCCTCCTGCTTATCTCCTGTGTCTCTGCTTGTGGTCATACCTAACTGACCATCAAATGAAATAACACAAAATGGGTAATTTTACATCTTTTTTCTTTTTCCTTGGTTAACATGGCTAGAGGTTTATTGATTTTATTAATCTTTCCAAAAACTAGATTCTTGTTTTCTGTGATTTTCTCTATTGTTTTCATTTTCAATTTCATTGATTTCTTTTTATTTAATTAATTAATTAATTTTTTTATTTTTTTATTTTTTTTTTTTTTTGAGAGACAGAGATACAGGCAGAGGGAGAAGTAGGCTTCTCACAGGAAGCCTGATGTGGAACTCGATCCCTGGACTCAGGATGACGCCCTGAGCCAAAGGCAGACACTCAACTGCTGAGCCACCCTGGTAACCCCCCCCCACCCATTGAAGATTTTATTTATTTATTCATGAGAACAGAGAGGGGGGGCAGTATTCATGAGACACACACACAGACACACACACACAGAGGCAGAGACACAGGCAAAGGGAGAAGCAGGCTCCCTATGGGGAGCTGCTGTGGGACTTGATCTGCAGACTTGGGATCACGACCAGGGCAGAAGGCAGATGCTCAACCGCTGAGCCACCCAGGTGTCCCAAGTCCATTGATTTCTGTTCTACTTTTTATTTCTTTCTTTTTTTCTCTCTCTCTCTCTTTAACATCAATTGCTCTTCTTTCTTTCATTGCCAGGGTGGAAACTTAGATTGTCAATTTTAGGTTTTTCTTCTTTTCTAATATATGCACTTAATAGTAAGTACTTTATGCACTGTTTTTGCTATATCCAACAAGTTTTAATAGGCTACATTTTCATTTAGTTCAAAATATTTTTTAGTTCAAAATATTTTTTAATATTTTTAAAATTTCTGTTGAGATTTCTTTGACTCATGTCTTATTTAGAAGTATGTGTTTTATCCCCAACTATTTTGGGATTTTCCCAGCTATTTTTCTGTTACATGACTTCTAATTTAATTCTATTGTGGGCTGAGAACATAATCAGTATGATCTTATTATAGGTCGAATTGTATCCCCTCAAAAAATATGTGAAAGTCCGAAACCATGCTCCCCAACCTGTGGATTGACCTTATTTGGAAGTAGGGTCTTTGCAAATGTAATCAAATTAAGATGAGGGCATTTAGGATGGGTCTGTAGTGTAAGTGGCTGACATTAAGCATTCGATTGCCAAGGCATCCCTTTCAAATACATCTATCTTGTCTTTTTTTAAAAAATATTTATTTATTTATTTATTCATGATAGACAGAGAGAGAGAGAGGCAGAGACACAGGAGGAGGGAGAAGCAGGCTCCATGCTGGGAGCCCGACGTGGGACTCGATCCCAGGACTCCAGGATCGCGCCCTGGGCCAAAGGCAGGTGCTAAACCACTGAGCCACCCGGGGGTCCCCTCAAATACATCTATCTTGAATAAACATGTTGCCAGCTGGATGACACAATTACTACCTAGACAGCTAGATAAAGAGCCAGGCCTCGCCTACCCATGAAATTTTCCTTTTAGGAAGCCTTGGGTAACCTACATAACTGACTGCTTGAGTAAATGACTTCTTTCCCTTCCTTGTACCCAAATTCCCATTCTTACATTTGAAAACCCACCAATAAAGACTGAATCACAGAAACCCTAGGCAACCCATTCTCAATCCTGATAAAGGCATAACCCCAGGTGTGAATTCCCTCTCTCTACCTGCAACCTCCTTTGCATGGTCCTTGGGCATGCTGTGTACCCTCCAGGATTTGTAAGTAATGAACCTTGTTTTTCCCTGATAGTTGTGACTGAGGTGCATCTTGCATTCATAATAAGAACCATAAGGGCCTGTCCACTCACAACCCTGGCTCTGGTTGTGGAAATATCTATGCAGGCTTGCCACAAGTAGTATGGGCCCAGGTGAGTGCCCCAGGCATTCCTAGCCAATAGCATCACTGCTGATAGGCTGAGATTGACATGAAACAGTGTCCTTGGTCAATATGACTACAGTCTTTATGAGAAGAAATGCCACGTGAAGACAGAGACACTTGGGGAGAGCATTGTGTGATTACAGAGGCACAGATTAAAATGATGCATCTGCAACCCAAAGAATTCTGAGGAGTGACAGCAACCACCATAAGCTAGGAAGGATTCCCCCCTTCAGGTTCCAAAAGGAGGATGGCCCTGCCAACACCTGTTTGGACTTCTATTTTCTAGAATTGTGTGACAATAAATTTCTTCTGTGTTAAGTCACCCAGTTTGTGGTACTTTGTTACAGCAGCCCTAGGAAACTAATATAAATTCTATTCTTTTAAATTTATTAATATGTATCTTATGACCCAGAATGTGGTCTATTTTGGTGAATGATTTGACATTGAGAAGAATGTATATTCTGTTTGAAGGGAGTATTCTATAAATGTCAATTAGATCAAGATGATTGATAGTGCTATTTAGGACAATTATATCCTTATTGATTTTCTGCCTGTTTTAACTATCAATTACTGAAAAGGGGTATCAAAATCCCCAATATGTTAGTGGATTTATCTTTATCTTTTTGCAGTCCTTTTAGGTTTTGCTTCATGCATTTTAACACTAAATTGTTTGGTGCATACACATAAAGGATTGTTGTGTTTCTATGGAGTGTTAACCTCTTTATCATTGTGTAATGCTTTTCTTTGTTGCTGATAATTTCCTTGTTCTGAAGTCAGCGTTGCTTGAGATTGATATAGCTACTCCAATTCTCTTTTGATTAGCTTTAGTGTGGTATTCCTTTCTCTGTCCCTTGACCTTTCCATTTAATAATTAAATTTTTAAATATTTTAAGAACTTGATTGACATATTTCACATACCTACCATTTACCCATAAAAAGTACACACTATTTACTGGCTTTTAGTATAGTCAACAAGGTTGTGTAACCATTATCACAATCAATTTTAGTACATTTACATTAATCCCACAAAAACCATTGCAACCCCTTAGCTAATCCCCCATCATCTGTCAAACTAGGCAACCACCAATCTCCTTTCTGTTTCTATGTATTTTCCTATTCTGGATATTTCATATAATATGTGGTTATATTGGATTAGAATCATGCAATATTTAGTCTACTCTGAATTGCTTCTTTCACATTTCATTTTATCCCAAGGCTCATCCATATTGTAGTATGTATCAGTACTTCATAACTTTTTGGTGCTGAATAAATAGTCCATTGTACGTATTGCACCTGGGTGGCTCAGTCAGTTAAGCAGCTGCCTTCAGCTCAGGTCATGATACCAGGGTCCTGGGTTCAAGCCCCACATCAGGCTCCCTACTCAGCAAGGAGCCTGCTTCTCCCTCTCCCTTTGCCACTCCTCATGCTTTTGCTCTCTCACTCTCTGTCAAATAAATAAATCTTAAAAAAAAAGACCCATCCCTCCTTTAGCCACCCCTTCCCCCCAGCAACCCTTGATTTGTTCTCTAAAAAAAAATTATCTTAAAATAAAACTATTGGGAGGCCTGGGTGGCTCAGGGGTTGAGCATCTGCCTTCAGCTCAGGGAGTGATCCTGGGATCCAGGTTCGAGTCTCGTGTCAGGCTCCTTGCAGGAGGCCTGCTTCTCCCTCTGCCTCTGTGTGTGTGTGTCATGAATAAATAAATAAAATTCTTTTGAAAAAATAAAACTATTATATCATTCTTTAAAAAAATAATCAGCTTTATTTGCCATTAATCAGTCTATGATCATTTGGGTTATCTTTTGGCTATTCTGAATAATGCTTCTATATAAAATTTGTGTACAACTTTCTGTGAAGGTATATGAGAAATTTCCATTTTTCTTGGATATATACCTAGAAGTAGGTTGCTAGCTCACATGGCAACTCTATATAAAACTGCCAGGCTGTTTTTTGCAGTGGTTGCACAATTTTATATTCTCACCAAAAGTGTATGAGGATTTGAATTTCTCCACATGTCCCCCAACACTTGTTATTTTTCATCTTTCACTTTATTTATGGTATCCTTTTAAACAAAATGTTTTTGATTTGATGATGCTCAGTTTATTGAGTTTTCTTTTGTGTCTTGTTTTTAGCGTTATATCTAAGACATCATTACTTAATTTAAGGTAATGAAGATTTTCACCTATGGTTTCTTTGAAGATCTTTATATTTTTATCTAAGATTAGGTCTTTGATCCAGTTTGAATTAATTGTTATATCCTGTGTGAAGTAAGGGTCCAATTTCATTCTTTTGCATGCGTGTATCCACTCATCCCAGTATCAGTTGTTAAAAGACAATTCTTGTCCCCACTGAATGGTCTTGGCACCCTTGCTAAATGTTGACTCTTGTGAAAATTAATAAATGGAAACTTTGTTGAGAATAGAGTCAGGAGACCATTAGGGGGTAGTTCTCAAACTTTACCACTTGATGATTACAAATCCAACAGGAAGAGACAGATTTGCACGTGGATACACTTTACTATCCCAGTAAGAGGAAGTAGGGTGTTCCTCATGCCCTGGCAACAGCCCAGCCAATAAGAGGCTGTCACCGTCCCGCCAATGGAGAGCCACTGCACTTCAAACTCCCAGTTTATTTCAATGGACTTTTGTTTATAACGGCTTTCCCAGCATCCCCCTTTCTTGTGTAAGAGCGGTTCTCCCCTTTGTTCCTTGGACTTGCCTGTAGTTCTGCTTCAGCTTGCTTGTTTCAGATGGCAATTCTGTATTCCGAAATAAATCCATTTCTGCTGGTAAAATAACAGGCAGTTAAATTTTTTTAAGGCTAACACCCTAAATGTGAAGGTTTATTTATGTACTCCTGATTTTATACCAAGAGTTGAAAAATTTAACTTTCTGTGTGTCAGCCACAATCCTAATCACAGATTCACTTCTCATAGTACTGTTCTTACTGCCGTTTTATTGGCGAAGTAGCCAAGATACAGAGTGATTTACCCAAGAGAATACAACTAGTTAGGTGGCAGAGCCAGAACGTGAATTTAGGGTGACTGATTTGAAAGACTGAGCCTTTAATCATGCTGTAAATAAATGTGTGAAATTAGAACTTAGAATTCCAATGGGGGCAGCCCCGGTGGCTCAGCGGTTAGCGCCACCTTCAGCCCAGAGCCTGATCCTGGAGACACGGGATCGAGTCCCACGTCGGGCTCCCTGCACGGAGCCTGCTTCTCCCTCTGCCTGTGTCTCTGCCTCTCTCTCTCATGAATAAATAAATAAAATCTAAAAAATAAAAAAATAAAAATAAAAAAAAGAATTCCAACGAAGAGTTCGTTTTTTTAAAAACTGGAGGTCGAAGTGGCCAGTAAGTTTGGAAGAGAAAATAACAGAGTAGGGGCTTTACTAGCTTGCTGAGTTACTGAGTTTTAGAAACGGACCTGCCTGCCTTGGTTGAAACCTCTCCCACTCCAACTTAAGAGTTTCTGTCTGCGCGCTAGGCTGGCTTCTCCGCAGCGAGGGCAGCGCAGAGCTGGGGTCGCCCTCCCCGCCCGCAGCTAGCGCCGCCGACCGCCCTCTACTCCGCCCCCAGGCCCCGCCCCAGGCCCCGCCCCCAGGCCCCGCCCCTGCTGCCCAGAGCCCAGGAATGGGCGGAGCCTGCGCTCGGGGCGGTAGGCCGTCGGCGATGCCGTAACTCTCGCGGGAAGATACGTTCGTTGCCTTGGTAACAGCGTCGCGGTCGCTGTTAAAAGATGGCGGGGCGAAGTGTTGGTTCCCAGGTTAGTTCAGCCCGACCCCCGGGGAGCTAACTACTAGCTTCGCAGCCGGCCGGAGAACACGGAACCTAATTAAACTTTGGGTCTGAACGTCTCTTTCTCTTTTACAGAGACGGAGCGTTTCAGGCACTCCGCTCCCGCCGCGTGGTCAGCAACCTGCTGCGTCTCGACGGGACCTCTTTGCCAGGGAGGAAGAATATAAGTAAGAGATTAGGCCGTTCAGTTTTTCCTTCTTTCTTTTATTACCCAGAGGAGGTTGCTCGCAAGTGCTTTCCTGGTGACTGACTGGGTCTTTGGGGTCACTCCCTGCTCACCCTTCTCTTTTCATCATCCGGTTCGCTGGTCTTCATCTTTTCTTCCCCTGCGCCTGAGCTGTTGGAAAGGAGTGAACATTTATTTTGCTCAAGTAAACGTGTCCATCCGCAAAGTGGTAACTGCTAGAGGTGATTTGGGAAGCAGGCGTTGCCAAAAGTTCAGTTTCTAGTTTAAGAAAACCCACTTAATTTGGAGCTCCTAGAGTTTAATTTCGTAGATTTCTTTAAGGCTTGGTTTCTCTCTCTCAGTGGTGCGGTTGGAACCCTCGTTCTCATCTACATTTGGCGGAGTTGGGAGGAGGATGTCCTTCCCTCTTTCTGCTCTCAGCGTAATTACGCCTACTCTGACACGTGCTTTCTTCATTCTTGGACCATTTCACACAGAAGCCGGGGGTAAATCATTTAATTTGATCCTGTCAGTCCCTTGCCTCGAACGTTGCAGTGGTTGCCAGGTCTACTTTAGAAACTGTCACATCTAGCTTCTGTCCCTTGTTTGACTTAGTGCTCTCCTTTTTTTTTTTTTTTTTTTTTTTTTTTTTGCCTACCAGTCTCCAGCCTCCCTGGCCTTTAAGTTACTCAGAGCTCTTCCCTTGAGGGCAGTCACACACATGCCTTACACCTGGACAGCTAACCTGGTGTTCCTGATTATGTTAAGCTTCCCAGTGACTCTCTTTGTCTGTTTCCTCCACTGGTCAGTAAATCCTTTAAAGTCAGAGACCAGGTCTCTGGTCATCGCATATGCCCGTACAAAATTATATTTTAACAACTCATTTTCTTTATCATTTACCTAATTTAAAGTTCGGGAAACATTATAGCACTGCTTCAGATGGTTAAACATAGAGTTACCATATGATTTGTATTCAGATTCTCTGACTAGTTTATTTATTCTTTTTGAAAAGGGTTTCATTTACTTATTTGAGACAGTGCAAGAGGGCGCACAGAGGAAGAGGGAGAAGCAGGGAGAGCCTGAGCAGAGAGAGAGCCTGAGTTGAGAGCCTGAGCCGAGCTCTATCCCAGGACCTTAGGATGATGACAGGAGACAAAGGCAGACATCCAACCAACTGAGCCACCAAGGCACCTTTCCTTTTTTTTTTTTTTTTTTAAATTCAAGTTAGTTAACATATTGTGTAGTATTGGTTTCAGGAGTAGATTTTAGTGATTCATCACTTACATACAACACCCAATGCTCATCCCAACAAGCACCCTCCTAACGTCCATCACCCACCTACCTGGTACTCCCCTCCCCCTCCTCCCTTCCAGCAGCCCTCAGTTTGTTCTCTCAATATAAGAGTCTTTTATGGTTTGCTTTTCTGTTTTTATCTTGTTTTATAAAATTAAAGCATACTTAAAGTTAAAATAAAACTGTACTATCTTCTGATGAACTAGACGGTTTATTTAATTTGCCATAGCATTCTCCTCTGTTTAATGAAATGGGCCTATTAATCCAGTTCAAGACTGTACCTAAGCAACTGATCTTGCACAGGTCTGAATCAGCTGTGCTCAACCCCAAATGGTTATTTTCATTACCATATACAGATAGCACCAAATACCTGCATTGATTAGGATAATATAGTTACTTAATTAAGGGTCTGTTTTGCACCTGGCACTGATGTGTTGTAATGGTCTTGCTTGAAATCTTAAAGATGTCTATAGGAGGGACTCCTCAGTGGCTCAGCGGTTTAGCACCACCTTCAGCCCAGGGCGTGATCCTGGAGTCCTTGGATCAAGTCCCACATCGGGCTCCCTGCATGGAGCCTGCTTCTCCCTCTGCCTGTGTCTTCTGCCTGTGTGTGTGTGTGTGTCTCTCATGAATAAATAAAAAGTCTTAAACAAGAGCTATTCTATTTCAGCAGAAGTCAATTTGTGGCAAATGTGGCCAGTTACTCGTTCTGTTTTTTTTTTTTTTTTTTTTTTTTAAGATTTTATTTATTCATGGGAGACAGAGAGAGGCAGAGACACAGGCAGAGGGAGAAGCAGGCTCCATGCAGGGAACCTGATGTGGGACTCCATCCCGGGTCTCCAGGATCACACCCTGAGCCAGGGCAGGCACCAAACCGCTTAGCCACCCAGGGATCCCCTCGTTCTGTTTTTTACTCAGGTGTGCAGCTCTGAGGCATATCCAAATAGAGTAGCTCCCAGGCTCAGCCTGAAGCTATAAATTACTTCTGTGCTAGATTATCTCTGTGCCGTGCAGAAAAGGAAAAAGACCATTCTTGTAGAGAAGAATATGAGTTAATAACAGTATTATGCCACATATTCTTGATATTAAGCATATTTGGGATGTTTTCAATCAGCAGAACACAGCACTTCATGGGGATCCCAATGCAAAATCTTCTATAATCAGCTCCTGTTGAATATTTGGAGGAAATAATCACTGTCTGAGAGGATAGACTACAGAATATTCTGGTGGCTCAAGTCAGTAGATTTTTACATTTCGTGCCTATGTTATAAAGCCAGAAAACTCAACAGTAAGATTACGTCACATCTGTTTTAATGATCTTGATAGCTGGTAGGGCAAGTCTTATCTCTCCCCACACCCCATGCCCATAAATGCCAATTACATTGGATTTATAGATTATTTTGCATAGCCCTGGCATCTTTATGCTATTGAATCTTTCCTGCCATTAATATGATACATTTCCATTTACACAGGGGTGGGGTTTTTTGTTTTTTGTTTTTTGTTTTTTGTTTCCTTTAATATCTTCTATTACCACGTTAAGCTCTCACATACATAATCTGTTTCAAAGTGTCTTACGGTTTTTGTGGCTGTAATGAATGGCTTTTTTTTTTTTTTTCCTTAAATGTGGAATCTAACTTGGGGCTTGAACTCAGGACCCTGAAATCAAAATTTGAGCTGAGATCAAGAGTCAGACACTCAACTGACTGAGCCACTCAGGTGCCCCAAGAGTTATATGCTCCATCAACTGAGCCAGCGAGGTGCCCCACCTTGCATTTTTTATAATGACAGTTATATCATATGCAAATTATGATAGTGTTGTCTCTTCACAGTTTCCCACGCATCTTTTTTTCTCAATTTGGTTAGAACCTCCATTACAGTGTGAAATAGAAAAAGTGGTGGTGGGCATCCTTATCTTGGTTATGATTTTAAGGAGCCCACTTAATTTATCACTGTATTTGAAATTTGATGTGGCTTTGCTAGATTCTTTTAATCAGGTTAAAGGACATTGCTTCCTTTAGTTCCTATTTTGAATGAATGTTAAATCTTTTCAAAACTTTTTTTTCCCCAATTGAGGTGATTAAATGTCCTGTCCTAAATGCTTGCACACACACACGCATTTAATGTTTTAACATACTGAACTACCAAGCATATTTTTTATTTTCCTCTGAAGACTGCTGGATTTGATCGCTATAACTTTATGTAGATTTTTTGCATCTTTGAACTAAACTCTTATACTTCTTTCTAGTTCTTTTCCTTTCTGATTCAATATCAGTATTATCCTAGCCACACGAAATAACTGAGTAGTTTTCCTTATGTTTTTTCCTGTTCTTGAGAGCCTTTTTGTAATCAGAGATCATCTATCCTTTGGTTAAAATTGTGAAATTGAGTATGATATACCTTTTTATGTAATCTTTTTGCCTATCAATTCAGTTTCATTGATGATTATTCATTTATTTAGATGTACAAGTGCTTCCAGAATAAATTTTGGTTATTTGATGGTTTTCTAGAAAAGTTTCCACTTCATGTGTGTTTTAAAAAGTAATAGCATTGGGATTCCTGGGTGGCTAGTGGTTTGGAGCCTGCCTTCAGCCCGGGGTGTGATCCTGGGGTCACAGGATCAAGTCCCACGTTGGGCTCCCTGCATGGAACCTGCTTCTCCCTCTGCCTGTGTCTCTGCCTCTCTCTCTCTCTCTCTCTCTCTCTCTGTCTCTCATGCATAAATAAATAAAATCTTTAAAAAAAAAAAAAAGTAATAGTATAAATATACTCTAATATGTGTATTTTTTTATTTTAATAGTTAATTATGTTTTAAAATTCCAGTATAGTTAGCATAGTGTTATATTCATTTCAGGTGTACAATAGAGTGATTCAGCTCTTCCATACATTCCCCATTGCTCATCACAACAGTGCCATCCTTAATCCCCATCACCCTACTTAACCCATCCCCCACCCACCTCCTCTCTGGTAACCATCAGTTCTCTGTAATTAAGAATCTGTTTCTTGGTTTATCTCTCCCCTTTCTTTTCCTCCTTTGCTTATTTGTTTTGTTTCTTAAATTCCACATGAGTGAAATGTGGTATTTGTCTTTCTCTTGACTTACTTTGCTTAGCAAAATACTAACTAGTTCCATCCATGCAAATGGCAAGATTTCATTCCTGGTTTATGGCTGAATAATATTCCATTGTGTGTATGTGTGTTTGTCTTTTTATCAATCTTGCTGGGAGGTTTTTCTGTTTTATTGGTCTTTTCAGAGAACTAGCTTTTGATTTTGTTGCTAATCCATGTTATTTTTTTATTTCATTGGTCTTTATTCTAGCTCTTCTGATTGTGGTGGATTTATTTATTTATTTTTTAACTTTTTAGTTTATATTTAGCTTACTTTTTAAATTTTACTTGTTTTTTAGTTTTTTCTTTTTAATAACTACATTTAATTTTTCTAGATTTCTCTCTACAGCTTATTTCAGGAACTGTTTTGACATGTATTTCTTTTGTGATTATTTAGTTTTAAATATTTTGTGATTTTTTTAGTGGTTATTTAGGAGTTCCCAAAAATATAGGGTGTTTGCTTGTTTTATTTTTGTTAAAATTTATTTTAATTTTTAAAATTTTTAAAATTTTACTTTTTAAAGATTGTATTTATTTATTCATGGAGATACAGGGGGAGAGAGAGAGAGAGAGAGAGAGAGAGAGGCAGAGACACAGGCAGAGGGAGAAGCAGGCTCCGTGCAGGGAGCCCAACGTGGAACTCGATCCCAGGATCACGCAGTGGGCTGAGGGCAGGCCCTAAACTGCTAAGCCACCAGGGCTGCCCTAAAATTTATTTTTAATTGTACTATAGTTAGAGAATTATATATTATTTTTTTAAAAACTAAATTTGTGAGCAGGTACATACTCAATTTTTGTAAATGTTCAGGTATTCTTTGATAGGATATTTACTATTTGTTGACTAATCTCTTAGTTTAAGCTAATTAATTTGGCTGTCCATAACATCAGTATCCCCACTATTTTTTCTCCCTGCTACTTCTGTTGGTTCCTGTTAGATGTGTATTAAAATGAACTATAGTTCTTCTCATAATTATGTCCATTTTTGCTTGGATGCTATATTATTTGATTTACTTAAATCTTCTAGATGAATTCTTTTCATTATTATTCAGTGCTATTTTTATTTATTTTCAAGCTTTTTATGTCCTTTAGTTTAAAAACATTATTTTTATATACTGCCTAATCATTTCTGCCTTCTGATGAGTGAGTTTATTTACATTAATGGGCTTACTAATTTGAAGTTGTTTGAGCCATCTTATTTTTTGTATTTTCTATTTACTATCCCTTTTCTTTGTTCTTTTGTCTTCTGTTGGATTGAAGGAATTTTTGTTATGTCTTTATTTTTCTGGTTTGGGAAGACCTTAAAATGCTTTAAAGTTTTGTTTGGTTTTTAAAAAAGATGTATTTATTTATTCATGAGAGGCCCAGAAGAGGAGAGGCAGAGGCATAGGCAGGAAGAGAAGTTGGTGCCTCTCTGGGAGCCTGATAGGGGACTTGATCCCAGGATCATGACCTGAGCCGAAGGCAGGTGCCTAACCTTAAAGTGCTTTAACTTGGTTTTTCCATCCATTAAGTTAGATAATACTTTACTTCCTCTTTGTTTTGAATACTCCTACTCTTCAGGTTATCATTGATGTTATTTTTATATTCTGTACTAATTTAGATTTATCATTATGATTCCTAATGTTTTTTCTTATCATAATTTTCTTTTTAAGAGTCAGCTTCCTACTTCCTGAAGTGTAGAGCCTTCATTATTTCTTTTTTTTTTTTCAAAGGTTTTATTTATTTATTCATAGAGACACAGAGAGAGAGAGAGAGAGAGAGAGATTGAGAGAGAGAGAGAGGCAGAGACACAGGCAGAGGGAGAAGCAGGCTCCATGCAGAAAGTCTGACGTGGGACTCGATCCAGGGTCTCCAGGATCACGCCCTGGGCTGCAGGCGGCGCTAAACCGCTGCGCCACCGGGGCTGCCCCACTTCATATTTCTGAGTCTCATCTTTTCTGAATATTTTGTTACATTTATTCTTCGATGACAATTTAGCAGCATATAGAATTCTAAGTGGTCCGTTTTCTTCCTCTTCAATCCATTAAAGATAACACTTCATTGTCCATTGGAATCTAGAATGTTGAAAAGCCATCTTAGCTTTTTAGAGCATCATGCTAGTAGTCTATTTTTCTTGGTTCTGTTCAAATAATCCTTGGTAATCTAAATGTTATTTTTGTCTCTAAAGTTCTGCAATTTTATTATGATGTATACAGGTGTGGGCTTTTTTTTTTTTTCTGTTTTTTAAGATTTTAAGTAATCTCTACACCCAATGTGGGGCTCAAACCCACAGCCCCGATTTCAATAATCACATGTTCTACCAACTGAGCCAGCCAGGCACCCCTGTTTCCTTAATTCTAATTGAGATCCATGTCTTTTTTCAATTCTGGAAAATTCTCAGTATTCAAATATTGACGTTTTGTCCTTCCCTGGGATTTCCTTCTGCAATTTCTATTAGGTAAATAGACCTCTGTCTTTGTCCTACAGTCTTTCAATGTATGTGAGCCTCTCTTTTGTATTTTTATCTTTTTGTTTCTCTGTATTTCCTTGTAGGTGAATTTTCTCATATCTGTTTTCTCATTCACTTCCTCTTCAATTCATTCTATTGTTCAGTGTAGCCATTGAGTTTGAGTTTTTAAGTGCAATGTCTGTGTTTTTCATTTATGTAATTTCTATTTGGTTCTTTTCTAAATTCAGTGTTCTTTTGTAATAAATACTTGTTCTTGCCTAACGGTTTCTATTCCTGCTTTCGGGGTAGTGGGCAAATGAAAAATGCTGATTTAAAAATCTTTTTAAAATAGATTTTAGATTCAGATAATCTAGTTATGATAGAAATTGTGTCATGTCTGCTGATTGTCTTGGCAATTTTTTTCTTGATGCACTTTGTTATGTTGGTGAAGTCATTTTTAGCAAGGTTTGCTTTCTGAGAGAGTTTCATATATTCTAGATAAGTAAATGTCCTTCTAGGTTGACTTCATGTTTACTTTTCCTAGCTTATCAGTTTTCACTGGTTTTGGTGCAGCTTACTTTCTTTCTTTCTTTCTTTCTTTCTTTCTTTCTTTCTTTCTTTCTTTCTTTTTTTTTTTTTTTTTTTTTGGTGCAGCTTTCTATAGTAAAATTTGGCATATGGTCCCTGTACCATCTGGGTAAGATGAATTTGCTATGATTACTCACAAGAGAATTTTTTCCACCCATGGCTCCAGTTTCATTTCTGTTCATCTAAGGTTATGGGTAGTGTTTTTGTAGTCTGTTTCACAGGTGTAGCCCTTGGTGACTCCCACACATGCATCAATTTTTAGCTGTTAGACTGTTTTGGCTTCTGTTCCTGTTTACTGCTCTCACTTTGAGTTGCTGCTTTATTTTTAGTGCCAGGGTATTTCCCTTGCCTGAGTTGGAGCTTAGCAATATTTCCTTCATTGCTTTTTATCCAACATGTCCATTGGTTTGGAGCAGAATAGAGCTCTGAGTCATCTCAGAACACTATATTGACCAGAAGCTTCTATTTAAGCTCTCAGGATTCTTGTTAAGGAAATATGAGAAATCAAATAATGGTATCTTAAATATAACTCTAAGTCTTTATTAGATATTTTTCTTTTGATTAACTTATCCTAAGATATAAAAATATTTCTTAAAACATTAGACTGTTTTAAGAAGAGATAGAGTACTATTTTTTTTTTTTCTGGAAGTGGGGATTGTTGGTGATCTTTATTCTGAATCACATATCTAAGACAAAAAAGATATCTCATTTTAAAAATTGCTCAACATATTCCCTTCATAAGAGCCTAGATGGTCCGGAAATGTGAGCTATGAATAAAATAAAATTTTAAAGTTATATTCTTTTGAAGCTGTTTATTGTAGTGTTAACCTTTAAAAGTGAAAAAGGGACTTTAATAGTAGGAACAGTTCAGTATATCATGTTAAGTGCAACTCATTACAATATTGTGTAGCCATTTAAGGCATGAATTATAAAGATTATGTAGAGTTAAACATATTCCTTTTATATATTTATGGGGGAACTATATAATTGTGTATATAAGTGAAACTTAGAAGGGAATATGAAAAATAGAAACAATTGGATGATGGTGGTAGGATTATGAGCATTTTGTCTTTAAAAATGGTTTCCTTCAGTGATATTGCCATTCTTCCATTCTAACTGAGGCCAAATAATATTCCTATTCTTTGCTAGATTCCAAATAGATTGAAGGTGGGGGAAAGGAGTGGCAGGTAGAGGTCAAAACAAGCACCTTTGTTTCTGAAGCTGATACTGAAGTGTGGAGCTAAGATGTGAGCCATATTAGGCCTATTCACTAAACCCCAGATTTATCTCCCTGGTTGCAGCAACACCCCAGACCAAAGCAGGCCTCTCCCCTCCCCTGCCCCACTCCTGCCCCCATTTGGAATTGATTCCAAGAAGATGGAGATTGGAACTGAGTTGAACCCACCCAATTTATCCTACCCAAATAAGTCATTACACCTTGAGAGAGGCCAGGAGTTATTGTTTGAATTTCTACCACAAAAGATGAGGAATCATGAAAAGTTGGGGGTAAGTGTTCCAATAGTAATGGTAATTTTAGAGTAAAAATGTGTATGTTTTGACATTTCTTCATTGGCTAAAGTGTAGTTACTGAAATTTAATTTTATTTTTGTTAGAATCTTCAGTATTTCCGAAACGTTAAATTATTTTTGGCTTTTTAGGCGTTTAAATGCAGAATTACAGGCAAAAACGGCTGATTTGGTTCGACAGGCTGAGGAAGTAATAGTAAGTGAATATGCAGTTATTATTAATTTCACGTGAGTGCTTGTTTTTTAACTTTCTTAAGTGCCCAAAGCATAATTTTGTAGCTCAATGAATTATCACAGATTAAACATGAATATATGAATAGGTATATGTTTATATGCATGTATATGTTTTTGATAGGCACACATTTCCTAAAAGCCACTGAAAAAGCTTTTTCCATTTAGATGTTCCAATCATATAATTATTAAGAACATTAATATTTAATAATCTTTCCCAGTACTTTAATATTTGAGAGTAGATATAGAATGAATGCTGGTAATTCAGAAATAAAACGGGCTCAGGATAAAAGTTGAATAAAAGATAATCATTACTCATACTCAGATGATGATTTGTTTCTTCTGCATTTGAACGTAATTCAAATTCTTAGGGCTAGACTAGTAAGATTTATAGTTAGAAAAAAATGTAGTGAAGTTATATCACTAGATAATGTAAGCCTATTTTGCCCCATTCTGGCTATCAAATTGGTTATTCCTACTTTAAGCAGCTTCTTAAGCATTAACATTCCCATTATTTATTGATAGGATATATTAGTATTCCTTAGACCAGTAAAATAGCTGATTTCAGACTTTTTTCAATTTTTACTCTATACATTTTTCTTTTAAATTCTCCCATCCCCCTTGGGGATAGTAGTGAAGAATAGGCAATAATTTGTTTTAATGCCTTATACAGATTCATTATTATTTGTTAGATTTGGAATAAGATATATATATATATATATATATATATACACACATATATAACTTTACTCATTTAACTAGAGAGATCAGCAAGAAGTACAATCAAGGCCGGTTTCAACACAAATTAAATCATATGAAAAGGAAGAGGATTACAGCTTAAGGTAAGTAACTTAAATTCTCAAACATCATTTTTTTGATGATATATGTAGATCTTTTATTAAAAATCTTTTTGCATGTAAGTATTGGAAATCTATAATTTGAAGAATAATATTTACTCATAAAATCGGGGCTTTTTTTTTTTTTTAATATTTTTATCTATTTATTCATGAGAGAGACAGAGAGAGAGAGGCAGAGACACAGGCAGAGGGAGAAGCAGGCTCCAATCAGGGAGCCTGATGTGGGACTTGATCCCGGAACTCTGGGACCACACCCTAAGCCAGAGCAGATGTTCAACCCCGGAGCCACCCAGACATCCCAAAATCGGGGCTTATACAGCCAGACACAATGTAAACCCTTTACCTACTTTATGTCATTTAGTTCTCAAAGTATTATTTTGAAATAAATATTATGTCTTCATTTTAAAAATAAGGAAATTGGAGCTTAGCAAAGTTCAGTAGCTTGCCCAAGGATATATAGATAATATGTGATTTCACTGAGATGCAAACCACAGTTGGTAAGATTTCTGAGCCTGTTCTTACATTTTATACTACCTTTTAAAATTGCATATGTAAGTTAGATAAAAATAAATTAGTAAAAATGCAATACAATATATTAGATCTTTCTTCCTTGAGTTTCACGTGCACTTCAGGTATGTCAAAAAAAAAAAAAAAAAAAAAAAACAGGGAACCAAAAGTATTTAGGAATAAACTTAACAGGAAACATAAAAGATCTGTATGAATAAAACTGTAAAATCTTATAGCAGAGGCATCGGTGATCACCCAGTGTTCTAAGTCTCTTGCTATAAGCAGAAATCAAATTATTCTCTTCCAAGCCAACAGATATGAGCTCTTTTTTGAACTCCAATTGGCTCTCTGCCATTACCAGTGACAATCCAGTTGATGAAACCTCCCACCTGGTCTCTGGGTAACTATGTGGAACATATGGGGGAAAAGGGCCTTCTGTCCTTCTCTATTGCTACCTTGTGTTTAGCCACTGAAATTTTGTGGTTAATGCCCTAGCTTATCCTAACTAATAGAGCAATTGGTATTGAGAATCAGGTGTCCTATGACAAAAACTTGGAAAGTGTTGCTTAGCTTCATAGTTAAGTGGTAGCAAGGAAACTAATCCTGGAGGCTGGAAAGATAGAGAAGTACTATTAATATAGTCGCAATGGATTTAGTAAAACTGCCACCTTTGGTAAATTGGAAGCCAGAACAGGTGTCAAATGAACTTGTGCTCTGGGGGGAGAGGTTTCCACACTGAATGGTCTTGGCAGTTTTGTCAAAAATCAGCTGACCAGAGACACATGGCTTTATTTTTGGACTCTCATTTCTATTCCATCGATCTACAGATCTGTTCTTATGGCAGTACCACACTGTCTTGATTACAGTTAGGGTTAGCTTTGTAGGGTTAGCTGCTTTTAGACCAAAAAAAATATGAGATAAAATTAAGAGAATCTTTGAGGAACAAAAGCCTTTCAAAGCTCAGCCTTGATGCAAAGATCAGACTAAAGATGTGGTCTTCATACTATTTGATAAAACTTTATAATGGATTAAGTTTCTTCTGGGCAAGGATCATTTTGAATGGCACCTAGTGAAACTTTCCAATTGGATGAAATGTGTTAGGGCAAAGCTCTAACTAAAGGTATAGTTTCCCCATAGAAGCCTGACAACCTCAAAGTAAGCCATTTTTAAAGTTGGGGGGAGGTGGAAGGAGGGTGAGGTGTTCAGTATAAAGAAATAGTCTTGGAAGAAAATGTGGATGTGGTAATGGCATATGGAACTGACTGGAATCAAATAGATCTGAAATCCACTAGTTTTGGGGGTGTTATACAGGCTAAGAACCTTTGAGTGGTAGACTAAAACTGTTTCTGTTTAAATCTCAAAACAGCTATAGATCCTCCCAGTCTTCTAAGATGAAGAAGCAGGCTATGAGAGCAGCAGGGCCCTAACAGGGTATAATGTTTAAATACCTTAGAGGGCTTAGAAACAAAAAAGAAATGTGTTACTTAAGCAACAGTGGCTTGTACTTGAAATATTGGGACATTATTCATTTACTCGAAAATACTGCATATGATCCAGCAATTCCCCTTTAGCTATTTACCCAATAGAAATGAAGACATGTGGCCAAATGAAAACCTGTATGCAGATATTTATAGCACTTTTATTCATAACTGCCAAAAACTGGGAACAACTCAAATATCAAGTGGTGAACAGATAGGATAAGCGGATTATGGTATATCCATGCAATGGAATAGTACTGGCAGTAAAAGGCAAGGAACTATCGATGCGGCAACAACATGGAAGCTAAGTGAAAGAAGCCAAATTAAAGCGTATTAGTATACTGTATGATTCCATTTTCTTGAGTTTATTTGAATTCCAGTTAACATACAGTGTAATATTAATTTCAGGTGTAGAATTTAATGATTCATCACTTCTGTACAACACTCAATCCTCATCACAAGTACCTTCCTTAATACCCATAACCCATTTAGCTCATCCCCCTGCCTAATTCCTCTCCAGTAATCATCAGTTTGTTTTCTAGAGTTAAGTCTGTTTTATGGTTTGTCTCCCCTCCCCATGTTCTATTTATTTAACATTATTGGAAAGGTAAAGTTATAGGGACAGAATCTGATTAGTGGTTGTGTGCAGTGGAGGGGAGGGAATTAACTACAAAGGGTATAAGGGAACTTTTGGGGACGATGGAAATATTCTTTATCTTGGTTGTTGTGGTTACATGGCAATAGAATCTGCTAAAATTTATAGAACTGTAGAGGCTCCTGGGTGGCTCATTTGGTTGAGTGTCCAACTCTTGGTTTCTGCTGTCATAATCTCATAGGTTATGGGATTGAGCCTCATGTCAGGCTCCTTGCTCAGCAGGGAATCTGCTTGAAAGATTCTCTCCCTCAGCCCAGTCACCACGTGCTTGCTCGCTCGCTCACTTGCTCTCTGTCTCTCTCAAAATGAATAAATCTTTTAAAATATATAGAACTGTGTACCTAAAAAGTATATTTAAAACTTTTAATCATTTTTTGATATACACACATGAAAATACTTATCCTTATTTTTTAAAAAATATTTTATTTATTTATTCATGAGAGACACAGAGAGAGAGGCAGAGACACAGGCAGAGGGAGAAGCAGGCTCCTTGCTGGGAGCCCGATGTGGGACTTGATCCTGGGTCTCCAGGATCAGGCCCTGAGCTGAAGGTGGCACTAAACCGCTGAGCCACCTGGGCTGCCCCTTATCCTTATTATCTGTAGTATTTTCTGATATTTTATGGGAAATGATGTTTAGCAGTTATCAAAATTCCAAAATTTGGATTACAAAGATTAGGCACAACTTTTATCAAGTAAACTGAAAGACTAGAATGATGGGAACAACAGCTAATCCCTAGTTTCTGTTGATTCGAGTGAGAGACTGACTTCACAAGCATAAAAATAAATTTGTTGGTTTCCTTGCACTGAATTTTCCTTAAGTGCAAAGTGGTGATGACACCTGTGTTTACCTTGACCAGGTGGCTTTTTTTTTTTTTTTAAACTACTGTTTGAACAAATGGCTTTTACCAGGTAAAACATGCTGCTTGACTATTAGTTGCAAATTGCTAAAGAAGGGAGATAATTCTGTAAAGAGACGATCCATTTTAGCTTGGAACCATCATTCACCTAAATGCTGGTCGTCAGGCAGTATGTAATAGGTCTTCAACATTCAAGGTTTCTCTGCCAAACAATATGGTCGGGAAACCAGAATTTCGTTTAAGAAATATCCTTCAGTCTCCTGGAAGCTGGGTTTACCACACTAATCGTTTCAGTCTTACATACAAACCTTTCATGGAGAAGTGTAACAAAAATAACTAGGCTATTATATTTTAGTTCATTTTTTTGTCAAAATACTACCAAAATAATGTCACTCTGCTAAACCTGAAGGAGACCAATAACTTGTAAACGTTTCTTGGCTGATACATATGTGTGTCAGTGGGAGGGGAGGTGGGAGATGCAGAAAATGTAAGGAGATGGCAAATATTAATTTGATAAAAAAGCCATTAAAGAGGACACTTAAAATTTGTATAAAACTTGGTAACATTTTAATGTTGTATATGAGAATGATTCTTTAGTCCCTGTAATTTTAAGGTATTTTGAAAGCTTCCTTTTTTCTTTCCAGAGCTGTTGCTAGTTCTTTAAGAGGTTGTATATGATATTATCTAAGTATATTTTTGCATTTAATATTGAAATAACATATATGACTAGTCGAGTAGGTGGCATCTGATGGAAAGTAATTTTGTTTTTGTGTCCTTATTATGGTTATGAGTTCTCAGGGGTTATGATAGAGTTCTTGTTTTGGTTTGTTTTTTAATAGCAACAATAAATAGTAACATGGTAGGTTTTAAGAAGTATTAATACATGTAATGGGGCTGATCTAGACCATTGATCAGGGGTAGGCGAACTCTTCCTATAAAGAGGCAGATAATAAATATTTTTGTATTTGTGGGCTTTACAGTCTTTGTCATAACTACTCAACTTTACTGTTGTGTGAAAACAGCCATGGATAATGTGTAAATGAATGGATGTGGGTGGATTCAGCCCATGGGCCATAAAGTACAGACCCCATAAACACTCCCTGTTTTAAATAAAAACAGATTTTGAAAACTGTGCATAAAAATGAGTTGTACTTTAGATATATTTACTCATGCATTTAACATGCTTATTCAGTGACAGTTTAAGAGCTCATATGCTAGGTACTTTGCCAAGTTATAGGTGTAGAGCAGTGAACAAAGCAGACATGATTCCTACCCTCATGGAGTTCACAGTATAATGGGGAAAACAGACACTGACCAAGTATTTAAATACATTAACAAAGGATAACTGTGGGTGGGCTCACACTTAAAAAGCCTTGTGGTGAATCATTTTGTAAAATCAGTAATCCCTGTGTGTAACCAGTACTCCTTATGATTTTCATTTGTTAAAATTTGTGATATACTTTATTAGAGATGTGGGTATTATAGTGTATTTTCTCAAAGGTGAATTACTGAACCAAAGAACTTTTCTTGTTTGTGACACTTACCAAAATAAATAAACATGTGCATAACTAGAATTATAGCAAAGTTTACTTGATAGTTGTCTATTTTCCCTTTCAGATATAATTACTGTTGGATTTTATTGTGTCTCAGCTTAGTATCATCTATTAATGTATAATGTTTACTTTTGGTCTGTAGCGGTCTGTTGTCTGAAGGGATAGTTCATCTACATTCAGAAACTAAGGTATGAAATCAAACTTTCTGTAAATGTGATTACTTTCTTCAGAATTTATGTTATTTTAGACTTATTAGAACAAAACAGGAGTATGACTATAGAAATAGAATATAAGCCTTGATTCTTAGAACAGATGCCTTCATGAAATGTTGTTCATAAAATAAGTTGAATCCTCTTTTGTTTCATAATTTCACTGACTATTGGAAAAAATTCTAAGTAAAATGAATTTGTAATCTAAGCATTTTTAATTTTCTTTCTGAAGCCCCAATTCACTAGATCTACCACCCAAAAAAGAAAAGTATCTATATATAAAGAAGGTAATTTGAAGGGTTTATTAATTCATTTAAATATTTGCAGTGTATAGATCACTATTGCAGGTGCTGGGCAAATTGGGGTCTACAAGTTCTCCACCCACTGGGATTTAGGCCAAGGGAACAGTATATGTGAAGGCCAGTCTGGGGAATAATCAGTGAAGTGAACTGAATTCTATGAGTCAGAACATTAAGTTTAATGTTCTAGGAGCTAGCTGAATATCTTTGAATTTTAGGGGCTAATTTGCCTTATCTTTGAATCTGTTGGTGATAATAATACCTATATTTTATAGCTATACAATCTGGAATTCTTTAAAATACAAATTGATTAATTCAATAGAATTCTGTGTATTACAAAATTGCGTTCTATGGCAAATGATTAGAATCTAACCAATCAATAATTAAATTCTTTTGATGTAGCCAAAGACCAAAAATGTTGATGCAGTAAATAAGATTCAAAACAAACGACACTCTGCAAATAAAGGAAGGAGAGCAAATTCAAGGTACAGTTTTAACAGTATTACTTTCCTTTTTTAGTCTTATGATTGACAGTACCATCATTTTAATTATTTTTTTCTTTTTCATCGTTTTAATTATAAAGCTGTTTCTCCAGATCTTTTTATACCTTACATTGTATATATCTTATCTACATTCAATAATTTTAAAACATGTTCTGCTCAGAAATGTCTTGCAGCAGTTACTAAGCATTTTATGTTCTCTCTTTTATTTTATAAAGATTTTATTCATTTATTCATGAGAGACACAGAGACATACGCAGAGGGAAAAGCAGGCTCCATGCAGGGAGCCCAATGTGGGACTTGATCCCGGGACTCCAGGATCACACCCTGGGCTGAAGGCAGACGCTTGACCACTGAGCCACCCGGGCATCCCCATATTATGTTCTCTTAAGCAAAATCACCACATTTCAAATTTTTGTTAATTGAGATATTTTCTTAGAACTAAGGCTCGTCTACTTTTTTGAGCATTTAATAGAACTATACATTATTGTATATATATTGACATACAGAGTGATTTGGTGTGCTCTAAGACTGTAGGATCACTATAATTTGCATTCTATTGCTTTTGGTGAAAAAGAATTCAAGACTGTTAGTATTTTAAGCTTGAAAAAGGGGACTGAAGAGGCTCTCTAGGATAGGAGACCTAGAGAAGGAAAGTCACTCCTGCAATGGATTATACCAACCAGCTTCTTTTTATTAAATGTCTTACTTACTCAGACTGATCGTTGCATTATAATCCTGGAAAAATATTTCTTAATGTTAGTGTCTTTTAATTGGCTAAATAACTTTTTTGCTTTTGGAATAAAAGGAAAAATAGAGGGGATAATGAAGAGACAATAAATCTAAAATAGATTGATAGAAGAAAAGAGAACATATACTGCATACATAACATTACTGGTTATCTTATTTTCAGACGTCAGCATTACTTTTTAAAGAAAAGTTTATTTTTCTAAATAGAATTCTGAAGGTTTTGCTTGTTTGTTAAAAAGTAAGTTAGGCTTTAAGTAAAACGTTAAAAATAAGGCTTTCAGAACCATAAACTTGATGGGTTAGAGCTGGCCCATTCCTTAATGCCTTTACTAGTGATTTTTATTTCATATTTCTTCCCTTGTTAAGAAAATCAAATCTCATTTTTTTATTGACTTTGATTCTGGCGAGTATATGTTTCTTTAGATGGAAAAAAAGTTGATTTTGATTGATCTAATAATTGTTCATTCTGATTTTTTCTATAGAGGTATTCTTTGTTTACAGAATTAGGGCTATAAGCAATATCACTTTATACAGTTCTTCCTCAGCAGCATGTAGTTTAAAAGCCACAGAATGGATTTGATCTGGGAGGCACAACCCTCCTAGTTTTTATGTTTACTTGTTTGGAGGCAATGTCTAGATGAACTGGCCTCGTAAAAGCCTTCTCTAGCTCTGAAGCTGTGTGATTCATAAAAATTGAAAGTCAACTAATTGTTTTTTTATAATATCATCCTTGGAAGTATCAATTGTAGATTTCATCATAAATTTAAAATTAATATAATTTTGATCTTTGTTATTTGAATAAAAAAAGTCATATCTCCTTTGCATATTAACATTGTATATATGAGTGTGTATATATATGTGTGTATGTTTATTTATTTATTTATAGTATAAAATTGAAATACCCTGATGTACATGTTGCCAATGATGTTGCTATTCCAGAAGATTTCTCAGACTTTTCTCTTGCAAAAACAATTAGCAAAATTGAAGGGCAACTGGAGGAAGAAGGCATACCTGATTATATAGATGATGATATTTTTTGTGGCATTAGTAACGACATTGGAACAGGTAAGTTTTCTTTTATTTTTATCCTTGTATCACCGTTACATAGAAAAAGATATTTGGGAACTATTTTTCTTGTATTTAAAAAATGTATTGTGATATCTTGTGTTTGTTTCAAAATCATCTAGTGGGACATGGTAGGAGTAGTGAGTGGAATTATAGATAAAAAGGGTAATGAGTCAGTAATTGTTGAAAATGGGTGATGGGAAGTCGTTTCTCATTGACCTCATCTCTCTACTTCTATGTATATTTGATATTTTCTGTTATAAAGAGTAAAAGATTATATGGGGGGCACCTGGGTATCTCAGTTGGTTAAGCATCTGACTCTTGATTTCTTCTCAGGTCATGATCTCAGGTTTGTGGGATTGAGCCCCATGTCAGGCTCTCCACTCATCAGGGAGTCTGCTTGAGGTTGTCTTCCTCTCCCTTTGCCTCTTCTCACCCCCACCACCCTCAAATAAATAAATAAATCTTAAAAAAAGAAGACTATATGGTATTGGTTTCATTGACCACTTTTCAAGAAACTAAGGTTAAAATGCCCCATAGCTTATCATTTTTGGGTGGGGAGTTTGGGGCAAGGGGAGAGAGAGAGAGAGAATCTTAAGCAGGGCTGATGCAGGGCTCCACCTCACAACTAAATCAAGAGTTGGATTCTTAACTGACTGAGGCACCCAGATACCCCACATTAAAATAACTTTTAAAACCAAATATTTGGTGCTTGGGTGGCTCAGCGGTGGAGTGTCTGCCTTTGGCTCAGGTTGTGATCCTGGAGTCCTGGGATCAAGTCCCACATCAGGATCCCCACAGGGAGCCTGCTTCTCCCTCTGCCTATGTCTCTGCTTCTCTCTGTGTCTCTCATGAGTAAATAAAATCTAAAAAAAAATAAAATAAAACCCAATATTTCTTTGAATTCCTTTCATTTATGAATACTGTATTCTACTTAGTGCAAATTAAAAAAATGAATTATTGATGTGGCATCAGTTGAAATAATCATTAATTTTCTAATGAATGTAATTTTCTTTCTTATAAATTCATTCTCTGCATATCACTTTGAAAAATAATACTAAGTTTAGATCATCTAAAAACAAAATTTAGTTACCAGTAATATTTCTAGAACTGTTGAATTTATGAGAAGCCACTTATGCTTTTGTAAATAAAGACTAAGACAATTGAGTGTATGTGACCATGGTTAATACTAAGCTATAATTGTGACTTCAGGCAAGCCAGTTAGCCCCTCTGTAATAGCATTTTCTTCATTTCAAAATTTATCAGTTTGTATTAGATGGTCATAAGATTTATCTTTAAAATTCTCTTGATTCGGGATCCCTGGGTGGCGCAGCAGTTTGGCACCTGCCTTTGGCCCAGGGCGCGATCCTGGAGACCCGGGATCAAATCCCACATCGGGCTCCTGGTGCATGGAGCCTGCTTCTCCCTCTGCCTGTGTCTCTGCCTCTCTCTCTCTCTCTGTGACTATCATAAATTAAAAAAAAAAAATTCTCTTGATTCTGTGAAAACCATAACATGCGTAATGACTATTGTGCTGCATGCTAGTCAGTCATAAATGAGCTATTCATTTGTAAATTTATTACCTTTACTGACTTATCAAAGCTTTCTGGGAGTACTCTTCAGAAGAGAAGGAAAGTGAAGCAGGAAGTTGCCTGTATGTCTCTGTCAAGATGCCTTCAAGGACACAGTGATCACATGTTGACTATTCTTCAGTACATAGTCACCATGGCCCTGGGACAATATTCCTGCTCTTAGATACACAGAACCAGTACAGACGGACCACCTGAAATTGCTATTTTCTTTTTATTGCTGAATGTCCTCTCTGCCACTTTGCCTCCCTGTCTTCTCTTACCAGAATCTTTGGCTAAGCTATCCCCCCTTCTGGGGAGTTTTCTCTTGTTCCAGATGATTGCCTGAATGGCTGTTATGGGCAAGAGGAAAAGATGAAAAAGTAATTTAATAGTATATACTGCTTTGTAAGACTATTCTTTCTCCTTTCTTTTTAGAGACGAGCTCCTGCAAACTTCACATTTTTAAATGCATCATTTCCCTTCTATACTGTGCTAACCTGGAGTGACATGAGAGGCTTGAAGGAGAGTTGAGGCTAGAGAGCTCTAGGTGAAGTAGAGCCAGTCATTGTTAATCAGCTCCATGGTAACACTGGGAGCATTTAATAAGAGCTTTGTAACAGGAAGTATGTATGGAGATGTTTTGTGCTCTGTTGGGATATATCCTAATGACTTCTCAGAGGCAACTCCAGGTGTTTATTCAAGATAAGATCCGTGAAGGCAAAGCTTGTCTTATCCCTACTATGCCTGGAACATTATAGAAACTTAATGTATATTTTTTGAATGAATGCTTGAATGAATTGTGGAGTGAGTTCTAAGTTCACTTTTCACTTTATTTTGTTATATAGTTAGAGAAACATCAAAGATTTACTACTGATACTGTTGAATAAAGAACTTTAGGTAGTGATGAAATACCAAAGGCAGATTTTAGGGGTTGTGGAGAAAGCTTCAGCAGTACATCATTAGCGTAATTCTTTGCTTTTATGACACATAGATTACATTTTAACTTCTGTGAAATCGGGATATATATTACAGTCACTGGTATTTTATAATCACAGTGGCTGAGATTGAAGTTGAGTTTTGCTAGAGAGGTTTTATGTGTGCTTCTGCCAAACACTTGGGGACATTACCAACCTGAAATCACTTGAAGTTTTCTGACTGAGGTATTTTGGACCACCTTGGTAAAGACTAATTCAGTCTGCAAACTTAACGTGAGTACTAGCTTGTGGTTCAGATTCTCAGGAGAGGTTTTTGTTGTTTTTCCTTCTTTACTCAGTTCCAGGTTGAGATGTGGACAATTCCTTTTCACTGGGTGGATTTGTTTTTCATTTATCTTTACAGTGGGGGTATTTAGTATCTTTAGTATTCTCAAACAAGGATCTCCTGATAAACTCTCCATCTTGAACATTTTATTCCTCGTGAAATAATGATCTATCTTGTAATTGATGGCATCTTAGATTCAGTGAAAGGCAATAAATGTAATTATTTAAATCCACAGAAGCCCAGAACAGATTTCTAAAGGCCAAACTCCGTGTTATGCAGGAAGAATTGGATAATGTTGTATATGAATGTAATAAAAAGGTAAAAACCTCTCAAAATAAATTCTCTAATATTCAAAGATATTTTAGTAGCAGTTTCAATTATTTAAAAAATATATTCATTGAGGTATAATTTACTGTTAAATTTTGAATTAAATTATATATAAATACTCAACTTTTATTCTGAAATACTGAATTTTCACTGGGCTAAAGAATTTTAAATACTTGTTAGCAGTTAGAATTTTCTGTGTAAGATTTACAAATGTAAGCTATTAAACACAAAATATCTCACTTCCATTTTTGAAGATGAAAATGGAATATAATTTGTTTTTCTTTGTGAAATGAATATAAATATCTTTTTTTAATATAAATATCTGAAATCATATGAAGCTCCTTTTTTACTGCTTTGTTTTGATACTAAACCTTGTGCATTTTTTCACATAATGTATAATATCATAACTATAGGAAAATGAAATTCAGAATTTAAAGTCACAAATAAAAAACTTTGAAGAAGATTGTATGAGACAGCAGCGAACAATTAATTTGCAGCAGTCTCAAACAGAAAAATATAAAACTCTTTTTGAAGAGCTAAACAAAAAATGTGATGGATTACAGCAACAGCTATCTTCAGCAGAAAAGGTAATAATTTTGCTATTTTTCTGGACCTAATGTTAAAGATACTATAAAACTTTAAAGTTTACATGTTTGTGAAGGCACTACTTTTATTTGTTCAGTTATTTTGTTAGTATTTACTAAAATGTCTTCCAATATAAGAATATTCTTTAATAGCGTTATTGAAATACAATTCACAGACAATACAAATCACCCTTTTAAAGTATACAATTTAGTGGCTTTTAACATATTCAGAGTTGTGCAACTGTCAGTACGATCATTTTAGAACATTTTCATCACCCCAAAAAGACATTCTGTACCCTTGAGCCACCGTATCCTAACCTTCTTCCCCTAGTCCCCTCCATCTCTAGGCAACTTCTATTTTCTGTTGATAGATTTGCCTATTTTGGACATTTCATATATACAGAATTATACAATATGAGATATTTTGGGATATCTTTCGTTTAAGAATGTTTTTGAGGTTCATCCACATTGTAGTACATACCAGTACTTCGTTCCTTTTTATACAGTAATATTCCATTATATGGATATAACACATCTATTTCTTTATCAGATGATGGATATTTGTTTTATTTCTACTTTTTGACTATTTTGAATAATGCTGCTATGAACATTAACATATAAGTTTTTGTGTGGACATATGTTTTCATTTGTCTTGTGTATATACCTAACAGTAGAATCATTGGATCATATGGTTACCCTGTGTTTAACCTTATGAAAAACACTCAGCTCTTTTCCAAACCAGCTATACTGTTTGTACATTTCCACCAGCAGTGTGTAAGGGTTCTGTTTTCTCCACATCCTCACCAACACATGTTAGATAATCTTTTTTTTTTTTAATTTTTATTTATTTATGATAGTCACAGAGAGAGAGAGAGAGAGAGAGAGAGAGAGAGGCAGAGACACAGGCAGAGGGAGAAGCAGGCTTCATGCACCAGGAGCCCTGGGCCAAAGGAAGGTGCTAAACTGCTGCACCACCCAGGGATCCCAGATTATCTTTTTGATTCTAGGTATCTACTCATGTAAAGTTATCTTGTCATATTGATTTGCATATCTCTGATAACTAAAGATTTTGAGCATCTTTTCATATGTTTATTGGCCATTTGTATGTCTTCTTCGGAGAAATATCTGATTCTTATTGTTTAAATTGGAACTTTTAAATTCTTGAGTAGTAAATGTTTTTTTATATATTTTAGATACAAGTCCCTTACCAGATACAGATTTCTAAATATCTCTCCCATTCATTCGGTTGTCTCTTCACTTTCTTTACAGTGACCTTTGACGCACAAAATTTTTTAATTTTGAAATCCAGTGTATCTAATTTTTCTTTGGTTATTTGTGCTTTTGGTATCAAATCTAAGGGGATAATACATTTTAAATAAGCTATCAAAAATTTTATATTGTGCCGTTGAGATAATAAAATAAAGCATACTGTATGGTATTACTTTGTAAGACTTAGGATAAAAATTATGTATTATAAGAGATTTAGGAAGTAGGAAATTATGTCTTCATTACTATATTTTTCTTTAGTGTGTTCATATAAAAGAGCATATGTTTGAACATTTTAGTCTTGTATAATTAGCATTATCTTCTGGTAAAAAAAATTCTAAACATTGGATTTATTGAGATAAGATTTGTGTACAGTAAATCACCCTTTTTAAGTATACAGTTCTGTGAGCTTTGACAAATTCATAGTCATATAACTATCACCATAATTGAAATATAGAATAGTTCTACCATCCCCAAAAGTTCCCTTGTGAATTTAGTCAAATCCTTTGCATACTTGGAGTCTAAGGCAGCCACTAATCTGGTTTTGGTTCTTACATTTTGGCGTTTTCCAGATTGTCATGTAAATAGAATCACATAGAATAACTTGTAGGCTTTTGAGTCTTTTTTCACTTGCATAAAGCAATTGAGGTTAATCCATGTTGAAATCTGTTCTTTTTAATGCTGAGAAGTATAACATTGAATGGATGTACCACATTTTGATTACCTATATGTCCGGAAATAAAAATTAATTACAGTATCTAGTAGCAGAAAGTGCTATCCAATATGGTAGCTCACTATATGTGGCTATTCCAAATTGTGACATGCTATAAGTTTAAAATAAATACCAGATTTTGAAGACTTAATAACAATAAAGAATTAAAAAGAGAATCTTTTTATATTGATTACATATTGAAATATTTTAGATATATTGGGATAAATGAAGTATAGATATATATAATGAAGTATAGTATTAAAATTATTTTTACTTCTTTTTAAAGTAGTTACTAGAAAATTTTAAATTTCATATATGGTTCATATTATATTTGTTAGTCTAAAAGTTATAGACCAGTGTTCTAAGAAAAAAACATTGTATCTGGGAAACCAGAGTTTTAATTTGTCATGATACTTTATCATTTGTCATCATGCAGACAAGTTTCTGGTCCTGTCATCAGGATCATTTCACATAATCTGAAACCTTGCCTACATCTCTGATTCTCTTCTTCTTGGCCTTTATACCCAATCCTATGCATTCTTCACATGTTTTTCATTCATTTTTTTTTTCAATTTCCATTGCCCCTTCTTGATTCAAGCTATTAGTATCTTCTTTCTGAATCCTCCCCACTGATTATTTTATGTCTTTTCTCTTTTCCTTATCCATTGTATCCTATGTTCTGTCAATAGATTAATATTCTCAAAAGACCACATATGATTATAACTCCACCTTTGTATGGCAGAAATGGAACTAATATTTTTTTGAGTACTATGTGTCAGGCAAAACATATTATAGAAAGAGACTGAATCTAATAGGTTAAGCAAATTGCCCAGGGTCATACAGATAGTGGCAGAGCAGTATTCAAGCCATGTTTGTCTGACTCCAAAGTCTGTGTTCTTTCCACAAATCATGTAGACTCTTTCTCCAACTCCTTAAAATTAAGTGGTCTACTATTCCAAAATCTCACTGCTGTTGAGAGCTAAATATTTGAACCTTTGGTTCACAGTGAGTCTTCTAAGCTATTATGATACATCAACTCTCTGAAGATTTTTATTATAATGACTTTTCATTAGCTCTGAACTTCCCAGCTTGAATCCTTATCTACCTACCAGACAGAGAGGTGTAACAACTCTCATGGATTGAGTCTTTTTTTTTTTTTTTTGGCTAATTCTGCAACAACAGAATTGTTGTTGTCTGCAACAACAACAACAACAACAAAAAACCTCTCAATGTACATTTGATAGAAATGCAAAACAGAGCTTGAGTTTGATGGAGCTGCTTCTATAAACCTATAAAAGCCAATTATTTAAAAACTACTACAACTATTATACTAACAGGTAGAGCCATTTCTAAAATACAAAAACAAAACATTTTATTGCAGCATTGAATTTTGTTTTTCAGTTAATCTATTTTAAAATCAACTTTATTGAGAAATAAATACAATTAAATTTACTTGTTTTAATCGTGCAGTTCATTGAGCTTTGGCAAAATAGCATATCCTTATAACCATCACTGCACTTCCTCCAAATTTCCTTTGTCTTCCTTCCCCCAAATCTCTGACCTCTGACCATGGCCCATCTACTCACTGATCTGCATTCCTTCGTTACAGATTAGTTTTCCCTGTTCTACAGTTTCATACAGATGGAATCATAAGTATGTACTTTTTTATGCCTGGCTTCTTTTGTTCAGCATAATGATTTTGAGATGCATTAATGTTGTTGCATATTTTGTGGTTCATTCCCTTGTATTGCTGGGTAATGTTTGTTTATGGATGTACTGAATTTTGTTTATCCATCAATTTGTAGACATTTCTGTTGTTTCTAGCTTTGAACTATTAGAAATGAGGACACTATGAATTTTCATATACAAGTTTTTATGGAGACACATGTTTTTGTATAGGCACATCCAGTGATGTTGGAAAAATACCTAAGGGTAGAATTTCTGAGTATTACAGAAAGTGTATGTTTAACTTCATAAGAAACTGCCAAACTGGGTTGCCTGGGTGGCTCAGTGGTTGTGCGTCAGTCAGCCTTGGGCTCAGGGCGTGATCCCAGGGTCCTGAGATCCAGTCCTGCATCAGGCTCCCCTATGGGGAGCCTATGTCTCTGCCTCTCTCTCTCTGTCTCTCTTATGAATAAATAAAAATAAAATCTTAAAAAAAAAAAGAAACTGCCAAACTGTTCCGAGTGATTGTACCATTCTTCATTCCCACTAGCAATATAGGAGAGTTCCAGTTAGTCTGATCTTCATCAGCACTTGGTATTGTCAGTCTTTCAGAATTTTAGCCATTCCAGAGGGGCAGCATATTAGTATCTCATAGTGGTTTAATTTGTATTTTATAACTATTGATCTTGAACATTTTTTCATGTTATTGGCCATTCATATATCTTCTTTTGTCTATTCCTTTTGCCCTTTTAAAAAAAAGTATTGAATTGACATAGGAATTCCTTATGTTTCCTTATATAATTCTTTTGGTAGAATATATAGTGAAGAGTTTCTCACAGTCTTACTTGGCTTTTTTTCTTAACAGCATTTTTCAAAAGATGATTTTAAAGTTTGATGAATTCCAGTATTTTATTTTATTTCTAGTTTGTGCTTTTTTAATCAACTATTTAAGAAATCTTTGCCCAGTCCAAGGTCATGAGGATTTTCTCCCATGTATTCTTAAGGAGTTTTATGGTTTTATCCTGTGTGTGTGTGTGTGTGTGTGTGTGTGTGTGTGTGTGTGTGTGTACATGCATATATAAATAGATCTGTAACCTTTTTCAGGTTAATTTTGTATATGGCATGAGGGTAAGGTCAAGGTTTATTTTTCAGACAATCAACATTTGTTGAAAATAGTATTCTTTCTCAATTTAATTACCATGGCACCTGTGTAGAAAATGGACTATATATGTGGGTCAGTTTCTGGACTATTCTGCTACATAGATCTCTGTATGATCATTGATCTATATGTAGTATATAATTCATCAATAAAACCATGTGAAGTGGAGTTTTCTTTTTAGAAGGATTCTAATTGCTAGCTCACTTTATTTAGTGGATATGAGTCTCTTCTGATTTTTTATTACTTTTTTGGGTCAGTTTTGATAATTTGTGTTTTTAAAGGAATTTTTCTATCTCATTTAAGTTATTAAATTTATGGGCATAAATTTGTCTTTAATATTCCTTTATTATATTTATAATGCCTGCATGATCTGTACTAATGACCCCTATTTTTAATCTCTCATAATATTCGTTGTTCCAAAGTCTGCTTACTCTGCCTGATATTGTAGTAATTCCAGCTTCATTATGTTTCATGTTTGCTTGGTATATCTTTTTTCAACTTTTTATTTTTCATCTGCCTTTATATTGAGAATAGGTTTGTTGTAGCCACCATATAATTGGCTTTTGCTTTTTCATCCACTTCAGTGGTGTTTCTATTTTATTGAGATGTTCAGGCCAATTATGTTAATGCATTTTTTGATCAGATTTAAAACTGTCATCTTACTATTTTTCTGTTTTTTGTTTTTTTCTAACTC
This sequence comes from Canis aureus, assembly GCF_053574225.1. Taxonomy (NCBI): domain Eukaryota; kingdom Metazoa; phylum Chordata; class Mammalia; order Carnivora; family Canidae; genus Canis; species Canis aureus. Next base: position 26,382,302 of record NC_135642.1, read on the forward strand.
TGTTTTATTACTTTTTTCCTCTTCTGAATTGAATATTTTTTAGTATTACATGTTTTCCTCTACTGTTGGCTATATCTCTGTTTTATATTTTTATGTTCCATTTAACTCAAAAAACATATTTACATGTGTAAATTACATAAAACACAAAAACATATTTGCCATATCACAATCTACCTTCCAATCATGTTATACTCTTTAACACATAAGACCCTCACAACAATATACTCCATTTCTGCCTCCTTTCCTTTCTACTTTTGTTATGTTTACTTTTAAGTGTCATAAATCTCACAATATTTCTTTAAATGGTTATATTTTAAACAGATTGACATATGAAAACGCCTTTGTATTTACCATTTTTGGTATTCCTCATTTTTTTAGATCTCTTTTTTCCATATGACAGCTTGAAATAACTACCCTTTCAGTTTTTGTGCTGCCCTTTGGTAGTCACTGATTCTGGTGTTTGTTTCTTTGAAAAAAGACCATATTTTTCCTTACTGAATTTTTTTTTTTGAAAATTATAGATTCACAGGAAGCTGCAAAAATAACAGAGAGGTCCTTTAGACCTCAGTTTCCCTCATTGATAGCATCTGACATGATGATAGTATAATATCAAAACCAGGAAACTGACATTGGTGTAATCCACAGGCATTATTTGGGTTTCACTAGTTTTGTATGTGCTTCTGTGTGGTTGGACCCTTATATTTTTTAAGGATATTTTCCACTAGATACAGAATTATCAATTAAAACTTTCTGTCTTTTTTTTAGTACTTTAAAGATATCATTCCATTGTCTTCTGGGCTATGTCATTTCTGACAAAAAGTTCACAGTAAATCTTTTCTTTCTACTCTGTATTTTTCTATCTTTTATCTTTGCTTTCAAGACATTCTCTTTATTACTGGTTTTCAGCAATTTCATAATGATGTGTTTCTTAGTTTTGTGTAAGGAGTGTGTTTATTCTGCTTGAAGTTTGTTGAACTTTTTGAATCTGTGGGTTTATAGTGTTCATCAGATTTGGAAAATTTTGGCCATTATTTCTTCCAATATTTTTTCTTTATCCCGTCTCTCCCTCCCCCTATGTGAAACTTCAATTGTACTTCTCTTAGACTGCTTGATATTATTACACTTAAAATATATCAGTGATATTAGGTCACTAATATTTTTAGCCTTTTTTATTTGGATAGATTCTATTGCTATGTCTTCAGTAGTTTACTGATCTTTTCTTTGCAGTGTCTAATATGCCCTTATTCTTAACCAAGTGAAATGTTCATTTTGATACATTACTCATCTATGGAAGTTCCATTTGATTCTCTTTTATATTCTCAATGTCCTCATTATGTTAACATATATAATTAAAATAGCTGTTTTGACAGCTTTGTCTGATGGATCTGTCATATTTCTCATTTATGGATTTGTTTCTATTGACTACTGTTTCTTCTGTATATCAGTCACATTTTCCTGCTTCTTGGTTTGGTTAGGGATTTTATACTGAATGCTAAACATTGTGAATATTATATTGTTGAGTGCTTGTGTTTAGTGTGCTCTTTGAACACAGGTAGTTATTTGCCAGTTTAGTCCCTTTGAGACCTGTTTTTAAGTTTGGCTGGGATGTGTCTAGAGTAGCGTCGGGGAATAGTTCAGCTGTACCACTAAGGCTTCCCTTAAAGAGACCTTCCAGAATCTCCACTGAATGCCTCAGATGATCACTAAGTTCTCTCCTTTCTGTCAGGTTAGAGATCAGATGTCATCCTTCCTTGTGTGAACTATGTTTGCATTGTTCTGTTTACATTCCTTGATTGTTCTTTGCTGGCCTTGTTGGGTTTCTCTGTATGTAGGTGCAGCCTCGTCCTCAGTATACTGGAAGGATATCCTGTGTAGATTCCTGAAGCTCCCTCCTAATGGAGTTCCTCCTACTTGAACCCTTCTCATAAATTCTAGGGGCCTCGGTCTCCTCCAGCTTCCATCTCTGTCCCTCAACTTAGCAGACCTCGGCTCTGTTGTATTTTCTCCACATTATACCCACAGTGTGGACATTGCCTCCAGGCAGAATGCTGGGGTGATTGTAACACTACTCCATTTATTTGTCTTCTCTCAGGAGTCATAATCCTACTGTTTTCCTTTATCTCTAAATAGTTATATAACACATTTTGTCTATTTTCTTTAGTTTACATTGTGTTTTTATCTTAGGTTCTTATTTCATCATGAGTAGAAGCCTAAATCTTTGTTTTAGGGTTTTTTGGGTGTTTGGGTTTTTTTTGGGGGGCGGGTCAAATTATAGTCAGTAGGTACATTCCACAAGTTCTCTGACCATGGATTATGTCACACAAATATGCCTATCACTAGTAACTCACTTAAAAAAAAAAGTCTGCTCTCTTTTTCTTTCACTCCAGCTAAAATCGAGGTTTGTGTCATTTTTTAAAGATGCTTTGTTCTTTGTTTCTGTAGCAAAGCGCCTCAAAAGCATTTTCTTAATTTCTTCAAGTCCTTATCTTGCAAAGGAAGCTTTTAAATTTTTGTCTGTATGTATCCTGCAAAGCCATAATTTTAATGGTCCTTATCTTCGTTTAATATTGTATAGTTTACAAATTGCGATCACATACATATGATAGTTGTGTGTAGTCATATGGTTTTATTATATAGATCTGCATCTTCCCCTAGCTCTTTATTCCCTTTTCCCCAGCTTAAGTTTCATGGTGCGTATATATATATATATATATATATATATATATATATATATATATATATATATATATATATATATATATATATATAATTATATTTATATAATTATCCATTGTATATATTCTTAATTTCATGTGCCCATCATTTATGTAGAATAGTACCTGGCACACAGTAAATGCTTGATAAATGTGCTGAAGAAGTAAGTAGATACAGATATCATTACTACCAATTTTAGATATGGGAACTGAGTCTACCACAGCTCATAGGTTCTCTGACTCCATGTTCATTGCTTTTTGTATCTTAGCACTTTTTTCTAAAACCTTATCTGATCATTTATTCTCATCTGATTATTCCTCTTCTGAATTACTGTGACAATTTGTGTTACTCTTAAAGCATTTACTACCATTTTTATCCTGTGCTGTGGTTACTGATACAATACCTCTCTCTTTTCTTGCCCTCTCCCAGTGCTTTATGAATGCTTTAAAAGTTAAGAGAGGTTCGCAAATTATTTCTTCCTGGATCTCATAGTATTTGAGCTTTTAAGTGAGTTTTTAATTTCTTTAAGCTGTTTAAATTTTTCTCTTAAAAAAGGCTAAAATAAAATTCAGGGCTTAAGGTCTTTCCTAAAATTTGTCTTTAACAACATGTAAACTGCTTATTTTTTTTGGAAACAGTAGATTTGCTTTACTATTTTTAGCATATAAGGTATCATAAAAAATACTGGTATCTTGTCTACTTTGTAAATTACAAAATACTTGAATGTGATTAAAAATAAATGTTTTCAAAAAAATAAATGTTTTCAAGTTTTTGGTAGGTTTTCCCTTTCCTTAGTGGATTTGTTCATTTGGGAATACTTTATTTCCTATTTTACTTTTCTAATGCCTTTTTTCTTTTTCACTTCTCCCAAGAAGGAGCCATATTGATTCACCGTTAAAGGAACATAATGTGGTGTAGGATGGTTTTCATTTTTCTGTGAAGTAGGTTACAAAGTCACCAGCAGGAAAGAGAAGGGCAAAGATTTATCTTCATATTCTTTGGAGAAGAGGCTAAAATGAGGCAGCTAGAATTGTGGACTTTGTAGCTAATAAGAATCTCTGCCTTTTCCATGTGAACAGTGAGATAAATCAAGCTTGCTTTTACTGTAGCTACCACCCACAAAGCTGTGAAGAAGGCTGGTGATAGCAGATGGTATCCATACACAGTTTGATTTGTTTAGAAACCTACATAAAGAGCAGCATGTGTTTTGTTTTGTTTTGCCCTTAATTACTTAGGGCCAGGGAGATCAGTTTTCAAATAAAACAGTGATACAGCCAGGAGAAAAAAATTTATAAAGGAAGAAAACAGACAACTATATTTTTAATTGCATCATTTCAATTCCATAATATTTATTGAATCTCTGTTGTATATAAGGCTCTGTACTAGACATGGTAGGGGATGCAAAGAAGGGTGAGTTAAGTATTACAAAATAAATTCAGTTGAATAAACATGTCATTAGTGCCTCCTCTGTGCCCCTAAAGTTCTGGGAATACAGAAATTAGGACCATTTCTATCCTCAATGAGCTTACATTAATAATGTGGAAAATGAAGTAAATGAATAGTTTCAGTTCTGCACAGCAGATACTGTGATATATGTGTGTCAAGATGTAGAAGCTCTGAAGAAAGAGTGCCTAATTCAGCCTGGAAGGAGAATGAGGGAAGGCTTCCTGGTGGAGGTCAAACCCTCATGTACATCCCTCATTGAGTCTTAAAGGATGAATAGGTGCTGGCCAGGTAAAAATGAGCAGGGAGGAAGGATCAAGGCAGAAGGAAGAGCATGAGATAAGCAAAGGCTCAGAGACAAGAAACATCATAGCTGTTTGGGAGAGTTCCATATACTGCTGATATATCTGAAGGGTAACATCTTGCAGGAGATAAGATTATAGTGCCAGATAATGGTAGAGTTTGGGGTTTATTCTACATGTCATGTTTCTTCAGACCTGTAGACTCTCTGTGACAGCATCCCTTAGAATATTTGCAGACATACAAGTCTAAATCTACCCCAAGATGTGGAACATTAACCTATAACATGATTTTTTTGCTCGAGAGTTGGAATTTGCCCTGTAAGGCTAATGTAGAATGCTCTGTTTTGAACAAATATTTCTTTTTAAAAAAAAAATGTTATTTATTTATTTATGAGAGACAGAGAGAGAGAGAGAGAGAGAGAGAGAGGTGAGATGTAGTTCAGAGGGAGAAGCAGGCTCCCCCCAAGGAGCCCAACGCAGGACTCGATCCTGGACCCCGGGATCATTCGGAAGATTCAGATCTTCGGCCTGAGCCGAAGGCAGACGCTCCACCTCTGAGCCACCCAGGCATCCCTTGAACAAATATTTCTTATATGATATACTTTGTTGGGTTTATACAAACACAGTATTTATGAGAGTTTGTGCCTTACATAGTTGTTATGAGGAGGTTCCCAAAGGAAGAACTATAGGTACAAAGAGTTGCTTATAAAATAAATATAGAGGATCTCTATACTATATAAAAAGAGATAGAACATTCCAAACAAAAGTAATTTGAAAGCCTAATTCTTGACTACATCTGTAAGGATATATCTGTCTAATACCAATTCAGGGTAAGAATTCCCAGAGACCTCTCACTCATTGCTCAGCCCCCAGCCTTTGAGGTGTGTGTGTATGTGTGTGTGTAAAATTTGGGAGAAAGCAAGGAATATGGAAATGGAAAAGCAGAATAATAGAGGGAACGTATAAATGTTCCATATATCTCTTTTACCATATAGGAATTAGAAAGTAAAAGAAGACTACAAAAACAGGCTGCCACTAGCCAAAGTGCTACAGAAGTTCGGTTGAATAGAGCTCTAGAAGAGGCAGAAAAGTACAAATTGGAGTTAAGTAAATCAAGGCAAAATAACAAGGTATGGAAAAATTGAATAGTTTTGGTAATGATCACCTTTGGTAACTTTTTTCGCAAGAGTCAAAAATAATAGTTTTTAAATTTTAATTCTTAATGTTATGTGAACATTTCTGTTTTCAGAAGCACATTCATTATTGTTATGTGATTTTCAACAAATCTTTATTGTGTGCCCATGTTATATGCCAGACATTTTTCTAATCTCTGGGTACAAATGGTAGGAAAGAGTCTCTTTTGTATCTCAAATCCATTTCCTTCTCTTCTTTACTCACTTTTCTAATATAATGCAAAGGGCTACTTTATAGGGCAGTGGTTCTCAAACTTGAGCATGTATCAGAATTATCAGGAAGGCTGGTTAAGACAGATTGCTGGGCCCCACACCCAGAGTTTCAGATTTAGTAGGTCTAGGGTGAGGCCTGTTTTAAACTAGTTTTAATAAGCAGTTTTAACAAGTTCCCTGGTGATGCTGATGCCACTGGTTCTGAGACAACATTTTGATAATCACTGTTGTATCCCAGTATCTAGCCAATGATTGGTATAGAATTAACGCTCAATGCCTGAAATAACTGTTGAATAAATGAAGGCTCAAATATCGTTGTGTATGAAAACTGTTTGCATACTCTATAAATTTTGACTAATTCGATTTTGGTTCTATGTCAACCTAAAAGTGATGCTCCATTGGAATCTCTCCCTTTGGATAATACTGAATAATTTACACTTAACAGAGGCTTGATGAAGTTAGGAGCCACCTTTGTTACATACACAGATGATACATTTCCAATAAACTAACAGCACTTAATAGGACATAAAACTAGACTGAACTTGATAAATCCTCCAACATATTTAACAGAGGCAAAATGTGACCGTGACTACAGAGTTTTGAGATATCTTCTGTGAGATAGTTTGTACTGTGTAATCAGACTGTGTTCATGTTCAAGAGCCATCGATGATGGTATATTGGAGATTTATTAACAGAAGTTATTGAATGAGGAAGTCATCTTTATAACTTGCCAATAATTAGCATGCTATTGGAATATTATTTCCAATTTGGTTCACTCTGGAGGGATTTTGAAGAAAATAAAATGGAATAACCATGTATATGTCAGGATTTGCTAATTCTTAGTTGTTGATGTTTTAGCACAATTAGAGAAGTAGAAGGAAAAACTTGTTTCCATGACAGCAATAAAAAAGTTTGAGCCATTTTGCAAATTGACATACCAAGTCCTCATTAATTAGTTTAAAACCATCAACACTGTAAAAGCAAGTATGTTCAAAACAAATTTCTGATCCAAAGTCTGCATTATGGGTGATCAGTTTAAATGCAGTAGGAGAACATTTTGTAACTATTTGCTATCAAGTAGACATTTTGAAATCAGAGTTCTTAGATGTAACTTATTTTAGATTTCTGAAAAAATATGTGTATGAGTCTTAAGTTTCTGATTTTTTTCAATTATTTTGCTTCATTTCTAACTTGTCTTTTTTTAAAAAATATTTTATTTATTTATTCATGAAAGATAGAGGCAGAGGGAGAAGCAGGCTCCATGCAGGGAGCCCGATGTGGGACTTGATCCCAGGACTCCAGGATCACGCCCTGGGCCGAAGGCCAGGTGCTAAACTGCTGAGCCACCCAGGAGTCCCCTAACTTTGTCTTTGAAGGACATTTTGGGCTTATGCTGTTTAGTTTTTCCTTGTAGTCTAGTCTATATGTAAGTTTTTTTTTGTGAGGAGGTATATTTTTTCCATTTTAATTCTTTGTACCTTGCTTCTCATTCTAATTAGACATATGATTAGGTAGATAATTAAAATTATTCAGGTCTGTATGTTTAAGAAATAGTAAGGTTTCCATAAACTAGAACAAGATTGACTCCTAGTCATGAAAAAGTTAAAGATTTATTTAAAAAAAATAATATATTCTGCACAGAGGTTAGGAAACGAATCTGGCCTTAGAGTAAGAGTAACTTTTGAAATGAAGAGTCAGTCAAGTTAAATCAGATGCTGCATGAGTGCAGGGACCCCGATTGTCTCATTCTGTTGTGTCTCAGTGCCTGGAACATAGTAATTGCCTCTGAAATATACTATAGGAAGGAATGAGGAAAGACAACTTTGTGATGGTTTAATTGGAATTCTTAAAAACAGAGCATTTGATTAGATTGTTTGCTTATAGTCCATTTAAAATATGTCCTCAGGGATCCCTGGGTGGCTCAGTGGTTTAGTGCCTGCCTTCGGCCCAGGGCGTGATCCTGGAGACCCGGGATCAAGTCCCACATCGGGCTCCCTGCATGGAGCCTGCTTCTCCCTCTGCCTGTGTCTCTGCCTCTCTCTCTCTCTGTGTGTCTATTGTGAATAAATAAATAAAATCTTAATAAAATAAAATAAATAAAATATGTCACCAAGTCCATGTTATTTCATTTAGGAACAGATAATTTCAAATTCTTTATTAATTCATTTAGAAATATTTACAAAGGCCTTCTAGGTACCTGCCAGACCTTTCCTAGAGACTGGAGATACAAAGGTGATAAAAATAAATAAATAAATGTGATCCCTGTAATCATATACTCCCTGTAGTGGAGAAGCTGTGTGTTATTTAGACAATTCATCAAGCAAAACTGAGGTGCAACTGTGATTTGAGCAGGTAACCAGGTAAAGGCATGCTTTTTTAAAAAAATGTAATTCTGAGTTAAGATCTGAATAATATTAACAAGTTATATGCTAGGAAGAGATTATGGACAAAGGGAATCCTATGTATAAAATGGCTCTGTGGTAGGAAAAAAAACTAGGTCATGAAAGTCAGGGATGGAAGTGAAGAGAATGTTGTGAAGTGAGGCCTCAAGCAGGTAGAGGCCAAACCATCTAGATCCTTCAGGCTGTGTTAATATTTGGGGTTTTATCCAAATATAGTACAACGCCACTGCATGGTTATTTTGAACAAGGTAAGGGGAGACTATGCAGTGATCATATGTGTGCCTGGAAAGTATTTTTGTTTATTGTGTGAGAATTCATTGGAAGGAGGCAATGAATTCTGGCTAAAGAGTAGCAGTGTGAGAGATGGAGGCAATGAACTCAGGTTAAGAGGAGCAGTATGAGAGATGATGAAGTAGTGTGGACTAGACTGATAGTGGTGGAAATGGAGAGAAGTATCAAAATACATTGAAGAGAGAAAAATTACTAGGACTTGGTGATGGGTAGAGATGGAATTGTGAAAAAGGGAAGCTTTTGAGAGGATGTTTTGACTTTTAGTTTTCAGAACTGGATAGATAGTGCCATTCCCTGGAGTAGGTTTGGGAAAGATTTTAGAACATCTTGAGATTCATCCCATTGTTGCATGTGACAGTAGTTCACTTTTAATAATTTTACACATGGTATAAATATAACAAACAATACCCTCTATTGATGGACTTAGGGTTGTTTCCAGTTTTCACTATTACAAATAAAGCTGCCATGAATATTCACATATATGTCTTTGTGTAGACATGTGTTTTCATTTCTCTTGGGTAAATACCTAGAATTAATAAACATCTGGGTTTTATTATAGATGTACGTTCAACTGCCAAACTGGTTTCCAAAATGGTTTTACCAATATATATTCTTAACAGCAGTATATAAAAGTTTTAGCTGTTCCATGTCATGACCAACATTTGACATAGTCAGGCTTTTACATTTTACTGTTCTAGTGGGTGACTAACAGTATGTAATTGTGGTTTAGTTTGCATATTCCTAATGACCAGTGAATAATACAAACATCTTCATATGCTCATTTGCTATCTTGAGATTTTATATTTTCCCCAGTTTTATTGAGATATAATTGACATACAGCATTATTAAGTTTAAGGTGTATAGCATAATGATTTGATTTATATATTGTGAAATGATTACCACAGTAAGTTCATTTAATATCCATCATCTCACAGAGATACAAAAAATAAGAAAAGCTTTTTTCCTGGTGATGAGAATTCTTAGGATCTATTCTCTTAACAACTTTCAAATATACCATACGACAGCTAACTATAGTTATCATGTTGTATATACATTACATCTCTAGTGTTTTATTATAACTGGAAGTTTGTGCCTTTTGACCACCTTCCTCCAATCTCCCCTCCTGCCTCCCACCACTCCCTACATCTGTTAACCATAAATCTGATCTGTTTTTCTTTGCATTTTTAAAAAGAGTTTTTAAGTATAAGTATGATCACACAATATTTGTCTTTTCTTGTCTGACTTACTTAGCATTATGCCCTCTTGGTCCATCCATGTTCTTATGAATGGCAGGATTTCTCTTATTTATTCCTCTTTGTATAAATTGTATCACAATTTCTTTTTTTTTTTTTTTAATAAATTTTTATTTATTATGATAGTCTCACAGAGAGAGAGAGAGGCAGAGACACAGGCAGAGGGAGAAGCAGGCTCCATGCACCGGGAGCCCGACGTGGGATTCGATCCCGGGTCTCCAGGATCGCGCCCTGGGCCAAAGGCAGGCGCCAAACCGCTGCGCCACCCAGGGATCCCTGTATCACATTTTCTCTATCCATTCATGCATTGATGGACGTTTAGGTTGTTTCCATGTCTTGGCTATTGTAAATAATGCTGCCGTGAATATGGCATTGCAGATATCTCTTTGATGTAGTATTTTCATATCGTTTGGATATATTCACAGAAGTGGAATTGCTGGATTGCATGGTAGTTGTATTTTAAATTTTTTGAGGAACCTCTAAACTGTTTTCTATAGTGGTTTTACCAATGTACAATCCCACTAACATTGCACAATGTTCCCTTTCCTCCACATCCTCTCCATCATTTGTTGTCTCTTGCTTTTTGATGATAGCTATTCAGATTGAATGCAATTCCTATCAACATTCTATCAAGATTGAAGATACTGTTTTATTTCCCCTTTGATTTCTTCTTTGACCTGTTGGTTGTTCAGGAGAGTCTAGATACCTTCTTTGGTGAAGTATTGGTAAAAAGTTTTTTACTCTTAATAATATTTAATGAAGTTTAATTTATAGAAGTTATAAATCAGCATAAAAATTGTAGTTAGTACAGAGCATTTCTGTAATCTTCAAACACAGTTTCCTCTGAAACTAACATCTACATTAGTATGGTACATTTACTATAGCTAATGAATGAATCAATAACGTTATTCACTAAAGAGCATACTTTATTCAGATTTCCTTAGTTTTTAATCTCTTTGGTTCATTTTTAAAAATTGAGTTGACTTATTATAAATGAGCTATAAGTTTTTATGTATTCTAACTACATGTCTTTTGTCAGATATATGCTTTGCAAGTGTCTTATCCCTTTTATTTTTGTAACACTTCTTTTGAAGAGTGAACTTTTATTTTTATTTATTTTTTTTTTAAAGCTTTATTTTTTTTTTTTTTTAATTTATGATAGTCACACAGAGAGAGAGAGAGAGAGAGGCAGAGACACAGGCAGAGGGAGAAGCAGGCTCCATGCCGGGAGCCTGACGTGGGATTCGATCCTGGGTCTCCAGGATCGCGCCCTGGTCCAAAGGCAGGCACTAAACCGCTGCGCCACCCAGGGATCCCGAAGAGTGAACTTTTAAATTTTGATGTAGTCTAATCTGTTTTTTCTTTTATAATGTGCTTCCTGTGGCCTATTTAAGAATTCTTTGCTAAATCTAAGGTCACGACGATTTGCTCCTATGTATTCTTCTAGAAGTTGTGTAGCTTGAGCTTTTAGGTGAATTTTTGTTTATAAGGGTCAAGGTTCATTTCATTATTGGTATATATGGAGCACTCTTTGTTGAGAAGATTATCCTTTACCATTGAATTGCCCTGACACTTTTGTTGAAAATTAGTTGCCCACATATGTGTGCTACTATTTCTAGAATCTCTCTTCTGTTCGATTGATCTCCGTGTCTGTCTTTATGCTAATAGCACACTGTCTTGATTATTACATCTTTATAATAAAATCTTGAAAGCATGTAGTATGATTTTGTTCTTTTCAGAAATTGCTTTGGCTGTTTTAGGTCCTGTGCATTTCCATATAAACCTTAGAATTACCTTGCCTATTTCTACAAAAAGTTTTTTTGGAGTTTTCATTGGAGTTGCACTAAATCTGTAGATCAATTTGGGGAAAAGTGGCCTCTTAACAATACTGTGTTTTTCACATCATGAATAGAGCATATCTATTTTGTAAGCCTTCTTCATTTTCTCTAGGCAATATTTTTGTAGTTTTCAGCCTACAGGTCTTATACATTTTTCCCCCACAGTTAGCCCTTAGTATTTAATCTCTCTTCATGTTACTATAAATTTTTAAAATTTCAATTCCCAATCATGTGTTGCTAGAATAGAGAGATGCAGTTTACTTTCATATATTCAATTTGTATCTTGAAACTTTGCTAAAGTCTAGAATTTTTTCTTCTAGAATCCTTAGTATTTTTTTTAAGATTTTATTTATTCATGAGACACACAGAGAGGCAGAGACATAGGCAGAGGAAGAAGCAGGCTCTCTGCAGGGAGCCTGATGCAGGACTCAATCCCAGGACCCTGGGATCATGACCTGAGCCAAAGGCAGATGCTCAACCACTGAGCCACCAGGCGCCCTGAATCCTTAGAATTCTACACAGGCCAAGGGTAGGCATAGTTTTTCTATAAAGGGCCAGCTAATAACTATTTTAGGTTTTGCGGGCTGATATGGTCCCTGTGGCATATTCTTCACCAGATTTCTTTTTTCTTTTCTTTTTTTTCTTTTCTTTTTTTCTTTTCTTTTCTTTTCTTTTCTTTTCTTTTCTTTTCTTTTCTTTCTTTTCTTTTCTTCTTTTTGTTTATTTAGCCTTGTCAAAATAAAATCATCCTTAGTTCATGTGAAAATATTTTGAATTTCAAATTCAATTTCTTTAACAGATACAAAAGTATTCTATATAGAGGCTATCTGTATCTTACTGTGTGATTTGGGTGTTTTTCAAGGAATCTCTCCATTTTATCTATGTTGTCAAATTTATTATGGTTTCAGGTCTCACATTTTTTAAAAATGTTACTCCCTTATTGTCCTTTAAATAACTGTCTAATCTATAGTGATGTTCCTCCACATTATCATAGGTTTCCTTTTTTTCCCTCATTCTTAATATTGGTTATTTGTATCCTCTTTTCCTGCTCAGTCTTACTAGAGCCTTAATAAATCTGCTTTCATTGTTTTTCCTCAGTTTTCTCTTTTATTGATTTCTGCTCTTTGTTATTTCCTTCTCTTAATTGGGTTCAGTTTGTTCTTTTCTGGTTTATTGAAATGGAAGCAGACCTGTTGATTTGAAACCTTTCTTTTCTAATATAAGCATTTAACATTATAAATTTCCTCTATTCATTCTTTCAGCTAAACTTTGATTTGTCACATTTTCATTTTCAGAATACCTTCTAATTTTCCTCTGATTTCTTTATTATGAGCTATTTAGTAGCTTGTCATTTCATTTACAAATATTTGGGAATTTTTCCAGATACCTTTCTTAATGATTTCTAACTTAATCCCATAGTGGGCATACCATGCCTTTGTTCTTGTTTTGTTTTGTTTTAAATTCAAGCCTAGTTAACATACAGGGTTATATTAGTTACAAGTATACAATATAGTGATTGGACAGTTCTATACATTACTCTGTGCTCATCATGAAAAGTATACTTTTAAATCCCCATCACCTATTTAACCCATTGCCCTACTCAACTCCCCTTTGGTAACCATCATTTCTTTTTCGTTAACTCTTGATTTGTCTCTCTCTCTTTTTCTCAATCACTCCTTCTTTTGCTGTGCTCATTTATTTTCTTAATTTCCACATGAGTGAAATCATACAGTAGTTTTCTTTCTCTGGCTGACTTATTTCATTTAGCATTATACTCCCTTAGTTCTATCCATGATGTTGCAAGTGGCAAGATTCCATTCATTTTTATGGCTGAATAATATTTCATTTTGTATTGGATATACACCACTCCTTTATCCATTTATCAGTTGATGGACACTTGGGCTGTTTCTGTATTTTGTTATTTTAAATAATGCTACGATAAAGAGAGATAAACATATTTTTTTGAATATGATTTTTTTTTAATTACTCTTGATATTCTTTGGGTAAACACTGAGTAGTGGAATTACTAGATCATATGGTATTTCTATTTTTGAATTTTTTCAGGAAACTTCATACTATTTTCCACAGTGGCTGCACCAGTTTTCATTCTCACCAACAATGCACAAGGATTCCTTTTTCACCACATCCTTGTCAACACTTGCTTCTTGTGTTTTTTTTGATTTTAGCCATTCTGGCACGTATAAGGTGATACCTCTTGCGGTTTTGATTTGCATTTCATGGATGCCCATCTATATGTCTACTCTGGAGAAAATTCTATTCATGCTTTTACTCATTTTTAATTGGATTATTTGTTTTGGGGGGGTGTTGTAGAAGTTCTTTATATATTTTGGATGCTAACCCTTTATGGGATATGTCTTTTGCAAATATCTTCTCCCATTCAGTAGGTTGCATTTTAGTTTTGTTGATTATTTCCTTCACTGTGCAAAAGCTTTTTGTTTTGATGTAGTCCCAATAGTTTATTTTTGCTTTTATTTCCTTTGTCTCAGGAGTCATATCTTGAAAAATGTTGCGACAGCTAAAGTCAGAGTTACTGCCTATGCTCTCTTTTAAGGTTTTTATGGTTTCAGGTCTCACATTTAGACATTTATCCATTTTGAATTTATTTTTGTGTATGGTGTAAGAAAGGGGTCCACTTTCATTCTTTTGCATGTAGCTGTCCAGTTTTCCCAACTTGGCTTGTTAAAGAGACCATCTTTTTCCCATTGCATATTGTTTCTTCCTTTGTTAAAGATTAATTGACCATGTAATTGTGGGTTTATTTCTGGGCTCTCTATTCTGTTCTGTTGATCTTTGTGTTATTTTTGTGTCAGTACCATTCTGTTTTGATTACTATAGCTTTGTAGTATGACTTGAAGTCTGCAATTAGGATACCTTTAGATTTCTTTTTTTTAAAGATTTTCTTTACTTATTCATGAGAGATGCAAAGAGAGGCAGAGAGAGAAGCAGGCTCCCTACAGGAAGCCTGATGTGGGACTCGATCCCAGAACCCTGGGATCATAACCTAAGCCAAAGGCAGATGCTCAACCACTTAGCCACTCAGGTACCCCTAGATTTATTTTTCTTTTTCAGGATTACTTTGGCTATTTGGGGTCTTTTGAGGTTCCATACAAATTTTAGGATTGTTTGTTCTAGTTCTGTGAAAAATGCTGGTGGTATTATTTTTTTAAGATTTATTTATTTATTTATTTGAGAGCGAGAGGTGAGGGTGGAGCAGTGGGAAAGAATCTCAAGCAGACTCCTCATTGAGTGCTGATCACAAAGTGGGGATTGATCTTACAATCCCGAGCCAAAATCAAGAGTCGATGCTTAACCAACTGAGCTACCTAGGTGCCCCTGCTGGCTGTATTTTGATAGGGATTGCATTAAAACTGTAGATTGCTTTGGTAGTATGGACATTTTAACAGTTGTTCTTGCAATCCATGAACATGGAATGTCTTTCCATTTCTTTGTGTTGTCTTCAATTATTTTCATCAATGTTACACAGTTTTCAGAGTACAGATCTTTCACATAGTGAAAGTTTTACTTCTTTACTACCAATGTGGATGCCTTTTGTTTCTTTCTGTTCGATTGCTGTGGCTAGGACTTCCGATTCTATAGTGAATAAGAGTGATGGGAGTAGACATCCTTGTCTTGTTCCTGACTTTAAGGTAAAGCTCTCAGTTTTGCACCATTGAATATGATGTACGCTGTGAGATTTCATAGAAGGCCTTTATTATGTTTAGGTAAACCTACTTTGTTGATGGTTTTTTGTGTTGTTGGGTTTTTTAAAATCATGAATGGATACACTTTATCAAATGCTTTTTTTTCTGCATCTATTGAAATGACTATTATGGTTTGTATTCTTTCTCTTAGTAATGTGATCTATCATGTTGATTGATTTATGAATGCTGAATCACCTTGGCATCCCAGGGATAAATCCCACTTGATTGTGATGAATGATTTTTTCAAATGTACTGTTGGATTTCATTTGCTAATATTTTCTTGAGGATTTCTGCATATATGTTCATCAGAGAGATTGGCTTATAGTTTTATTTTTGTTGTATCTTTATCTGGTGTTGGTATCAGAGTAATGCTGCTCTTATAGAATAAATTTGGAAGTTTCCCTTCCTCTTCTATTTGTTGGAATAGTTTGAGAAGAATAGGTATTATTAACTCTTTTTAAAATATTTGGTAGAATTTTCCTGTGAAGCTTTCTGGTCCTGGACTTGTGTTTGTTAGGATCTTTTTGATTACTTATGCAATTTCATTGCTGGTAATTAGTTTATT
This sequence comes from Canis aureus, assembly GCF_053574225.1. Lineage (NCBI taxonomy): Eukaryota > Metazoa > Chordata > Mammalia > Carnivora > Canidae > Canis > Canis aureus. The sequence continues at coordinate 26,398,239 of NC_135642.1, forward strand.
CAAAATTTCTATTTCTTCAGTTTTGGTAGGTTATGTGTTTCTAGGAACTTATCAATTTCTTTCAGGTTGTCGCATATAATAATTCTTTATATTTATGTGGTGTTTGTAGTCATTTCTCTTTTGTGGTTTTATTTGAGTCCTCTCCCCTGCCCCTCACTTTTTTTCTTGGGTCTTGCTAGAGGTTTATCAATTTTGTTGAGCTTTTCAAAGAACCAGCTCCTGGTGTCATTGATCTGTTCTATTGTTTTTATAGTTTCTATATCACTTATTTCTGCTATAAGCTTTATTATTTCCTTCCTTCTGCTGGTTTTGGGTTTTGTTTTTTCTTTTTCTAACTCCTTTAGGTGTAAGATTAGGTGGTTTGAGATTTTTCTTGTTTCTTGAGGTAGACCTGTGTTGCTATAAACTTCTCTTTTAGAACTGCTTTTGCTACATCCCAAAGATTTTGCACTGTTGTGTTTTCATTTTCACTTATTTACATGTAATTTTTTATTTCTTCTTTGATATCTTGGTTCACCCATTAATTTTTTAGTAGCATGTTATTTAGCCTCCATGTATTTGTGCTCCTCCCAGATTTTTTTCTTGTGTTTGATTTCTAGTTTCATAGCACCATAGTCAGAAAAGATACATGGTATGACTTCAGTATTTTTTAATCTGTTGAGACTTGTTTTGTGGCCTAAATGTCTGCTCTGGAGAGTGTTTCATATGTGCTTGAAAAGAATCCCTATTCTGCTATTTTAGGATGTTCTGAATATATCTGTTAAGTCCATTTGGTCCATTGTATCATTTAAAGCCACTCTTTCCTTGTTGATTTTGTTTAGATGATCTGATCTGTCCGTTGATAGAAGTGGGGTGTTAAAGTCCCCTACTATTATTGCATTACTATCCATTAGTTCCTTTATGTTTTACTGTTTTATGTATTTGGGTGCTTTCATGTTGGGTATATAAGCATTTACAATTGTATCTACTTATTGGATTGTCCCCTTTATTATTTTATATAGTCCTTCTTTGTCTTGTTACAGTGTTTTAAAATCTATTTTGTCCAATATAAGTACTGTTACCCCATCTTTCTTTTGACATCCACTTGCACAATAAATGTTTCTCCATCCCGTCATTTTCAATCTGCAGGTGTCTTTAGGTCTAAAGTAAGTCTTTTGTAGGCAGCATATAGATGGGTTTTGTTTTCTCATCCATTCTGTCATCCTCTGTTTCAGTTGGAGCATTTAGTCCATTTACAGAGTAATTATTGATAGATAAGTATTTAATATTTTGTTACTTGTTTTGTGGTTGTTATTGTAGTTTTTCTGATTCTTGACTTGCTCTCTTCCGTGGTTTGCTAACTTTCTTTAGTGATATACTTGGATTCATTTTTCTTTATTCTTTGCATATTTATTACTGATTTTTGATTTATGGTTACCATTAGGTGTGTATATAACAGTCTATATGAAGTTGATGGTTGCTTAAGTTTGAATCCATTTTTTTCTCCTACCTTGTTTTAGGTTTATGATGTCATATTTTATATCCTTTTATGTTGTGAATCCCTTGAGTATTTTTATAGATATACTTATTTTTACTGCTTTTGTGTTTCCTATTTTTCATACTCTCACTGATCGTCTTTACTTTCCACTCAAAGAGTCCCCTTGAATATTTCTTGTAGGGCTTATTTAGTGCTTATGAACTCCATTAGTTTTTGTCTGAGAAAAAAAAATTAAGATTTTATTTATTCATGGAGACACATAGAGAGAGGCAGAGACATAGGCAGAGGAAGAAGCAGGCTCTCTGCAGGGAGCCTGATGCAGGACTGGATCCCAGAACCCTGGGATCATGCCCTGAGCCAAAGGCAGATGCTCAGCCACTGACCCACCCATGTGCCCCTGTCTAAGAAACTCTTCTTCTCTCCTTCTATTCTGAATGATAACCTTACTGGATTGAATATTCTTCACTGCAGGTTTTTCCCTTTCAGCACTTTGAATGTGTCATGCCATTTTCTTCTGGCCTGCTAAATTTCTGTTGAAAAATCTGCTGATAGCCTTATGGGCTTTCCCCTTATATGTAACTCTTTTCTCTTGCTGCTTTTGAGTTTCTTTTCTTTCTCACTACATTTTGCCATTTTAATTTCTATGTCTTGGTATGGACCTCTTTGAGTCGATTTTGTTGGGCAATATCTGTGCTTCCAGGATCTGGATATCTGTTTCCTTCTCCAGATTAGGGAAGTTTTCAGCTGTTATGTCTTCACTTAAATATTCTGCTCTCTTTTCTCTTTTCTTCTTCTGAATCCCTATAATGTGAATATAATATATTAAATGTGGTGGAGTCACTGAATTCCCTAAGTCTATTCTCATTTTACATAATTCTTTTCTCATTTGCTCAGCTTACTTTCTGTTACTCTGTCTTCCAGATCATTAATTTGTTCCTCTCTTTCCTCTAGCCTATTATTTATTCCATCAAGTATATTTTTAGTTTCAATTATTTTTTCTTTATCTCTGATCAGTTCTTTTTTTAAAATGTCTGTGTTAAGGATCCCACTAATGTCTTTTACTCTTCTCAAGTCCAGTGAGTATGTTTATGATCATTACTAAATTCTCTGTCAGGCATATTTATCTCTGTTTCTCTTAGGTGTCTTGCTAAGATTTTGTCCTGTTCTTTCATATGGGACATATTCCTCTGTCTCCTAATTTTGCCTAACTCTCTTTATTCCTGTGTGTTGGGAAAGTCAGCTACCTCTGTTGTGCCAAAACGTAGTGGGCAGGGGGTGTAGGGGGTGTATTTTTAGCAAAGTGGTGCTGGTCCTCCAGGGGATGGAGCTGTTGGGAAGACCAGGCATCTGGGGTGCTCTGCAGGTTGCACAGGAGCAGGCAAGTGAGGGGTGCAGTTTTACCAATGTGTGCATGTCATCCGTAGGAGGTTGGGAGATGCAGTATTGGCAAAGATTGCACTATTCTCAGGGAGGGGACCTACAATTAAGGGACTGAAGCAGTTGTGTTTGGAGGCAGTAGGGCATGGTCTAAGCCAGTTAGGTAGTGAATGCAGATGCTGAGCTGGTTCCCATAGGTGATCATATGATTATGCTTGGGGGCAGGAGAGGGAAATGGAGGCTGCCAGCTCCTTTGTTCCTAGAGAAGTTCCTCAGGGAACTCCGAAGTTAGTAACTAACTTTCCCAGATGTTTTTCTTTTCGTTTTATAGATTTTATTTGAGAGAGCAACCTAGAGAGAGAGAGAGCACACAAATGGAGGGAGGGACAGAGGTGGAGGGAGAAGCAGACTCCCTGCTAAGCAGGGAGCCTGATGCAGGGCTTGATTCCAGGACTCCAGGATTGTGACCTGAGCCAAAGTCAGATGCTTAATCAGCTGAGCTACCTAGGTGCCTCCAGATGTTTTTTCAAACTGCTGCTTTAAGCTGTGTCTCTGGGGCTGTTTTTTGTGCTGACTCTTTAAGGGTGGGGACTCCGCTTCCTATTGTCCTCTGGGATCTCCCATAGCTGGGCCTGCTGATTTTTAAAGTTCCAGGCTTTTAGTATCACTGGCTGTAAGAACTCTTGAAATTTGACCCCTCTGATTTTCACAGTCAAATGCCATGGGGCTTTGTCTTCCCTCTGCAGGCTCCCCAGTGTAATAGTCTGTTTCTCACCCCTTTCCACACCTACGGCTTCCTCTCTCTGGTGGCCAGACTTGTGGGGTTTAGCTGCCAACTGCATATCTACCCTTCCCACTCTCTTTGATGTGGCCTTTTCTCTACATTTAGTTGTGGAGTTTGTTCTTCCAGTTTTCAGGTCATTTTCTGGGTTATCTGCACTGATGTGTTACCTAGTTGTATCTCAGGACAAGGTTAATTTAGGGACCTCCTACGCGGTCTTCCCTGAGCATTTGTTCTTATTTGAATCATTGTAAATTTATAGAGCTTTGTTTTATGGCCTGGAATGTGATTTAAATTGGCATATGTTCCCTGTCTCCTTGTAAAGAATGTATATTCTGTGTTTACTGGGAGGAGTATTCAGTAAGTGTCAATTATGTCAAGTTGCTTGATAGCGTATTCAAGTCTTCTGTATCTTTACATATTTTAGTTACTTGTTCTGTCAGTGATTGAGAAGGGGTACTGATCTCCAAACAGAATTGTGGATTATTTTCCCTTTTTCAGTTTTGGCAGTTTTTGCATCATGTACTTTGGAGGACTAGTGGTAGATACATTAAAATATAAGATTGTTATGTCCTCATAATGAGTTGAACCCTTTATTATTGTGATACAATTTATATTCCTCATAATTGTCTTTGTTGTGATATACTCTTAGATATTAAGTAACTGCAGCTTTTTTTTAAGGTTTGTTTCTTTAATGTAGTCTCCATGCCCAATGAGGGGCTTAAACTCATGACCCTGAGATTAAGAGTCACGTCGCGTGCCCTACCAACTAAGCCAGCCAGACACCCACTTTAGTTTTCTTTTAATTAGTGATAGCATTAGAATATCTTTTTCCATCCTTTTACTTATAACTCCTTTGTATCTTATATAGGCAGCATACAGTTGAGTACTTTTTACTTATTCATTCATTTGTTCAATGTCACAGTCTCTGACTTTTCAATGGAATGTTTAGAATTACATTTAATGTGATTATTAATATGGTTGGGTTTAATTTTGTTCTTGTTTTTTATTCCTAATTTTGTTTCTTTCCCTTCTTTCTCTCCTTTTGAATATTCTTTTAATGATTCCATTTTATCTCCTGTATTGTCTCAACTTTTCTTTTTTTTTTTTGTCTCAACTTTTCTATGAACATTTTAGTATTTATCATACACTTTAACTTACCATTGTCTGTCTTCCAGTAATATTACAGCACTTTTTGAATAACGTAAGAACCTTTTAGTAGTGTACTTTCATTTACTCTCGTACCATTTTTGCTATTGTTATATATTTTACTTATACACAAACTCCACACTACATCATTACCTTTTGCCTTAAAGAATTACCTTTTAAAATTAAAAATTAGGGGATCCCTGGGTGATGCAGTGGTTTAGTGCCTGCCTTTGGCCCAGGGTGTGATCCTGGAGACCAGGGATCGAGTCCCACGTCGGGCTCCCTGCATGGAGCCTGCTTCTCCCTCTGCCTGTGTGTCTCTGCCTCTCTCTCTCTCTCTCTCTGTGTGTCTATCATGAATAAATAAAATAAAATCTTTAAAAATAAATAAATAAAATTAAATTAAAAATTAATTTTGAAAAAATTTAAAAATTAATTTTGGTATAGTACATATAAAAATACCCTTTTATGTTTTAAGTATACAGTTCATGGTATTACATATATGCACACTATTACACAGCCAGACTCCAGAAGTTTTTTTTCATCTTGCAAAAACTGAAACTGTGTTCATTAAACAGCAATTCCCCATTCCCCTTTCCATCACCCTGACAACCACAATTCTAATTTCTATCTTTGATTTTGACCACTCTATATGGTCGTTTACGTCACATAAATGGTTCATACAGTGTTTCTCTTTTTGTGACTGATTTATTTCACATAGCATAATGTCTTCAAGTTTCATCCATGTTGTACCATGTGTCAAAATTTCATTCCTTTTAAAGGCTTAGTAATAATCCACTGTGTGTGTGTGCGTGCGTGTGTATACAAACCAGCCACATTTTGTTTATCCACTAGTCTGTGGATAAATACTTGGGTTGCTCCCACCTTTTGGCTATTACGAATAATCCTGCTATGAACATGAGTGTACAATTAATTATTTTAAGACCCTGCATTCAATTATTTTGGATATATGTCCAGATGTGGAATTACTGGATCATATGGTAAATCTTTCATTTTTTAAGAAACAACCATATTGCTTTTTTAAGAAACAACCATATTGCTTTTCCATACAGCTGCATCATTTTGCATCCTCACCATTGATGCATGAGGATTCCAACTTTTTTTTTTTTAAAGATTTTATTTATTCATGAGAGATACACACAGGGAGGCAGAGACATAGCCAGCGAGAAGCAGGCTCCCTCTTGGGAGACTGATGCAGGACGCAATCCCAGGACCCTGGGATCATGACCTGAGCCAAAGGCACACATGCAACCACTTAGCCCCCAGGTTCTCAGGGTGCCAATTTCTCTGTATCCTCATCAGCACTTGTTTGTTGTTTCTTTTGCTTTTGGTTTTATTTTATGGTAGTCATCCTAATGTTTATTAGGTGGTTCTCTCATTGTGATTTTGGTTTGCATTTCCCTAATGAGTGGTGATGCTGACCACCTTTTTATGTGCTTGTTAGTCATTTATATATCTTCTTTGGAGAAAGGTCTAAAAAATACGCAAAGGACTCATTGACTGTGCTCTTTTAATGATTTGGAGTTCTTTACATATTCTGGATTTTAACTCCTTATCAGATACATGATTTGCAAATATCTGCAAACCATTCTATAGGTTGCCTTTCACTCTGTTGATTTTGTCCTTTGATGTAGTCCAGTTTATTTTTTCTTCTGTACTGTTGGTGTTCTATCTAAGAAATCCTAACCAAATCCAATATCATGTACCATGTCCTCTGTTTTCTTCTAACAGTTTCATAACTTTAGGATTACATTTAGATGTCTAAACTAACTAAATTTGAGTTAATTTTTATATATGGCATAATATAGGGGTATAAGTTCATTATTTTGCTTGGGGATATCAAGTTTCCTAGCACTGTTTATTACAGAAGATGTCGTTTTCCAGGCTTGACACCCTTGTCCATAATCATTTGTTCTTATGTAGAGAGGTTTATTTCTGGGTTCTCTATTCCATTGGTCTATATGTCTTTTATGAAGGTATCATATTGTTTTTGATTCTTGTAGCGTTGTCATAAATTTTGAAATCCGGAAGTATGAGACCTCCAACTTTGTTATTCATTTTCAGAATTGTTTGGCTCTTTGTGATCTTTTGAGATTCCCTATGAATATTAGGATGGATCTTTCTATTTCTGTAAGAAACACAATTGGTATTTTGATAGAGATTATATTTAAACTGTATCTTTGGGGTAGTATTGGCATCATAACTATTAAATCTTTCCAATCCACGCACACAGAATTTCTGTCCATTTATTTGTGTCTAAATTCTTTCAGCAGTGTTTTGAAATTTTCTGTGTAGAAGTCTTTCACCTCCTTGGCTATGTTTATTCCTAAGTATTTTGTTCTTTTTGATGGTTATTAATTTTTAGGAATGTTCGTTATTAATATATAAAATATAGGTGATTTTTGTGTATTGATTCTGTATCTTGCTGCTTTACCAAATGAAGTTATTCTTAGTTTTTTTATGGAATCTTTCGGGTTTTCTGCATTTTGTGTTATCTGTGAACAGGAATAATCGCTTCTTTTTTATTTGAATGCCTTTGATTTATTTTTTCTCCCCTAGCTGCTCTGACCAAGATTTCTAGGACTATGTTGGATAAAACTGGCAAAAGCAGGTATCCTTGTCTTGTTCCTGATCATAGAGAAAAAGCTTCCAGTCTTTTACCAGTGAGTATATGATCTGTGGGCTTTTCATATATGGCTCTTATTATGTTGAAGTGGGAGCATTTTGTTCCTTGTGTAATGTTTTTATCATGAAATTGTGTTGAATCTTCTCATATGCTTTATCTACATCAATTGAGAGGATTGTGTGTTTTTTTTTCCTTCCGTTAATGTGGAGTGTTCTGTCAGTTGATTTTTGTATGTTGAACCATCATCCTTGCTTCCAGGAATATATTCCACTTGGTCATTCTGTATAATCCTTTTCATGTACTGTGGAATTCAGTTTGCTATTATTTTGTTGAAGATTTTCACATTAGTATTTGTGAGGGATTATTGATCTGTAGTGTTTTTGTCTGGCTTTGGTATCAGGTTAATGCTGGCTTTTATTGAATGAATTTAGAAGTATTTTGGTCTCTTTAATTTGGGGAAAGAATTTGAGGATGATTGGTGTTAATTTTTCTTTAAATATTTGGTAAAATTCACCAGTGAAGCTATTTGGTTCGGGGATTTCCTTGTTGAGAGGTTTTTAAATACTCCTTCAATCTCCTAACTAGCTGTGTATTTGTTTGGATTTCCTGAACTGATTTCCTGTTTCTTCATCATTCAGTTTTAGTAGACTGGGAGTGTCTAGGAGTTTATTTCGTCTAGGTTATCCAGTTTATTGGTATACCATTGTTCAGAGTATTCTTTTATCCTCTGTATTTCTGTGGTATCAGTTGTAATGTCTTCTCTTCCATTTATAATTTTTTTTCTGTAAAGTCGGTTGTAATATCACCTCTTCCATTTCTGCTGTTGAGTCTTCTCTTTTTTTTTTCTTAGTCTAGGGTAAAGGTTTGGCAGTTTTGTTGATCTTTTCCAAGAACCAGCTCTTGGCTTCATTGATTTTTCTCCACTGTTATTTTATTCTCTATTTCATTTACCTCTAACCTATAGTATTTTCTGTTTTCAACTAGCTTTGGGTTTAGTTCTCTAAGTTATAGTTGGGTTGTTGATTTGAGATCTTTATTCTTTTTTAACACAAGCATTTATAGCTATACATTTTCCCCTTAGTATTGCTTTCCCTACATCCTATAAATTTCAGTACATTGTGTTTTCATTGTCATTTATCTGAAGATATTCTCTTATTTCCCTTACAATTTCTTCTTTAACTCATTGGTTAAGAGTGTGTTAATTCTCACATATTTATGGATTTTCCATAAATTCTGTTGTATTCTAGTTTCATTTTACTGTTAGCAGGATAGACACTTTGTATGGTTTCAGTCTTTAAAAATTAATAGTTTCGTGGCCTAACATGATCTAGGCCAATCTTTCATGTGCATTTTAAAAAAATGTGTATTTTGGGGCACCTGGTTGGTGTAGTCGGTTGAGGGCTGATTCTAGGTTTTGGCTCAGGTTGTGGTATCAGCGTGGTGAGATCAAGCTCTGTGTCAGGCTCCATATTCAGCAGAGTCTGCTTGGGTTTCTCTCTGCCCTTATTACCCTCTTCTATCTCAAATCTTTAGAGAAAAAAAAGTGTATTTTGCTTTTGTTGGTTGGAATGTTCTGTATATGTCTTTTGGGTCCAATTGGTTATTCAAGTACTGTTCTTATTGCTCTTTCTAGTTATATCCATAGGTGGGGTATTGAAGTCTATTATTAATTGCAGAGCTCACCAGTTCTGTCACTGTCTCGTGTATTTAGGAACTGATGTTTGGTACATATGTAATTGTTAAAACTCCTTGGTGAATTGAGCCTTTTATTAAAAAATGGCCTTTTTTGTCTTGTAACTGTTTTGACGTAAAGTCTCTTATCTAATTAATATAGCCACCTCTATCCTCTTTGGGTGCTATTTGCATGCAGTATCTTCATCCTTTCATTTTCATCTATCTATATATATATCATTAGATCTAAAGTGAGTCTCTTGTAGACAGAATACACTTGTCTTTTTTTAAAATCCAATCTAGGGGGAATTTAATTCATTTACATTTCAAGTTATTACTGATGGGGAAGAACTTTCTATTGCCATTTTGTATTAAAGTTCTTAAAGCTCTTCAGTCACTTAAATGTCTTAATTTCCTAGGAGCTTCAGCCCTGCTTCTTCTAAGGGCCTTAAATGTTATATTTTATTCTTTTGCCTATAATCTCTTGCATTTGTGGTTCTGCAGACCCCCTATAGCCCTCATGTGCAGCATTTCCCACTACTTTCAGCAGCCTCCAACCTGATAATCTAAACTGTGCCACCATTCCATCAGTGCTCTGAATCAGACAAGACAGTCCCTCAAGCAATCCTCAGACAAGTCAGAACATTACAATCAGGTTCTACTCTTGTTTCCATGAATTGAGAGGCTTCCTTCCATATCCCAGGAGGGTAAGGAGAAAGGGTGAGCATAAATGCCATGATATTTCCTATCATTTTGAATGTGGCTTTTACTTGGTTAGGTGTTTGCCTGGTTGCTACTGCTGCTTAATTGGCTTCTATAGTTCTTATGCTACATTGTATCTTCACTGTTTCCATGTGTGTTCATTGGGGGCAAGGGCCTGGAGCTTCCTAATCTGCCATCTTGGTGACATCAATTATCTTTTAAAGCAATTTATTTTAAAAAGAAAAAGTCTAATATTTATTATGTTATTATTTCTGGTATTTTTTATGCATGCGTATGCATATTCAGATTTCCTTCTGGTATCATGGTCTGTTTTCACGAAAGACTTCCTTTAACATTTAAGTAGATCTTCTTCTACTTCATTAAATTCTACTGGTCTGTTTTAAAGTTCATTGGTCCTTTTTCTGCACTGTCCAAATTGCTGCAGAGCTCATTCAGTTAATTTTTGCCAGAATTACAAACTCTTTCTCCCTTGTTAGGCCAGTGGCTGAATTCTCTGCTCAGCTTGCTAGACCACAGCTATTGTCTTTCTTGTGTTCCTAGGGGTCTCACCCTGCACATGGGGTATTTGGGGTATTTAGGTGTCTGCCAAGGATTTGAGGGAATTTCAAGGGCTCCATTCTTTCTAGGATTTGCCACCTAGAAATTTCTACCACCCTGGCAAAGCTGCTGTCTCATTCCTCAGCCCAGTAAGATTACTTTTTCTGTAAGGTCTATCTCTTGTGAACCCATAAGGTAGAAAGTGCTCTCAAGTCAGCTGAATGTGGACTTTAGCCAGTATATTTCCTTTTTTTCAAGGATCGTATCACTTCCAGTTTCTGCTCACTACCGATTACTCATCTATACCTTCAAATGTTTTTTGTTACCCTCAGAAGAGTTGTCTATTACAAGCTGCCATTATTGGAACTGAATTATTTCTAAAATGTGTGAGACATGAGCATCACTATAAGTTATCAAAGTTACATTTATTCAGTAATGCAAAGAAGACAACAAAAATTTTATATTTCAGGTAAAAAGTTATAAAAACTATTGTCATGTTAGTAATATTTTTTCCAGTAAAGATTGTGAAGACTATATGGGATATTTTTTTTTCCTTTTGCAGGATATAGCCAATGAGGAACACCAAAAAATTGAAGCATTAAAATCAGAAAATAAGAAGCTAGAAAAACAAAAAGGAGAATTAATGATAGGTTTCAAGAAACAATTAAAATTAATTGATATTTTAAAAAGGCAAAAGGTGAGTCTGTCCTTAAAAAACACAGGAATACCTGGTGGCTTAGTCAGTTAAATGTCTACCTTTGCTCAGGTCATGATCCCAAGGTCCTGGTATTGAGCTCCACATCAGGCTCCCTGCTCAGTGGGGAGTCTGCTTCTCCCTTTCCCTCCCCCTGCTCCTTTTCTCTCTCTCTCTAAAATCTAAAAAAAAAAAAAAAAAGTTAAATCATAGATATTATTTGGACTGCTCTACTAAAATAGTTATTTCTACTTTAGATAGGTCTTATAGTTTGACATGCTTAGGCACAAAATTTTATCTATATAACATACACAATAAGATTTATATATGTGTCATCCAAGCAACTGGATATTTTCCTGCAAGTAAATTAGTAATGTGGCAAATGGGACTGGAAATACAGTATGGGTACTCCCTAATTATATACAAGAATAACTGTTATCTTAGGGGATTGGCTTGCCTCTTGAAACATTGAAGATTGATTCGAAGCTATATTCCCTTCTGTGCACATGAATCACCTGGTAGTGAGAGGATATGAAGTCATGGTTCTGCCACTTTCTCTTTTTGTAACAGTTAAATGTTACTATATTTATAATTTATAAATTAAAATGTTACTATATTCTCTTAATAGATTGGTTCAATAACCACCATGGGCAAAATAGGCTTTTACAGGCTGACCATTGAATGTAATTATTTCAAATCTCACGTTTATTGGAATTCAAGTACACATTCCAACAGAGCTGATAATTGATAGCATATTTATATACCTTTATCAATTTTCTATTGTTCTGTGGTCTACTTTTAATACTAAAACAATATCGATTTGTTATAAATGCAGATGCATATTGAAGCTGCCAAGATGCTGTCTTTTACCGAAGAGGAATTTATGAAGGCACTTGAATGGGGAAATTCATAAATGATCTACTTTATAACTGACTATGTGACCCATATACATTGTATTTAAAACTTTAATGATTTATTCTTACTCTTTATAAACTTTAATTTCATTGGCTTTCATCCGGTAACTCCAGAGAATTCCCTGTTTAGATTTAGGGGATACAGAATTGACATGTAATTATTAAAGGAAGTATTTTGTAAAATAGGATAACCCACTTGCCCTCTTATATTATATTCAGCACTAGTTCATAAGTGATAGTTTGTGAGATAGAAATTGTTCTTCTTGACAATAAAGCACTTTGAAATTCCTCAGTCTTAACTGTTCTTTTCCCTTACAATACAGAGGAAAAGATACTTTGGCCAAATCTGGGAAATAAAGTTCCTAAAACACAAATACCTGTGGAACTGCAGTCTGAATGGAGATGCAGAAAAAGCTCTGAGCAGCAGCATGAAGAAATTAGTCTCTTGGGTAGTGATATGGAAGTCAGATCTTCAAATTATCATTTCAGGAACAAGAGTTTGACTAAAAGCAATTTTGTAGCTAAAATATATTCTGTAATTTTTTAATTAGAAAACAACTGTTTACAAAAATAGATTACATTTCAGTGATAGTGAATCCATAAAACAAAAGTTACGGTGACATCTAGTGGTAAAAACAATTCGGGTTTTACCAAATCTTGATGGTATCATTTCTCTCCACAAATTTCACTCCTTTTCTGATATGCTTTCCTAAATTCTTCACCAAGCATATCGATATCACCCTCTTTTTTAAATACTCCCTACAAGAAAAATATTTTTGTGGGTTAATTGAAATACCAGAGCACTTCACTAAATTTTAAGACTAACAAATACATAGACTACAAATTTGTGAAGTTATCTCCAAAATAATGAAATCTATTTAATAGGTTTATGAAAAATATCACTATTCTCTGAAAATTTTATTAAATATTCTTTAGTTTGATATATCTATCAGCTCCAGTGTAAGAATTTGTAATACAAATCTGGGCTCTTTGTCACCACTGCCTGCACTGGCTGAATGAGAAAAAATTTAAGGTATGAGAGAGAGGTCAGGGTAAAGAGACTGAGCTTTGCCAGGTTCGTGCATGGGATTGACTCTTGCCTCCACTCAGGGACTGATCAGCTAACATTTAATCTTCCAGGAAAGTCTCCAGGCTTGGAGTTACACCATTTAAACAAGCCCTATGAAAATCTCCAAGCTTTTATTTACTTTTCTTTTCCCTTATACTATATATAAAAGGCTCTTAAATATTTACTTATATAATTTAAAGGAGCTAAAGAATAATTCAGGTCATTTGAGGATTATTAGGTTTGTTAGACTCTCCCCCATCTCTACAATTATTTCCTTTTAAAAATCTCTAAATCCCAGACTCTCTGGAATTTATAGTCTTGTTTTTAAATTAATACATCATTTCATATTCATTAATCCTATCAACCAGTTAGACTATAACATCCCGTGGAAAAGCAATAATTACTCATTTCCCTTTCTCCTTCCTTCCTGAGCACTGCATTGAACACAAAATAAGCACCAGTTCTTCCAAATGAATAAAAAGTCAAATGACATGTCTATATTTGAAGGATGGAAATTGTATTTACATGCATCCAGATGTTTACATGGTTTATGAAACTTGTTACTTCATTTATAGTCAGAATGTATCTCACCACTTATACATGAAAATGTTATCTTTTGGAAGTGCTTTTAAAAACAAGCTGCCTACTACCTACTTATAACCTCCCATTCATCATACAGCAAATCTGTCTTGGACTTGGTTCAAGCAGGTGTCTATTAGCGGTGTTTCCAGTTACAAGAGTTTCCTGTGTATTATCAATTTTGGTGTACAAAGTATCACAACTGCGTTAGGGTAGTTTAGTTTTAGACTTACTACACCAAAAGGGAAGAAAAAATTTCTAGAATATAAATTCAGGAAATCTAGCGTATACTTATAAGAAAGTTCACCAACGCTCTCATTTTAGAGACAGAGGTCAATGACTGCCTAACATCCCACTGCTGCTTTGTAACGCCAGAACTAAGTGAAACACAGGCCCCCTGAAATCCTAATTACCATGTATTTTCCCTGCTATTAGAGGACAGGAAGATTATACCTTGAGTTAAATCTCACTTACTTTAGGGAGATATCCTAGTAATTTTGTAGCATGTTCTTTAAGAAGTTTTAGTCTTTCTTCTTCAATAATTGCATTAATGCATCCTTGTCGTCTTTGCTGCAACTGCCATTCTTCCAGTTCACGTTGCTAGAAACAAAATTTTATTATTACAGAATACGTTAGTCTTTTAAGAAGTTATCAAATAAAACTATTCTTGCAGCAAATTAGATAAAATTGATGAACTATTTTTGACATTAACTTCAGAAAATACTCTCTCTATATATATGTCTTTTTCATGTATTATATATACACATATCTCTCTTCCAGTCATTATTCCCTTAAAGTCACAAAAACAATAACCATGACTGGGATTTTAGGGAGGCAAGTATATATTTTCAGGACAGTACCTTCATTACCAAGGAAAAAAATGTTCAAAGGAGGGATTTCCTAATTCAAATATTTATGTAATGTTTACCATATGTCAAGTGCTAAAGGCAGCTTACAGTGTAAAACAAAAGTTGGATAAAACAGACTAGGGATATCTATAAAAAGTAAATATTTCCATGAACGTTAAAAGTTTTAAGAGCCTGCATGAGGCCCAAGAGTAGCCACGAGAGTTCCAACAGAAGAACCAATGTTTCTTAGGAGAGTTCTGAATGCCCTTACATAACCACACCAAAATTCTGTACCATATACTATGAAAGAGATGACCAGCTTTAAAAAGTTTTAGGTCTTAAAAGAATTCTTATGGAGTTGTACCCAAATAATCCTCTTGGAAAGAGAAGAGTGCTAAAGGCAAACCACTGAAATAGTGAGTTCCTATCTACAATTAAAGGAGTAGTAATGTTAAGCTTGTCTGTGCAGTAACTATAGTTTCCGAGGGTCACTATTTCTTCAGACCTCTCCTTATCAAGGTCATGTAAACTAGAAGAGTATGTCTGTCTCTCTTGCTACAATGGGAGGCTAGCTAGCTTCTACATAACCTAATAACTCGTAGTCACCAGATGAAGATAAAGATGAAGACAGGAAGGACAGGAAGATAGTCACCAGATGAAGATAAAGAAAGATGCTGCGAAACAGCCAAATCTGCGGCCACTTCAACCTATAATTGCTTCTCATGAGAATATTTTGTCTACTATGATACTATTTGTATTACAGAATCAGAAGCACCATTGATAATAGCTAATTGAGAAAAGATACTCTCACCCATCTTGTTACTGAAAGAGTTGAGTGGCTCCTATTTATCTCTAAGATGAAATAGGGTAGCAAAATCTGCCATGGAATTGTTATACCTGAAATATTTTTGAGACTACATTTCAAAGGCTCCCTTATGACTAGTCAGAAGTGTTCACAACAGGACATGGTTTCTGCCAATGGAATATAAGCAAAAGTATCATATGCAGATTCTGGGAATCAATCTTACACACCCACTTTGTGCCTTCTTCACCTCTTCCATCTCCTGCTTGAAACATGAAGGGTGAAGATCCAATTTAGATCATGAAGATAAAGTTATATCCTGTGGAAGCCACAGTGAAAAGCAAGGCCGAGCCTGGTTGCTGAAGACTGAATAAAGCCTCCACCCAGCCCTGAATTGCCTATCTTTAGGCTTTTATGTGGGAGAAGAGTAAACTATCTACTAAGTCTATCTACTAAGCCACTATTTATTTGGTACTCTCTACCTGTAGTCAAACCTAATCCTAACTGATCTGTTCCTTATAAAAAGAAAATGCAAGAAAGTTCTGTGATGTGAGGAAAGCTCATTTGTTAGAGATTGTACATCATTGGACAAAAACCTAACGGGTAGAATACAAGATTTCTCAGGATGTGGTAAACACATTAAAAATCCTAATAAACATTTTTAGAATAAGGGTAGTTTAAAAAAAATCTGAAACCGGGGATCCCTGGGTGGCGCAGCGGTTTGGCGCCTGCCTTTGGCCCAGGGCGCGATCCTGGAGACCCGGGATCGAATCCCACGTCGGGCTCCCGGTGCATGGAGCCTGCTTCTCTCTCTGCCTCTCTCTCTCTCTCTCTCTCTGTGTGACTATCATCAATAAATAAAAATTAAAAAAAAAAAATCTGAAACCAATTTGTCCATTTAGGACAAATTCTGAATTGCTGGTAGTAAACTTTCCTGGGTAGTTTCAGATTTTGTCTGACTAACCATATGGTTTTTTTTAAAGCTAGACAGAACTGTAGGTACTTTTCTCTGAAATCTGAAAAACAGAGTGAAAGCCTTATAGGATTGTAATGGAATGGATTAATATGTTCCATGATCATGAAAACACCCTTGCCCTTGGGATGTAACCCAATCTCACTGATATTTTAAGCACACAACTTCATACTAGGAATATTTACATTAGAAAAAAATTAAGGCAAATTGTTTGTAGAAGTGTCTATGCTTCAGGCAGTTTTATCTGATTTCCATTTGACAGTTTCAGTAGTCCACAGTAATGGTATTGAATGTCTGAGCTAAGTTATGAAGAAAAGAAACTGGATTTAACACTTAGTGCTGAGGTGAAGTCAAGAGAATTTGGTGGCTGACTAAAATTATTAGATAGGAATGGGCAAAAAATCCAGGAATGATTCCAAGGTCATAGACTTGGGTGACTGAATATGTGGTCTTTAACCGAGATTCAGAAATTGGAAAAAATGTCTGGAATGTTCAGTTGTGTGTGGAAACCTTAATTCTAATGCACCTATAAGATTTATGTCATTTAGACATCTGGAAATACGGCAACAGAACTATGGTGTGAAATGAGTTAAGAAGAGAGGAAAGCCAGAGTATCTCAACACTTCTTGAAGCAGGCACAAGACAGAGCTGATCTCTCTGGTTTTCTGTGATAGACCATCCAGATTCTCTTGCCTTTATAACCATTTCTTTGTCTTGTCATTGTTTTTTTTCCTCCTCCTCCTAACTCCTTTGCCTATTATTCAAGTTTCTCATTGTGATAATTTCATATGCTGCCAACTTAGAATAGCCTTCTGCTTTTATTCATCTATTATGTATTTCCAGGTAAAACCACAAAGTTCTGCCATAAACGTACGGTTGACCTATGAACACCACAGGTTTGAACTGCACAGGTCCACTTACCTGCAGTATTTTTTTGATAAATACAATATATATACTGCAAATGTATTTCCTCTTCCTTATGATTTTCCTAATGTTTTTTTTTTTTTCTCTAGCTTACTTTAAGAATACAGTATAGGGACGCCTGGGTGGCTCAGCAGTTGAGCATCTGCCTTTGGCTCAGGGCATGCTCCCAGGATCCCGGGATCAAGTCCCACATCAGGCTCCCTGCATGGAGCCTGCTTCTCCCTCTGCCTGTGTCTCTTATGAATAAATAAATAAATCTTTTAAAAAATAAGAATACAATATATATAGATTTATATTTATATATAATACATATATAAAGTAAGAACTAATTAAATATGTTATCTGTAAGGCTTCTGGTCATCAGTAGGCTATTAAGTTTGGGGGAGTGAAAAGTGAATGTGGGTTTTTCACTGGGGTTGGGGAGGAAGTGTCAGCACCCCTAAACCTGTGCTATTCATGGGTCAACTAAATTGCACAATTAGTAAATTACAGCTACCAAATTCTATAAATGTTTACACTATAGATTTAAGAGATGTGTTCTTAGTATAATTTTATATTTAATCAAGTCTTTTCTTCCTGTCTACCCATACAGGAAAAGATCATCATTTTATTAATTGTTAATCCCAGCTCTGCCATTTACTTGCTGTGAAACTTTTAGCAATATATATAATCTCCCTCTACCTTAGTTTCCAATAGTACCTAACTCAAAGGGTTGAAAGTTTAAGGTTATCACTTTGCTTTTAATGGACTTAGAATAGTGAATGACACATGTAAACACTCAATAAATGTTAGTGGTTATCACTACCACTTCTATTAA
Source organism: Canis aureus (assembly GCF_053574225.1). Classification (NCBI taxonomy): domain Eukaryota; kingdom Metazoa; phylum Chordata; class Mammalia; order Carnivora; family Canidae; genus Canis; species Canis aureus. The sequence continues at coordinate 26,416,221 of NC_135642.1, forward strand.
TATTTTAAAATATCATATGCCTAATCTGTACTCTTCATATTTAGAGCGGTTTATGTTTATAAAACACATGTTATCTTACTTGGTTCTCAAAGCACAACAATCTAGTGAGGCAGATTATATAAGTATTATTTCAGGCTTATGAATGAAACTGACAAATCGATGTGTCCAAAGGCACAAATCTAGTTCCCTCTCTCTTAAATCTACATTTCCAACTAAGAAATCTCCCTGGGGCCTCAAAATTAATGTGGACAAAATGGAATTACATGCCCCTTGAAATCTATTTTTCTTTGTTTTCTTTAGGACCTCACTCACTCACTGAAGATGGAAGCAATAGTATTATTTAGTAGTAGCAGCAGCAGCTATAATCCTGATCTCACCTCTCCAGACCTAACGGGTCACCAAGCCCCATCAAGTGTATCTCTTGGACAGGCCCCTTCTCCATTTGCATGGGCTTTCTCTGCCTATCACAGACTTAACTACAGTAATGTCCTAACTGGACTCCCTGTCTCCAGTCTTACTCCCCTTATGTCCTACCCCAATACCCCTACTCAAGTCATCTTGCCAAGTGCAGAACTTATCATGTAGCTTTCTTCTTTTTTTAAAGATTTTATCTATTTATTCATGAGAGACACAGAGAGGGAGAGAGACATGCAGGGAGCCTGACGTGGGACTCGATCCCTGGTCTCCAGGATCACACGCTAAACCGCCGAGCCACCCAGGCTGCCTAGATTTCTTAATTCTTCACTGGGTCCCCCTGCATAAAGACCACTTTCCTTAAAATAGCATACAGTGCATTTATGATGTGTCCCCTCTACCATAATAAGATCCCCACACCTTATAATTATTATCACAGGTACTTAGCCTATCTTTATAATGATTGTTCTTCTATATTTTCTTTAACCAAGACCATAAACCCATAGATACCATGGACTTGGTTGTATTTATGTTCTCAAAACCAACCAACTAGTATCCAGTACATAGAAAGCATCAATATATTCTCGATGCATTAGTAAATGGTCAGAAATATCTATACCATATGATTAGTAAACAGATACCTAACCACCTCTGGCACATATAAAGGTCTCAGTTAAACATTTAGTGGAGGAACAGATGAGCTGATTGTTGCTCAGTGATAATAACAAAAAAGACGCAACAGTTTTTCTTACTTTGTCTGCAAGGAACTGGTTGCGACGCTCTTCAATGAGTTTTTCCACAGCCCTCCTGTGTTCTAGTTGCTTCATTCTTTGTTTCTGAGCATTCATCAGTTCTATCCGATCGTCTTCAGCAAGCTTTGCGAGCATAGCCTTTCGAAAGGTCTCCTCTTCCTCTTTCGCAGCCTGGAGTACTAGCTCCTTCAGGGCCATTTGTTCTATAAAATTTTGCTTCAACTCCTTTTGCTTTCTCAATTTCTCTTCTGCTTCCTCCTAAACAACAATCCATATAAACATTAATTCAGTAACTGTTTCTTTGCAGCAGATTTATAATGAAAGGGTGGAGAGAGTTTGGTTGAGCACAGTGTTACAATATGAAATAAAACTGAAAAACCTCTTCCAGATAACACTTTTCCCCATCTTTTAAAAACTCGTTTGGATAAAGGACATGTTACATTTTGATTGACTTATTTTTAAATTTTAATTTGTATATATTTTGGAAGGAGCTGATAAAACTTTTTTTGCACACCTGGGGTTATTAAATCTGTGGTCTGTGAAATCTGTACTGACTATGAATCATTCTAGAATCTTGCCTGAAACTTTGGTTCAAATCACTGATAAGTATTTTTCAGAATAATCTTGAAATGATAATCACAAGTTTTGGGGGGAAATTCAAATTTACTTAGAGCAGTTAAAGTCTTTTCCTATAAGCTTTAATTTTCCTAACATGTTATTATGAAAAATTTCAAACACAACTGAAAAATGTTTACAGTGACCACCCATCTACCTAACACCTAGATTCTATCAATAACATTTTACTATTTTTCCTTTATCATCCATCCAGTTAGGACTGATGTAAATTTTAATTCCTTCTCAACTGTAACTGACCTTACCTAATTCTAACACAATTTCCAGGAGGCAAGCCATTATCCTTAAGGCATTCGAAATACTGCCTTAACAACAGCTGTGTGGTCAGGGCTCTTACAGGTAACACAAACTATAAGGGATTTACTACAGGCCAACAGGTGACATAGAGAAAGAACCTCCAACAGGGTCAGGGAAGCAGCTGCCATCTTAGTTCCCATCTATCTTTGGTTAACCATCGTGGCTCAAGTTCCATGGCAGTAACTACCAAATCTACTCTCAATGCCCCAGTCTTCCACGTGTGACTGCAATTTTACTGCTCACTTCTATCTTCACATCTTGAGGTGAAGTGATAACTTTGAAGATAGCCTAGGTCTTATGAAGAATTCTAGCTAAAAGAAGGGAAATGTGGTTTTAACTTTACAGTCTTTATTGAGACATTTTTGTCCTTTTGGACAGGAGTGGGTTTTAAGTGAGTCAATCTGAAACATCAGTTATAATAACTTTGTTCATTATCTTGAATATTCAACCTTTTTTCCTCACTTATCTCTATCTAATCTGTTCAAATCCTGCCTCCTCCAGAAAGTCTTTTCCAATCACTTTAATTCCCACATCTGGGCCTCTGATACCATTTAATTTTCCCATCATTTAATTCTACTTCATATTCCCATGTCTTTTATCTCCTCACTAAGAGTAAATTCCTAGAGGGCACATTTTTAAATTATTTTATATATTATATATATTGTTTTTCCTTGGGATGCTAGGCACAGTATTTTTATGATTTTATAGTTTGTGTTCATCTGCCATGTATTGTATGGAAGTCAGAAGGCTCATTGAAGGCAGATACTGTCTCAGCTTTGAATTCCTCTGGAGCTTGTCATAATACCGTATACACAGAAAACATACATTGAACCAAATGAACTACTGACATTTCTGGCATCCATCTACCATACAAATTTTAGTATAATCCAACCAATGGTAAACACATCTGGCTAAAAATCAGGGAAGTGTTAGCAAAACAAAACAAAACAAAACACAATTGATTATATTTTTTTCAACTAGAAAAGTATTCTGTACTCTTTATCCTGTCTGGGTCAGGATTTTATACGTGTGTGTGTGTGTGTATATATAATATAAACCACATAATTTTACATCCCATAATGTGGTTTAAGAAATAGCTATTCAGGGCAGCCCCGGTGGCACAGCGGTTTAGCACCGCCTGCAGCTCAGGGCGTGATCCTAGAGACCCTGAATCAAGTCCCACGTCAGGCTCTCTGCATGGAGCCTGCTTCTCCCTCTGCCTGTGTCTCTGCCTCCCTCTCTCTCCCTCTCTCTCTGTGTGTGTGTGTCTCTATGAATAAATAAATAAAATCTTAAAAAAAAAAAAAGAAATAGCTATTCACTGAAGGTTTGAAATACTTTGCTATAAAAACTACTCTGAGCCTGGAAACTTTCAGAGGTATCTTGGTCTGGGTTCTCCTCTGAAAGCAGAGCCTTATACAAATATTTGTATATACATTTTTTATGAGAGGGAGATCTCAGGAAGCAGCAGTGAGCGTCAAGCAGAGAAATAAGGGACGGAAGAAAAGCCAACACATGGGTGCATCACTGAACTGGTTACTATGTGGGCAACTGTGGGTGAATCCTGCCAGGACCTTGTAAGGAATGCATGGAGCACCTTTCAGGTCTGTCCCCAAGGCTGACAGGAAGAAGCATTCATCCTTTAATCTCTGTCCCCTGTTGGCAGAGGGATGCCCCAGAGGGTGTTAACTCCCTGTCCCCACCAACACTGCCACACTTTGGAAAGCTGTCAACAGAGTCAGTGTAAGCTCTCAGGAGTGTTCCCCACAGCTGTCACTGAAATCAAAGGTGGGAATAAGAGGGTATGAGGCAGGGCATCAAAAGCTTTTCATATGATATATCCTTAGTAATTTTATTTCATCTGCTTTTTCCATTTTTGAAATCACCGTATTTTTAATGCAGAATATTGTACATTAAATTATCTTCCCATTTTAGGAGTATACAATTGAATGATCCTTTCACTATTTGTTTAAAAAGATTTATTTAACGGATGCCTGGGTGGCTCAGTGGTTGAGTGCCTGCCTTTAGCTCAGAGCGTGATCCCGGAGTCCTGGGATCGAGTCCTGCATCCGGCTCTCATCATGGAGCCTGCTTCTCCCTCTGCCTGTGTCTCTGCCTCTCACTCTCTGTGTCTGGAATAAATAAAATCTTTTTAAAAAATAAAAAAATAAAAAGATTTGCTTAGGGACGTCTGGGTGGCTCAGTGGTTGAGGGTTTGCCTGCAGCTCAGGTCATGATCCCAGAGTCCTGGGATTGAGTCTCGCATCAGGCTCCCCACAGGGAACCTGCTTTTCCCTTTGCCTATGTCTCTGTCTCTCTCTGTCTTTCATGAATAAATAAATTTAAAAAATTAAAAGATTTATTTAAGAGAAAGAGCACGTGTGCGCAGGGATGGAGGAGGGGCAAAGGGAGAGGGAGAGAGTAAGTCTTAAGCAGACTCTACACTGAGCTTCATGCCTAGTGAAGCTCCATTTCCCGACCGTGAGATCATTAGCTGACCCAAAATGAAGAGTTGGACATTCAACTGAATGCACCATCCAGGTGTTCCACTGTTCACTATTTTCTAATCTTTTTCCTTTATAGACCCTTTAGTCCTTTTTGTTTTGGTTTGCTTTTCTTCTTTAGTATGTTTTTCCAGAGTAAAATCCTTGTCCCCCAATACGAAGTAATCGGATTAATTATACTAATGTATTTTCCTTACTTTCAGGAAATTTCCACTTGTATCTTTATGATTTCCTTCCATATTATTGCCTCATACTTGAATTTGTCTTGTTTTTCTAAGTTACTGAGTTGGCTGCCTAGATAAATTTTACCAATATTTCTTGTTTAAAAATTAATTGCCTCAGAGATCAGTTTTATAAATCTGTTAAGATTTTGATATGTAGTAATCTCATCCTTTAAATTTAACCGGCAAATTTCCTCTTCAACCAATAATGATTGAAAAAAATATTTTCAGACTTTCAGTTAGAAGATGAAAATATAGTGGTGTTAAGCACCATTTCTCCTTGGTTATTCTGGTAAATTTTCTTTAGAGATTTAATAGCTTCTAAAGTTACATACTTCAATGAAATGTTTGATAGAAAGTTAAATGTTTATTCTTTAGAACCTTCATTATCAATTATACCCTTCATCTGTGATATCTGGGATTCATTTGATGTTCTACTTATCTGATGACGACCTTGCCTATCTGCTTCCCATTTGTTTATATATACCTGTTATGCCTTCATCCATCATTTTATTCTTAATTTTTTGGGTAATTTGATATTAGAGATATATCTATATATAGCTATATATATCTATATATATAAGACATATATATATCTTATATATATATAAGAAGACATGTACATACTTAACATTTTTTTATGCCGTTAATAATCCAGCCATATATTAAAAGAATTATACACCTATTCAAAGTGGGATTTATTTCAGTGAATCGAGGATGGTTCAGTATTCAAAAAATCAATGTAATCCACCAAGGTAAAGAGGAAAAAGCACATGATCTTATTCTATAAATGCAGAAAAAGCATTTGACAAAATTTAACATCCCTTCATGATAAAAACCTTCAAAAACAGGAAAAGAGAACATCTTCCACTTAATAAAGAGCATCTATCTACAAAACAAACTACAATTAACAGATATATATAGAACAAATATATATAGAAATATATAACAACAAATATATATAGAAAGGCTAAAGCAAATATGAAGAATTATTATATAGCTACAGTAATCAAAACTGTGTTGTATTGGTGAAGGAATAAACACATAGATCAATGGAACAAAACAGAGATCCAGGAACAGACCCATACCCATACAAATATACTCAACTGTGTTTTAGTAAATTGTAAAAGCAATTTGATGTAGGATAGAAAATCTTTCCAACAAATGATATGGTACAACTGAACATCTAAAAGCAAAAATCTTGACCTTAGTTTCTTTTTATACCCTATATAAAATATTAACTGAAAATGGATCACAGATATAAAAGTAAAAAAAATTTTAGGAAAAAAAAGATTCTTCAGGATCTAGGCAAAAACTTCTTAGAATTGATGTCAAATTACGATCTATAAAAATTGAAATTGGTAAGTTGGACCTCATAGAAACTGACAACACTTGCTTGAGAGAAACCCTGTTAAGAAGACAAAAAGATGAGCTACAGACAGATTAAGAGAAAATATCTGTAAACCTACACATCTGACAAAGGACTAGCATCTAGAATACATAAAGAACTATCAAAACTCTACAATAAATGTACAACCAAATTAGAAATTGGCAAGTCATCTTGAGATGAAGTTTTTTTATATTCTTCAACACTATATCCTGTGGTTTTCTGACTATTCTATACACTAATGAGAAGGAAAACTGTAATCTTCAACTATAATTATGGATTTGTCTTTTTCTCCTTTCAGTTTTACCTCATGCATTTTAATCTTTGTTTAGATTCATCCACCTTTAGGGCTGTTATATTCTCTACATGAATTTACCTTATTAGCATGTTGATTTCACCCTAACTTGCTTTTGATTAGTGTTTAGTATATCTCTCTCCATCCTTTTGTTTTTAAACTATACGTCTTCATACTTAAATTGTGTTTCTTATAGATAACACAATTGAATCACACTTTTTATGCAGTTTGTGAACTGCTGCCCAAGTCTAGCTTTTTTATCCAGCCTGAAATTTTTTAATTGTAATGTTTATGTTATTTACACATAATGTAATTACCAATATGGCTGGGTTTAGATCTATCATTTTTCTACTGCTTCATCTGAAAATGATAATCTTCTCTATGTTAATAATCCTTTCCATATCCAAAACTTACTTTTAGTTTCATCTTATGCATTTCAGCTTGTTCTTCCTGGTATAATTCTTGTCGCACTTGTTCCAAATCTTCACGTTGCCGCAGCATTTCTTCCAATTTCTGAGTCAGCTAATAAATTTTTACAGAAACACACAAACATTAATGAGAAGCAAATTCTATTAATAAGTATTTCAGAATTTCTCCAATGTTAAAGAACTAATTATTTTAATACCATATTCTGAAGCTGTAGCCTTTTTTCCTCATTTTCTTGAACTTTTGCCATCCGATCTTCTTCTCTTTGTTGCTGCATATTGGCAAATTCTATGATTTTTCTGTTTTCTTCTTCCATCTCCTCACGCTTCTTCTTTCTCCACAGAGCCTGCTCTTTCTGAAATTCTTCTATATACCTTCGAGTTACATTCATTTTTTCTAACTTTTGTTGTCTTTCCCTAAAAAGCAATAATAGTGCAGTTTTAAAGTAACAAATAATATTGAAAAATGTATCATTTCCTTCAATTGACAATAATATGGGAAAACCAACTTTTCTTATTTATTTGAGAGAGAGAAAGAGAATGAGAGAGTACAAGCAGGGGGAGGGAGAGAGGGAGGAGAATCTCAAGCAGACTCCCCACTGAGCACGGAACCTGACATGGGGCTTGATCTCATAACCCTTAGGTCATGACCTGATGGAAATCGCACTTCACAGCTTTTCTACTTATAGTTTATTCATTCATTCATATCACAAACATTTTGAGTATATACTATGTGCCACCCAATATGACAGGTATGAATCTTGTAAGTAAAATACTACTTCTAACTTTTCTCTAACCTATTAGTGGAGTTTTATGCATCTCGCTTTAGAAAGGCCAACAACCTGTTTACATTACACTCAGCTGTCTAGCAAAGAAATGATCAGAAGTCCTCTGACATGATACGAGCATATTTAAGAAAAACAAAGGTTTAATCATTGTTACTTAGTAAGCATTTGTTATAATTATCATGCTTACGAAGATAAACAGGAGTTGATCTCAGTTCATGTAACTGTAACATTTACTGAGGACTTACTATGTATTAGGCACTGTTTAGTTGCTTTACATCTTCACAACAAGCCTAAGATAAATCAAATCTCAATGTTTAGGCATATAAAGAAGCTGGGATAAACTTACAATTGATCTTCTTCATAGATTTTCCTAACAATTTCATCAATCATGAGTTTCTCTTTTAATAACTGCTCATACGCTTCCTGCTTTTTCTTCTCTTGTTCTTCAAGTTGTTTCTCTAAGTCCAGATAATACTGTGCTTTTACTTTATTTCGTTTGTCCTCCGCAGCACTCTCTTCCTTTATTACTCTCTCGTGTTCCTCCATCATGGTTTTGGCTATTTCAGCATCACGCTTCTGTTATTAGGATAAAATTCATCTTTCCATTTTCAAATATTCAAAAGAATATCATTTTCAGATGAAGCAGTAGAAAAATGATAGATCTAAACCCAGCCATATTGGTAATTACATTTGAAATGAGCACAGTATCATAGAATATTTCAAAACAGACAAAATGGAACATTATAAAGCCTATTGCATAAAATATTTTCATCCGTCAAGGTTAAAAGCTAAGGAAAGTTACTGTCACCTGAAGGGTTTAAATGATGAGTCAAACCCTAAAGAGGCCTTCCCATTCCTTCAAGTAGGTCTGAAGGAAATACAGGATAACTGATAACTCCACATTTGAAAAACAGCAAATAAAATTAGAAAGACTTTATTAACACTGTGCTTAAAAAGCAATAGTTATCTTTTTCTCTTATTTAAAAGTTGATAGAGGCAATTTTTAGCTCCATTGTGTATCAGCTACCATTTACATCAAGGATGGTACTCTTTTTGAGACAGGTCTACTATTAAACAGCTCTGAACCACTCTTAATGTTTCTCCCAGTCTAAACTTTCTTGCCATTGGCCTTTGAAGTCTCTCATTTCTCATTTATTAAATGTCCTTTATAATCTTTAAAGAGTCATATATACCACTGTGCCTGTTTTTTGTAGCTTTTAATTCATTCATTCAAGACCATTCCCTCTGAGTTAGAGAAATCTTGCTTCTTAATTAGGTTAAACCTCTTATTTGTTTTGAGCATTTTGAAATCACTTAGAAAAATAATTTGTCAATTAAATATATTGAGGCCATTTTTATTACTCTTTGCCATTATGATGGCACAATCTAAATGCTAGAATGGTTAATGGCGTCAAATAGGCAAGAAGAAACAGATTAAAATATGAATGCTGAATGCCATTCCTGATCTAATTGATGCCTTTACCATATACACTATTAATATAACTTGACCAACTCTTTCTCTGCTTCTATTTTCTTACCACATGCTGTATTAGGTTCTTTTAAAAAATGTGAAATGACAAAAATATTTATGTTTTTGTTTTCACATTGCCATACACTTATAGAAATACAACATTCTCATTTCACAGATAAGGCTAGCTCAGAGAGACAGAGCCCAAACTGGTACCTAGATATCTCAACACCTAGTGAAGTCCCAGGACTATTTAAGTTTAATTTTTGTGGACCAATTTTATTTAGAAAATAGCGGCAATTCTTTCAGGAATCAGATTAAAATGTACAACTGCTTTGAGAAACCTCAATTATCAGGATAAAACTATAAGCTACTAGTCAAAAAGTATACTGTTTATGTTCTACTTTATCTCTGCAAAGGTAGAAAAGAACTACATGGCTCTGGAAACCAAATCTCCTGTGCTCTCCTGTAACCTGCCACACCAAAGGTGATCTCAGTCACCAGCATGCTGTATGACCCTCATACTAACACACATGCACAGACACATCACTATGGCCAGCATCTCAGCATCTCGTCATAGTAGATGCCCATATTGCACTGCACTGGTTAAGTATTTTGATATTACTCCTCTAATTGTGTGTGTGTGTGTGAACATATGTGTGTGTTGATATATACACATAGGTTGATATACAGATACAGGTTTTAAAAAATAAAAATGGTTTGTGATATGTATTACTCTCCAACTTGATTTGTTTGCAGCTTGCTTTTTTATTTTTAACGTATAATATATTCAGGCCAACTTTAAAAGTCAGAATATTAACCTCTGCCTCCTCTCTTTAATAGCTGTACAACATCTTTGAAAGGGATCTAGGAGAGAGGAAATGCTACCACCAAAATGTTCTACATAATAATAGAGAACTATGAGAAGAGAACTTACAAGACCATGTAATATTGCAATCAGACCTTTTCATCTACATCTAGCCTTTCTGTGGGACCATGAAAGCCCACGTGATGGTGTCACCCTGCTTCTAAGTGTTAACCCAATAAACCCTATTCTACATTTACCATATAACACCACTGGTGAGTGTGTCTGGAACTCCTTTGCTCAAGAGTAATTCTTGCCCTGAACTTGGCAGTATATTAGAAGTTAGAAAAGGGGATAAAAATAGAGAGAAATAGAAGAAGAGATAGCTACTTATAAAACAGGAAAGTTTTCCCACCTAAAAGTATAAAACACTTTAATTTTTAAAACATTTACAAGTACAAAATGTTATTACATTGATTTGTCAAAGAATAATCAGAGAACACAAGAAATGCTCAGACTTACTGAGTATAGCTATTCATTCTAAACAGCAACCTCATTCTTTGTGGCTCTGAAAGACTCTAACATGAAATTAGACAAGGCTCACTATTAAATAATATAGGAGTTCCTGTACCTTAAGTATCTGAGAATTAAAAAGTATTTAAGAAAACTAGCAGTGTAAATTCTTTATAGTATGCAACAATTTTGAAAAACTTGGTCTATTTTTGGTTTTCTAAATGAAGGTAAGTAAAAATATAGAAAACATAATGACAGAAACATGATTACCATTTGCTCGTATTTAATGGCATCCTTCTCTGCAATCTGAGCTGCCCTTTCTTTATTCATATAAGCTGCTTTTAATTTCTTCTCCAATTCTCTGAGCTCAATACTGTTTAAAAAAAAAAGACAGAAATTTAAAATTGAGGACCATATTTCTTTTACTATTTTAAAAGTCTGTATTTAAAATAAAAAACTTTTCTAAATGTGTAAAAGATATTTATATTATTAAATACCTTGAAAACAATATCCTTTCCTCCCTTCACCCAAAGAAAAATCAGAATGCATATGAAATGAGACATTGTAATTAATTCTCCAGACAAAACAACTCTTTTATTTTCAATAATCATCACTATAAAATCTTTTTTTTGCCACTGTGTGACTGAGAGAAGATGCTTTATCAATACTAGTTAAAATTTCTGTCTAGCTACTACTAATGCTATCGAGCTAAAAAGAATGATAGTGGAACGGTTTAGGGCAAATTACTTAAATTTTGTACCTCAGTTTTGTTATCTGTAGAAGGGGTAGCTATGGGAATTAGTTGATGTATTTAAAAAGCTTAGAAAAGTACCTGTAACACAGTAAACACTCTATAAATGGTAACTATTTTTTGATGATGATGATGATGGAGTGTAACTCCAGTAACCATAAAAAATATAAGTTATCCTTCATAGGTAACTGGGCTTGTTTACTGATCTGTTAAAAATGAAGACTGCCCCAGAAAATCTCTGAGCTACTTTTGAATCTACCCTTTCCCTAACTATAGTGGAAAACAATATGCTATACACAACTTTTCATTTTAATGTGCCAGACATAATTCTGAATATAAGAATTCTGAGCTGGAAGGGTCTTTAGATGTTACTTAGATGCACATCTTAATTCATTAAAAAAAAAGATTCAGGGGCAGCCCCAGTGGGGCAGCCCCAGTGGCGCAGCGGTTTGGCGCCACCTGCAGCCTGGGGTGTGATCCTGGAGACCCGGGATCGAGTCCCACATCAGGCTCCCTGCATGGAGCCTGCTTTTCCCTCTGCCTCTCTCTCTCTCTGTCTCTATGAATAAATAAATAAAATCTTAAAAAAAAAAAAAAGATTCAGGGGATCCCTGGGTGGCTCAGTGGTTTAGCGCCTGCCTTTGGCCCAGGGCACGATCCTGGAGTCCCGGGATCGAGTCCTACATCAGGCTCCCAGCATGGAACCTGCTTCTCCCTCCTCCTGTGTCTCTGCCTCTCTCTCTCTCTCTCTCTCTCTCTCTCTCTCTCTCTCATAAATAAATAAATAAATCTTAAAAAAAAAAAAAGATTCATTTATTTTAGAGAGGTGGGGAGTAGCAGAGGGAGAGGAAGAGAGAGTCTGAAGCTGACTCTGCTGAGCCTGAGCCTGAGGCAGGGCTCTATCTCATGATCCTGAGATCGTGGCCTGAGCTGAAACCAAGAGTTGGAAGCTTAACTGACTGTGCCACCCAGGTGCCCCCAACACACCTTAATTCTTACTAGAACACAGGCACTCACCCAACAACTTACAAGTACCCTATACCTTCAAAGACACAGTCATCATGACTAAGGGAAGAGAGAGGTATTGGTGTTGTGATGTGTTCTTCTTGCCCTTACTATTGTAGGTGTCAGTATGTATGACACCATACTGCTTTCTTTCGGAGCACCTGGATAGCTCATTGGTTGAGCATCTGCCTTCAGCTCAGGTCGTGATCCCAGGGTCCTGGGATTGAGTCCCACATCAGGCTCTCTGCAGGGAAGCCTGCTTCTCCCCCTGCCTATGTCTCTGCCTCTCTCTGTGTGTCTCTCATGAATAAATGAAATCCTTTAAAAAAAAAGATTGCTTTCTTTCATAAAAATAATAATATAAATGAGGATTAAGTTTCCAGGTTACTCTATATATTTAACTCTAAGAGGGCCCTTGTATATTTACAAGGGTTTTTGTTGGAGTTAGGTATTAATATTTGTAAACCAATGTATGAACCCAATCACAATTTATATTACCTCTCCAAAACAAAGTGCATCAAATTTAAAAAACTAACATGCAAATAAATGACCTTCACTTGAAGAAAAAATACACTCACATTTCTGTTGGATATATACCTGGGGAGTGAAATCTGAGTCACAGGGTAAGGCTGTGTTCAAATGTAGTAGAAAATGCCAGCTTTCCAATGCTTTGTACAGATCTACACTCATAGTGCTTAAGCACTATGCTATACATCCCAGCCACACTTTCCAGTCTCATCATTCTTTTTTGTTTTATCACTCTTGTGAGTGTGTAATATATCATTGGGGTTTTAATTTGTTTCCCTATTATTAAAATGAAACAGACCTTTCATGTTTGAGCCATTTCTGTATCTTCTTTGAAGTTTTTGTTCAATTTTTGCCCTGTTTTAGACTAAATTGTCTACTTCTTATTGTCGCATAAAAGTTCTTTATATATTCTTAACACAAGTCTCTTGTTGCTTATATAAATTGCAAATATTTCATTCCATTCTATACTTACTCTCACAGTGGTTTCTTTAGATGAAGAGAAGTATTCTAATTCATCAATCTTTTTCTTCATTGTCAATGACTTCTGTGTCATGTTTTAAGAAATGTTGCCTACTGCACAGACATAAAGGTATTTTCTTTTATTAGTCTCTCAAAACTTTGTTTTGCCACTGACTTTTAGACTATAATCATTCAAGAATTGATATCTGTGTGTACCGTGAGGTAAAAATCAAGTTCATTTTTGTATATATGGCTATTGAATTGATCCAGTACTATTTTATAAAAATGTCCATTTCTGAATGCTGTGCAGTACCAGGGCAGTGACAATGTTCTGCAGTGTCACAAGGTTTAAGTGTACATCTATGCATAGATCTGTTTTTGAATATATTCCACCCTTCCTCAACTGGGGTCCCATAAGGGAATTAAATCCTGCAGAAGACTGAGTAGCTACATTTTAATTTTCTCATAGATGGTATATAGTTGGTATTGTTTTAGATCCACAGGAGGTTAATTAATTCATTACAGATAAAGGATACCTTGGACCATTAGGGTTTAAATTTTCTGGTTGAGAAGATCTGCTCCATTCTATCCCATCGATCCATTTGTTTATGCTGTGCTAAAACCACACTATCTAAATTATTGTAGCTTTATAATAATTTTTCATATCCTAGAGAATAAATCACCAATTTTGGGCTTCTTAAAGATCATCTTAGCCATTCTTGGTACTTTGCATTTCCATATACATTTTAGAATCAGCTTGTCAAATGTCACAATAAACAATACTGGCAGAGATTCTGATTAGGATTATACTGAAAGTAATTGTTATAATAATTATTATTATACTGAGAATATTGATTATTCTCAACTTGGAGAATATTGGTATGTTTACAATACTGGGTCTTCAATAAACATGGTATATCCTTCCAATTAGGTTTTTAAAAACTCTATTGGTAATGGTTTATTTTTGTTTTCTTTCAGTGTTGAGGTTTTATATCTATTTCATTAGGTATTTATTTTTTATGCTCTTTTTAAAAAAATTTATGCTCTTATACAAATTATTCTTAAAATTTCATTCTCTAATTGTTGCTAATTCACAGAAAACACCTAATATTGTATATTGACTTCACATCCAACAACACTGCTGAACTTATAATTCATACATAGATTCTTTTTGATTTTCTTTCTTTTTTTTTTTTTTTATTTATGATAGTCACAGAGAGAGAGAGGCGCAGAGACACAGGCAGAGGGAGAAGCAGGCTCCATGCACTGGGAGCCCAATGTGGGATTCGATCCCGGATCTCTAGGATCGTGCCCTGGGCCAAAGGCAGGCGCCAAACCGCTGCGCCACCCAGGGATCCCTCTTTTTGATTTTCTACATACACAATCATATCATCTGGGAATAATGAAAGTTTTATTTCTATACTGCCAATCCTAACACCTTTCATTTACTTTTCTTGACTTATTGCACTGGCTAGTATGTCCAATACAATGGTTAATAGAAGGTATTATAGCAAGCATCCCTGTCTTTCTAGTAGAGGTAAAGTGTTTAATGTTTGCCATTAAGTATGATGTTACTATAAAGTCCATTTTATCCCTAATTTGCTAATCCTTTCTAATCTTAGAGTAATGCTGATTTAAATCAATTGGCTTTTTCTGCTCATACAATTTTTCATTATATTTTATTAATGGAATGAATTACACTTATTGATTTTCTAGCTAAGTCACTTTGTATTCCTAGAATAAGTTAAAATAGTCAGATATATCTTTCTCACATGCCACTGGATTTGATATTGATTAATTTCAGATTACAGTAGCTAAATTCGAGAGAAAAACTCATCTACATTTTTTTTTTTAATCCTATTAAGGTACTGATCGGGAAGTGTTCCCTCTTGTCTCACTCTGCAAAACTATACGAGACTGTGCTATTATTTGAATGTTTGGTAAAATTCACCAAACGCCTAGCCATGTAGGTTTGTGAACAAAGTTAATTACAGATATCTTTAAAAGTTATAGAAACACTTACATTTCTGTTTCTACTTGTGCCCATCAGTTTGGTAAATTTTTTATGAATTTATCTAAATTTTCAAATTTATTTCTATCAAATTGTTCACAATATCTTATGATCTAGCAAATATTTGTATGATCTATAGTGATATGCTATCATCCATTCCTAAAATTGGTTATTTGTGCATTCTTTTACATTTATCAATTTTATCAATTTTATTAGCTTCTTTAAAGGCACAATTTTATAGAAAAAAATAAAAATAAAAAATAAAGGCACAATTTTTGGCTTTGATTCTACTTTATGCTTATATTCTAATGTATTTGTTTCTGCTCTTATTGTTCTTCTACATCCTCTTTGTAATCATTCCAGATTGAAATTTGCTGATCATTTTCTAATAATTCCAGCTGGAACCTTCATTTCTAATAGTTATTCTGATTATGAATTACTCTTGAATAAAAGCTCTAGCTAAACCCCATGTTTGGGGTTTTTTAGTTCTATAATATTTTTATTGTGGTAAAATACAATAAAACAAAAATTTGCCATTTTTAACTATCTTAAGTGCACAGTTTTGTGGTGTTGATTACATTCACAATGTTCTACAACCATCTACCATTATTTCCAAAAATTTTGCATCACTCTAAACAGAAACAGTGTACTTGTTTAAGCTTGTTTAACTCCCCATCCCTCCCTTTCCCTAGCCCCTGGTAACCTCTGACTACTTTTTGTCTCTATAAATTTACCTGTACTAGTTATTTCACATAAGTGGAATTATACAGTATTGATCCTCTTGTGTCTGGCTTATTTCACTTAACATATTCCTCTCAAGGTTCAGCCATATTGTAGCATGTATCAGAACTACATTCCTTTTCATAACTGAATGTTATTCTACTGCATATATAAACCAGAGTTTATCTACTCATCTGTTGATGGACATTGGATTGTTTCCACTTTCTGGTTATTGTGAATAATGAATAATGCTGCATTAAACATTAGTGTACAAATATCTGATTAAGGTTCAGTTTCCAATCTTTGTGGGTATCTATTTAGGGGTGGAATTACTAGTTTTGACACTGATGAAAAGCAGCATACTCTATTTGAAAACGAACCCAACTAGGACAGGCCTGGTGGCTCAGCGGTTTAGCGCCGCCTTCAGCCCAGGATGTGATCCGGGAGACCAGGGATCGAGTCCCACATCAGGATCCCTGCATGGAGCCTGCTTCTCTCTCTCTCTCTCATGAATAAATAAGTAAATAAAATCTTTAAAAAAAAAAAAAGAAAGAAAGAAAGAAAAGAAAACGTACCCAACTGAATGATTTTTGCCTTAAGTTTGAAGAACATTTTCACAAAGTATAGAATTCTAGATGGGCCATTATTTTCTTTCAGCCCTTTAAATCCACGGTCTTCTAATTTTCACTACTGGCTTTCAAAATCTAGTCCTACTTCTTATTGCTGCTCTTTGAAGGTAAGTTTTTTGTGGGGCTGCTTTTGTGATTTTCATGGTTTTCTTTATTGCTGGATTTCAAAACTTTGACTAGGATAAGTATAGGCATAGTTTTCATCATGTGTTGTGTTTTAACCTGTGGCTTTATATTTTTTACCATTTTTGGAAATTCTTGACAGTTATCTCTTCAAATACTGCTTCTGCATCATCCTCTTTTATTTCTATTACCAGAACTAAAGTTATACATCTGTTTGAACCTTTCATCATGGCCATTATCTCTTATAAGTTTTCTTTCTTATTTTTCTACCCTTTTGTCTCTCTGTGCTGTATTCTGGATATATTCCACATTATTTCTTCATCTGTTTCTATCTAATAAAATCAAATTGAACTGTGTATTAGTGAAGTAAAGCAGACACTAAAATAACCAAATCTTGAGCATAAGACTTGTAAAATGATGTTGAACACCTTGCGATTCACTTATTGGCTAAGCTCTGCTTCAGTTCTTAATTCTCAGCCATACTTTTAGAATCAGCAGAACCTCCAGGAGAAATGTAGCTACCAATGCCAACTCACCATTCTGGTTTCCTTCCTCTTCCAGATCTCACTTTTATACTTTTTCCAGATACTCTGTTCTCAGAGACAGCATTTATTTGAATCACCTTGTCTATTTAATTTTTAGATCAGTGAATTAGACAAATACATGATGAAATATTTATTTCATCTTCAGATAACATAAACCCATGAGGGATAGCTAACAATGATCGGAGAATTAATATTCAAAAAGACAGTTTGCAACTAGAACAATATGAAGACATTAGTGGCAATTTTAAATCTTTAGGCATTAGTAATCTCTTAAAGAATTTGGTAAAAGTTGTAGACCCAGAAAAATACAATGGGTACATTTGTCAAACATAATTTAATGAAGCTCAAAATCCTTGAAGCTAACCCAGGGGTCATATAATATCCTACAGAAGTCTGGCTCAGTTAAGATAATATGTATCAACTATCAAAGTAAATTGCTACTATATTCAACTATATAACTATAGGATGGGCATTTAGTGAGCCCTAAGTTTTAATCAACAGTGTGACATGGCTGTTCCTAAAAAGCAAATCCATCTTCGGTAACATGAAGAAACATATATATATTTTTTT
Organism: Canis aureus; assembly: GCF_053574225.1. Taxonomy (NCBI): domain Eukaryota; kingdom Metazoa; phylum Chordata; class Mammalia; order Carnivora; family Canidae; genus Canis; species Canis aureus. The sequence goes on from NC_135642.1 coordinate 26,434,064, forward strand.
TAAGAAACATATTTTAGAACAATGTGGTTAACAGTCCCACTACTAGGGATAATAAGCAGTACCCTGGAGCATTATACATAATTATGAAGCCATTATTTTATTAAGGAACAATAATTATGTAAATTACATCTACAGAAGAAAACCAGGATGGTGAAGAAGCTTGAAACCTTATTATATAGGCAACAAATGAAGGATATGTAACTTACAGAAGAAAACATCTAGGGGATTCAGAAATATGAACAGATATCCTAAATAAGAACTAAATATGTTTTTCATCAGATACCAGAAGTGAGATAAATGCATGAAAGTCATAGGGAAATTAATTATGAAACAATAGGGAAAAAAAAGATTATTCAAAGTTAGGACTAAATGAAAAAAGAAGTTCCTATCCCAATCACTAGAGAGCTAGAGCTATAGCTGACCAGCCACTTTCCAGAAATGCTGTAAGAAATTTATGTCCGGGTAGAAAATTTAATTATGTATTACCTAAGGTCTTACTTCAGAGTAGGATTCATGAGTCTATTTTTTCTAAAGATTTTATTTATTTACTTATTTGAAAGAAAGCACACAAGCGTGGAGGAGGGGAACAGAGGGATAAACAGACTCCCCGATGAGCAGGGAGCCCAACACACGGCTCAATCCCAGGTCTCAGAGACTCAGATCATGACCTGAGCCAAAGTCAGACACTTAAGACGACTGAGCCACACAGGTGCCCCTCATGAGTCTTCTTTTTTTTTTTTTTTAGGTCATTTAAAAAAACTATGTTTAGAGGAAAGAGAAAAAATTGCTATTTATTTTCACCTTAAACACTTTACTTCTTTGAATATAACTTCTTTTCTCAAATGAATAAATATAGCATTTAAAGCAATAAATGTTTCCAGACAAAATATTAACTAAGTGCAATGATAGAAAGAAGTAAATTTCACTCTTAGGTGCTAAGCATTACATAAAAGCAAAGACAAAGTAAGTGAAACTTATAAAAACCAAGATACCTGTTTTCTCTTACTTGTTGCCTCATCTTTTCATCCTTTAGACTTTCATGTTTTAGTTTTGCCAATTCCATAGCCAACTTCTCTTCTTGTTCAAGCTGGAGTTCCCTCAATCTTTTGTTTTCTTCTGCCTGAATTTTTTTTAAGAAGTAACTTTAGTTATTTGTCCTCTAGAATCAGATTTTTCTTTCATCAAGGCTTGAGAGCAACAAACACTTGTATTTTATTTTTAAATACAAAATACTATATCAATAAGTACTTTCCTGATATATTACCATGGAAAATTTCAAACATCATCAATAGTAAGAAGAAGATTAAAGTATACCTTCAGGCAGTCATCACTTTCAATAACTATCAATATTTTACCAATCTTCTTTCTCTATTCTTCCACTCCAATTTCATTTTTTTCTTTGTTCTTTTTTTGCTAGACTATTTTAAAATATATCCTAGATATGTCATTACTATATAAATAATTCAGTATTAATCCCTAACTGATAAGAATTTCATCTTATGTAACAACCATGCCATTAGCATGTCTAAATAAGAGTAATTCCTTAGTAAGGAATAATACCTTGTCCATTCTCAGGCTTTCCCAATTGTCTCAAAGATACTTTTTGTTTGCTTTTTCAATCAAAATCCAAATAAGGTCCATATGTTGCATTTAGTTATTATTTCTCTTAAGTCTCTTTCATTCTGTAACAGTTATCCCATATATATACTTTTTTTCCCCAAGCCACTGATTTGTTGTAGAAATTAGAATATGTGGCCCACAGAATGTCCCACGTTCTGAATTTGACTGTTTCCCCAGGATAGCATTCAACTTGTTTCTCTTTTGTATCTGCTATAAAATGGTAGAACTATCTAGAGGCTTGACTAACTTCTGTATTTGGAAAGAATAAGCACATGAGAAGATGTTCAATAACATTAGCCATCAGGAAATGCAAATTAAAATTACAATGATCACTACAAACCTATTAGGATGGCTTAAATAAAAAATAGTGGCAAAAGCAAATGTTGGTGAGAAACTTGCATTACTCACATATTGCTAGGTGGGAATGTAAAATGGCAGAGCCACTCTGGAAAACAGTAGCTTGTTATAAAGCTAACATGTAATTACTATATGACTCAATTACAGCCCTCTTAATGCATTTAGCCCAGAGAAATGAAAACTTACGTTTATTTAAAAACCTATACCCAAATGTTTACAGGAGATTTATTCAAGATAGCCAATACTGGAAATAAACAGACATACTTCAATGGGTGAATAGGCAGATAAATTGTGCTACATCCATACCATGGAATACTACTCAGTGGCTAAAGGGAATGAAGTACTGACACTAGCAACAACCTGGATTACTTTCTAGGAATTGAGCTGAGTGAAACAATCCAATCCCAGAAGATTACATACTGTTTGATCCCATGTATATAATGTTCTTGGAACACGTTATTTATTTTAAAATTGAGCTTTAATTCACATAGCATAAAATTCACCCTTCACAATTCACAACTTCACAATTCACCCTTCACAATTCACTGAATTTTTAGTACATTCACAGTGTTATGCAACAACCATCACCATCTAGTTTCAAGACTTTTTTTTTAACAGACTATTTTTTACAGCAGTTTTGGGTTCACAGCAAAACTGAGCAGAAATAACAGAGTTCCCACTGCCCACACACATGCACTGCTCTACCTCATTATCAATATCCCCCACCAAGTGGTATATTTGTTACAATCGATTAACCTTCCGTTCAGCCTGAATTTAGGTGAGTAAGATTCCTCCCCTTGGAACTGACAGGTCTTGGCACACCCTCAGCAACAGAAACATATATAGAATAAATCAGACTGTTTAGACAATCACAAAGGTTCAAGAGACGACCAAGAACTAATCAATGGTGAATGAGAAGTTTCATCACCTCTCCAAGGCCACTTCTTCTAGACTGAAAGGAGTAGCTGTTTTGCCTAATTCAGGGCAACAGCCAAACAATATGAAGAAACAGAGAACTATGTTCCAGATGAGAGAATAAGACAGAATATCATAAAAATACCTTAATGATACAGAGATAAATAATCTACCGAAAAAAGAATTCAAAGTAATAGACATAAAAGATGCTCACTGAACTCAGGACACAGTGGGAACTTTAACAAAGAGATATAAAATATAAGAAAGTACAAAACAGAAATCAGACCTGAAGAATATAATAACTGAACTGAAAATTACACTGGGGGATTGATTCTACAGCAGACTGGATAAAACAGAAGGATGGATCAGAGAGCTGGAAAGCAGGGCACTGGACTCACCCAAGCAGAGCCGGAAAAAAATAATAAAAAGGAATTCGAAAAAAATGAAGATAAAGTATCTATGGGACAACATCAAGTGAAACAGTATTTGCATTATAGGGTTCCCAAAGGAGATGGAAGAGAAAACGGGCAGAAAACTAATTTGAAGAGACAATGGCTGAAAACTTACCTAACGTGGAGAAGGAAACATATCCAGGTCCAGAAAGCCCAGAAAGTTCCAAATAAAATGAACCAAAGAGATCCAAACCAAGATACATCATAATTGAAATGTCAAAAGTTAAAGAGAAAATCTTTTTTTTGTATATATTTTTTATTGGAGTTCAATTTGTCAACATATAGCATAACACCCAGTGCTCATCCCGTCAAGTGCCCTCCTCAGTGCCCATCACCCAGTCACCCCAACACCCTGCCCACCTCCCTTTCCACCACCCCTTGTTTGTTTCCCAGAGTTAGGTGTCTCTCATGTTCTGTCACCCTCACTGATATTTCCCATTTTAAAGAGAAAATCTTAAAAGCAGTACAAGCTTTTGTTGCATACCCACCCCATGCCCTACCCCCCCAAAAAACCCTGCAAGGCTATCAGCAGATTTTTCAGCAAAAACTGCTCAGGCCCGAAGGGAGTGACATGACCTATTCAAAGTGCTGAAAGGACAAAACTTACAACCAAGAATACTGTACCTGGCAAGTTAACACTCAGAATAGGAGATACCGAGTTTTTCAGATAAGCACAAACTAAAGGAGTTCATCACCACTGAACTGATTTTTCAAGAAATGTTAAAGGGACCTTTTAAGCTGAAAAGAAATGGCACTAATTAACAAGAAAACATATGAAAGTAAAAATTTCTCTGGAAAAGGTAAATATGTAGTGAAGGTAGATAAATCAACTTACAAAGCTAGCATGAAAAGACAAAAATTATAAAATAAACTAAAACTACATTAAGGGATACTAAAGTAAGAGGTTAAATGTGACATCAAAAATATAAAATGTAAAGTCGTGGTAAAAATGTAGAGTTTTGGAATGAGTTCAAGTTTAATTTGGTATCAACCTAAAATAGACTGTTCCATACATAAGATGTAATATATGCTATATACATAATTACCTCATGGTAACACAAAGCAAAAATTTACAGTAAGTAAAAGAAAGTGGGAAAGGACTCTAAACACAACACTAAAGAAAGACAATAAACCTAGAAGGGAAACAATATCCATGGAAAAGAAAAGAAGGCTAGGGTAGCTATATTCATATCATACAAAAAAAGCTTTAAAACAAAGACTATAATAAAAGACAAAGAAGGGCATTACATAATGATAAAGGGGTCAATCAAGCAAGAAGATATAAAATCTATAAATATATATGTACCCAATATAGGAGCACCAAGATATATAAAGCAAATATTAACACACTGAAAGGTGGAAATCGACAGCAATATGATAATGGTAGAGGCTTTTACACCCTACTTAAATCATCTGACAGAAATAAGAACGTCAATAAGGAAACATCAGCTTTACACAACACCTTAGACCAGGTGACTCTAACAGACATATACAGAACATTTCATCCAAAAGCAGCAGAATACACATTCTTCTCAAGCACACATAGAACATTTTCCAGAATAGATCACATTAGCCCACAAAAAAACAAAACAAAACAAAACAAAAAACACCACAATAAACTGAAGATTGGTATATCAAGCACCTTTTCTAACCACAGTGATATAAACTAAAAGTCAATACCAAGAAGAAAACCAGAAAACCAAAGGCAGACTGCCATTTTGTGGAAAAAAATCACATGGCAGGAAATGTCAACAATCTTTGGGAAATGTGGGCCTCAGTCTTATAAACTATGAGAACATGAATTCTGCCAACTTAAATGAGCTTAGAGGAGGACCCCAAGATTCAGATGAGAATGGATTTCAGCCTTGTGAGGTGAAACGGTCAATCCAGCTACATAACATGTCTGGATTTCTGACCTACAGAAACGGTGAGGTAATAAATGTTTTTACCCACTAGATTTGTGATAATTTGTTAGACAGCAACTGAAAACTAATATAATAAATGAACTGTAGTCTTTAAAATTGTCAAGGTCATGAAGTACAGGAAAAAGTGAAAAACTCTTACAGATTAGAAACTAAGGAAACATGACAATTATAGGCCGTTTGTATTCCTGGAACAAAAAACAGATGTTAATGGAAAAAACTGATAAGATCTGAATAAACCCTATAGTTAACATGTTGTATCAAGGCTGTTTTCTTTGTTTTGATAATTGTTCTATGATTATGTAAGATGTTAACATAAAGAGAAATCAGGTGAAGGGTATACAGGAATCCTCTATACTATTTTTTGCAACTGTATTATAAATCTAAATTTATCTCAAAAATTGTCTCTAAATATTATCTCCACTAGATGATAATATGGCTTTTGGTACAATGGCTGACACTAGGTGTGAAGCAAGAATTTTAAGAAATGAGCCTTGTATTAGCCAGAGAAAAAGAACAAATGGGATAATGCATCAGCTCAAGTGAGTCCCACAATCTTACGGGTGAGTCAGAAAGCCAGAGACCCAGGAGATCCAATGGTTTAGTTCCAGTATAAGCACGGAGGCCTGAGAAAGAAGAGGACCAATGGTGTATTTCCTGTCTGAAGGCTGACAAACTTGAGACTCAAAATCAGCTGATATTTCAGTTCAAGTGTGAAGGCAGGGAAAAAGCTGATGTTCCAATTAGAAGGCAGTCAAGAAAGAGTAGTTCCTTTTATTCAGTCATTTTGTTCTATTCATGCCTTCATCCAATTGGATGGGGCCCACCCACATTAGGGCAATCTGCTTTACTCAGTGTGCCAATTTAAATGTTAATATCATCCCCAAACACCTAGGATAATGTCTGGCTAAATATCTGGGCACCCCATGGCACAAAGTCAACACATAAAATTAACCATCACTAGCCTGGCACATCTTGTACTGACAGAAAGCAAGAAAGCTATCACACAGATTAAGGGAATCTTGTCAAAAGGACACAGAACCAATTAAGACATCCATTGGCCAAAGATGGGACAATCTGAGCATCAAAAAGGATAATAAATGCAATTAATTCAAGTATTGAAGACCCATTAGTTCATAAAGATTTTTTTAAAAAAGGAAAAAGTCAAAAACTAAAGATAATTTTAGAAAACAACATTCAGAGACACCAATGGAAGTGACCAGAGCACCATTTCTGTACTCTGAAGACTAAGTATATATCTCCCTTTCCAGTAATAACTGTATTTCAGGGTACCAAATAACCCTAGTTGATGTGGGAAAGTTCTTTACAAAGGAATTTCAGCTAATTAAATGTGAAAAGAATAACAAAATTAGAAAATCAGTGTTATGCAACTCCTAATGAAAGGAAAGATTCATTGGTGAAACCACAAATGAAAGGTTGATCCGGAATTCTACAAAAAAGGAACCAGAATACCTCACTAGAGGTACCAGAATATACATGTTTATCAACATTAGCATCTAAAAGTGGACCAAGCAGACATCATGTGCCTGCTGATGTGACATAATGTCAAGGATAGCATCACCTATGGAGTGATTGCCAAAAAGTTGTACCTAAATCATGCCTTTAGGATTAACTTCCATTTTGAGGAAATATAAAAGTTAGGAAAACAAATTAAATGAACCAATGAGAAAGCAAACAGGTAAATTCAGAATATGGGATATCCTATAAAACACTGGCCTAATTTAACAAGTTAAAAACATGAAGTTAAAAATATAAAAGATGGGGGTATGAGAGTGGTTCAGTCAGTGAAGCGTCTGACTCTTGATTTCCGCTTAGGTCATGATCTCAGGGTTGTGAGATCCAGCCTTACATTGGCTCTGCACTAGCACTAGACATGGAGCCTGCTTTAGATTCTCTCTCACCCTCTCCTTCAGCCCCTTCTCCCACTCTTTCTCTCTCTCCCTCTCTTAAAAAACAAAAAACAAAAAAAGGATGAGGGAGGTACCATTTTAGATTAGGAGGTACCTAACAGACATAACAACCAAATACACTGTATGAACCTTGTGTGGATCCCAAGAAACAAACCAACTGTAAAAGCAGATTTTGACACAATCATAACAACTTGACTATGGAATGGCATTAAATGATACCTAGAATTTATTGTTAATTCTATTAGGTGAGATAGTGGCATTATTCTACTACTATGTAAGGAAATATCTATATTTTATAAGATGCATACTGAAGTATTCGGGAAAGAGGTGACATGACATCTGGGACTTTAAAGAAAAAATAATAAAAAGCATAGGAAAAAATATCTGATCTCTAGGATCTTATTGTTCAGTGTTGAAAAATTATATCTAAGCCTTATGATTTTGGAATTCAAAGGGATGGATACCACTTTTAAAAGTTGCTTTTGCCATTCCAATATCCTACAAAATGTTTAACATACAGCAGAAACTCAAAAAATACTTAAATATCAGAACACTTTTTTCATATTTTGGTCTCCCTTTTATACCACCCTCATCCTTTAAAATATTTAGAAGTTTCCACAGAAAAATTATCTCCATATTTTAAGTTATATACATACTGTACCTGAATTCAAGGCAGTATTTCAAGATCAAAAATATATGAGTACTTAATTCATATCCAATATATACGTGTTCATTTTCTACTATTGAATGAATATTTTTAATCTTAGTAAATTCAGAAAAGCTACTCTTAAATTTTTTCTTTCCTATTTTATGGAAAGCAACCAAATTTTACTTATATGAACAAAACTGTGGAAGTTAGTAATTATGGATTTCGTATTTATGAAAAACAAAACCAAACCCTGAGTCTTACTCTGTTACAGGCACCATTCCAAGTGCTTTGCATGTATTAACTCCTTATTAAAACAATCCTACAAAATGAATACTATTATAATTTTCATTTTAGAGATGAAGCAGAAAAGTAAAATCAATTTACCGAGGGTTCCAGAGGTTGCTTAGGTACAGCGATACTAGGATTTAAGGTCATAAAAGTCTAACTCCAAAAACCCAGCTCTTTATCACTACACTGGGCTGGCTGACCTACAATGAGGCATCCTTTACTTTTGCTGCTATTATCTATCTACTCAATTCCAGTATCAGCAGTTGGTTTTTATCACTTCCGAGGAGAAAATGAAGAAAAAAAATGTCAAAATGAATAAGACAATGTACCTTTTGAATGGCTTCTTCCATATCCAACTCAAATTGTTCGTTCTGTAATAATCTGAGGAATCTCTTGCGCTCCACGCGGTCATCATTTTCATGATGCACCACCTGGTCCTTGATAGTATTCTCTATCTTTCTTAGTGATTGGACATGCAATTGTTTGCCGTAATTTACATCTACTAATTTCTGATGCCTTTCACTGAAGCTCAAGGCTCGCCTTCTAGAAGCCTATAATGGGAGAAAAAAAAAAAAAAGCACACATAGTTTGGTATTCCAAAATCTGATTTTTAAAAGTATACCACTGTATGGATGGCTGGGTGGCTCAGTGGGTGAACCTGTGCGTTTGACTCAGTGTGTGGTCCTGGGGTCTTGGGATTCAGTCCCGTACATCAGGCTCTCTGTGCCTCTCGTGAACATATAGAATCTTAAAAAAAAAAAAAAAAAAGTATACCTCTGTAAGCTCCAGGTACAAAAATAGGAAACAGTAATAAAGGGCGTTTGGCTTCCTTCCTAAATTCAGAGAAATGGAACATAAAAAAATGTACGCATGGTAGATAAATATATTGATATATCTATAAAGTTCTCTTATGACTCCCCATCTTCTAGATGAGACATGAAAAGTAAAAGCAACTTTACCCAAGGTTCCTCGAAAACTTAAATAAATAGCATACTGGGATTCAAAGACCCGCAGTCGAGCTCTACAGACCTAGCTCTCAACCGCAGCACAGAGAAGGCCTCCTCTCCTCATTCCCCCCAGCGCCTCCCTTACCCTTGGCCAGAAAGTGCCTCTCAGAAGCTGGTCAGGTTTTCCTAATACAGATTTAATAAGTCAACCGATGCTACTTTTTTTTTTTTTTTTAGATTTTATTTATTCATGAGAGACCCAGAGAGAGAGGCAGAGACACAGGCAGAGGGAGAAGCAGGCCCCATGCAGGGAGCCCGACGCGGGACCGGATCCCCTGACCCCAGGGTCAGGCCCTGGGCCGAAGGCGGCGCTAACCCGCAGGGCCACCCGGGCCGCCCTAACCGCTGCCGCTTAATTCGTTTGTTCTCTCCCAAACTTTTTTTTCCCCCACTATTTCGTTCAACGTTCTTAATCTTTTCCCAAATTCCCAGAAATATGGCAAGCAAGATTTTCACCGGGCAGATCTAATAGAGTCTGAGGAACATTTGAAAAAGGTCGGAAGCCACCGCTAGCGTCGCTGAAACAATAGCCCACGAGGCCTCTGAAAGCAAACTGACGAGTTTCCCACTTGTTGCTCAGAATAGGCACCTCCGAATCCCTTTTTTAGATGCAGACTGGCTCCAAATACTACAATTAAATCAATGGACAAACCAGCGGCTCACCATCTTGGCAGATAAAGTCCCCCGCTCAGGCTCCGGCGGCCACCACCTCCCGCGGCCAGAGCCGGGGCCGGCTGGGAGCGCCGCTGTTTACGCCGTTTCCTGGCAACTGCCCCCGCCCCCAGCGGGGCCCGGCCCACCGGCGCAGGCGCGGCCTCTCATTGGACGCAGCAGGAGCCAATCGGCACTGAGCTTTTTGGGAGGAGGGCGGGGAGGCTGCGGCTCCAGATCTAAGAGACGCGCGGGAAGTTCGGATCCCGCGTCCTGCCAAAGCTCTTTGCAGTTTAGTGGGGCGCTGGGTCTCTCACGAATAAAATTTAAAAAAAAAGAGCATCCTGTGCCCTCAATACACGGTCCATGTGAGTTGATGACTAGCTTCATCTTGAGCGGCAGGAGGCATGGTCACCGGCCCCCTCGCTGGTAACCGGGAGGCACTGGGGGTAGTGTGTTCGAAGCCGCCTTCACCGCCACCCCCAACGGATGCTGTTGGTAAACTTTGGTAGTGAAATGTATGGGAAAAAAAAAAAAAAAAGAAAGAAATGTATGGGCACGTGGATCTTCTGCTGTGGAATACATGGTCCAAGCACCAATGTGAGAGCAGATAGATGGAGGCGGGATGTGATCAGATTTATTTAACTGGCAAGTAGACGCTAAAGTCCATTTTTATTTTTATTTATTTTTTAAGATTGTATTTATTTATTCATGAGAGAGAGAGAGAGGCAGAGACCCAGGCAGAGGGAGAAGCAGGCTCCATGCAGGGAGCCCGATGTGGGACTCGATCCTAGGTCTTCAGGATCAGGCCCTGGGCCCAAGGCAGGCGCTAAACCGCTGAGCCACCCAGGGATCCCCTAAAGTCCATTTTTAAATGGAAGAATTTAAAAATAGGACCGGATCAGAAAAATTAGTCAAATATATTGATTTTAGAAATGACAGATCCCTTAAAAACAAACCAAAAAAAAAAAAAAAAAAGGTGTTGAGAACTTGGCTTAGTTTGTGTTATCTAATTTGAAATCCATCTTATGCAGCAATATGTCTGCCTAAAGATTAATAATAACCAAGAGGACTTCCAGTTTTAGCTCCAAAATGTAAAAACTTGGAAGTCATCAACTTCCATCCTTACTACCAGAAGAGGCCAAACAAACTAAAAACTAATGCTTTTTCTTGGACTCATCATAGAACTGAGGTCACAGGACAAATAACAGCCCTGAAATCTGGAGAGGTGAATCCAAGGACTCATATCTGAGACCTGCTTACCTAGAACAGAAGCCTCTGAAACCATAAAGGAGGAAATCTTGAATGGCAATTTTAATGAATTCCTAGAGACTGAGTGGGGCTAGGGTAAGTGAAGCTATTGGGGGTTGCAGGCTTGGGAGGCCCCAGCACTTGCATGGATTTTGTTTCCAGAAACTCCAGCAAGTTTTCACCATGAAAAACCAAGAAAGATCTCTTGTCTCCTGTGGCTCTAGCAGGGGGATAAGATTAATAATTATTGTCAAATATATCCAGAGCCTTCTCCTTAATAAAGGCCTACATTCTAGAAGAAAAGATTTTATCAAAGCCATATCCCAAGGCAAGGATGGTTCTCTGACCACAGCCTTCTGCAGACTTCCTGTCTCTCTCAAATAGAGAGGAGGAAGTTAAGAAACACTTGTGAAAGTCACAGCCCAAGGACACCAAAAGATTTAATCATAAAATTATAGAATGCTTTTCTTCCCACACTTTACTACTGAACCAACAGTGCTTCAGTGTAGTGTCAGTTGAGTACAGGTGGAAACACTGCAGAAACACACTAACAAGAATTTTTAGGGAAATCCAAAGACAATGGGAAACAAAAACACTAGAGGAATTTAAAACTTCTAGAATGAACAGCTACAGCAAATATTAAACACAGCCCAGTTCCTAGTCACATAATAAAAAAACACATTAAAGCCCTATTTATCTCAATCCTCATTACCTAATATGCCACAGTCAGTTTTCAACAAAAAAAAACAGCAAAGCTAAAGGCAAGGAAAAACTCAGTCTGAAAGGCAAAGTAAGCGTCAGAACTAGACTGAGCTATGACACAGATTGGAGGATTATTAAACAGTAATATAAAATAACTGCTTAATGTGCTAAAGGATCTGATGGATAATGTGGACAACGTACAACAGATGGGTAATGAATGCAGAGAAACAAAAACTGAAAGAATCCAAAAGAAATTCTAAAAATAAGAAACACTGTAACAAATGGAGAAAGCCTTGGACAAGCTCATAGGAGACTGGACAACACTGTGAGAGCCTGAAGATAGATCAATTGAAACGTCCCAAACTGAAATGCAAGGAGATTAGCAGTAAATAGATAATCTTGTTGGGCTTGTGGACTTCACCTTAGAATCAAATTGTTTTTCTGCATTAGAAGAGGACTTTGTGTGGGGGGGGGAGGGGGGGAGAATTGTCAAGGTTTCTGTCTTTTGGGATAACATCTAAACCCAGTTACCGGGTCGCCTGGTGGCTCAGCAGTTGAGCGTCTGCCTTCGGCTCAGGCTGTGATCCTGGAGTCCAAGGATCAAGTCCCACATTAGGCTCCTTGCATGGATCCTGCTTCTCCCTCTGCCTGTGTCTCTGCCTCTCTTGAATAAATAAATAAAATCTTTTAAAAAATAAAATAAACCCAGTTACCACAAAAGTCAAATTGACCATATGGATACAGTGCAAAACATTTTGAAAGCATTTAATCCTGTTTGTCTAGCATCTTTCATGAGAACTCTAGAAAAAAACATGAGTTATATATAGCTTCTTATAAAGTAGCCTCTAACTAAAATTTTGCTGGTTGGGTTATCAGCAGGAAGTTGTGTTTTGTTTTGTTTTGAACATTGCTAAGTGCCTGAGATATAAATATATATCACCAGCATAGAGCCTGACATATGGGACTCCATCTCACAACCTGAGATCATGACCTGAGCCAAAATCAAGAGTCAGACTCTTAACCAACTGAGCCACTCAGGCACCCCCATTATACACTTATAACAATGGTTTTTCTTGATTTTTGGCCATTTTCATAATGTTAGATTGAATGCCAGACATGAAAGAGAGTAGAGACTGAGGCATATCATATTTAGGTCTGAAGTAAGTCCACCTCTTCTCTTGCTGTAACACTACTGCAGGAGGTTGAGCCCATGCAGTCAGGAGTTGAGCTGGTTTTGAACTTTTGTGTCACTCTGGTTATTTTCAGTACACCACTATCTTCACATTTCTCTAGTGTTATCTTGTGCTTATGCTTCAGGCTATTTTCCAGAAGGCTTCTCTTAATGTTCCTGGTTCACCTTTAGCTTAAGTCCTTCCCTATTTCCTGGCACGACAGAGACTGTCTCCACACTCTAGTTCCTCCTCCTACACGCCAGGCGATGGCTATTCTTTGTGGCTCATGCTAGCTAGCCAGTTGGTGGGAGGAGGGGCTACTCTGTTATTCTTGTCCAGTCTCAGTGGTAGGTGGGTTCTGGAACACTAGTTGTGGGGAGCTCATAAATTGGAAAAACTTTCCTTAATGGTAAGTACTCACTTTGTTTTCTTATTACTTAAAAAAAAAAAAAAAACTAAAACCCTTAACCTGGCCTTTACAGGCTTTTATGTCTGTCTCTTCAGGTTTCTTCTTCAAACTTTAGCCAAAATGGACTTCGTTGAATTCCTTTCTGCCAGAGGAGAAGGAGCATGTGTGAGTCTCTGCCCTTAATAAAAGCCTGAGACTGGGGCGACTGGGTGGCTCAATCAGTTAAGCATCTGTCTTCAGCTTGGGTCATGATCTCAGGGTTCTGGGACTGAGCTCATCATCAAGCTCACCACTGGGCTCCCTGCTCAGTGGGGAGTCTTCTACTCCCTCTCTCTTTGCCACTTCCCTGCTTGTGCTCTTTCTCTCATTCTCTCGTTCTCTCTCTCTTTCTCATTCAAATAAATAAATAAATAAAATCTTAAAAATAAATAAGAGCATGTGATGACTAAAACCCCACCAGTCACCTGGTCAATGAGATAATAATGCTCTGGATCCTGGATGACAGAACAGAAAAATAGAAGGATGCTCAGTTCTTCACGACCACAGAGCTACCACACCAGCCCTGGACTGCCTAACTCCTCATGCTGTATGAAAGAATAAGTTCCTAATTTATCTAAGCCTCTGTGTCCTCTCCTTCACTCAGGATTCTATTATTATTGTTAGTCAAATGTAATTCCTAACAAACCATCATCTCTGTTTAATCTCATGGGTGAAAATGATTAAGATAAAGAAAGCTTTTTGTAGAATTAATTACCTTTTTAAATCAATATTTGATTTTATAGATTAGAAGGTAGAATAGAAGACCTCTGGTTTCCTTTCTCACTTCTTTAATTTCTAGAAGCTACTAGCTAATTCCCTTCCCTTAATCTCTGTGCTCTCAGAATCTTGATTACAACTTTTAATTCTTGGTTTTGATTTCTGCAATACCCATGTAACATGTTTAATAACTCCCAGAGTCATGTCATTTACAAATTGGATAAGCATGCCATTTGTTTTTTCAAATACTTCAAGGATAAGAATGTAGAAGAGGTTGCAAGAACACAAACCCTGACATACACCACCGGAGTAGCTTTCTGAGGGGAACTAAATCAGCAAACCTGCAATATGATCAACTAGTTACCAATACACCAATTTTCCTAATAAGCTACCAATAGTTATATACCTTTCTATAAGGTCTTATTAGGAGAATTCTCAAAAAAATCTCCACTAAAGTCTAGATACATTATGATTTCTTCATTTCCCTTATCTCCTAACACAATCCAATGGACTGCTTAGCAACCAAATGACAGATTTTTTTGGTTGTATTCATACACTCAGGTTAACATTATTTACTGAACTATGATATTTGTTGATGTCTTAAATGTCTTAAATACAGGTGTCTTACATAAATATAAATATAAATGTCTTAAAAACATTAACAGGGTACAAATGTGATCATTAAATGTTTAGTTACTTAGGAACTAAATATAAGCCCTCTCAAATGCAATGGATTTCTAAATCACACCAATATATTAGTTTTTCAAAGAAATATTTGTAACTTAAAAACTACCTCATAATCAAATACACAAAGTACTTCACTCATCAATACATAGATTATCTGTGTAGTTAGGCAGCTAAATAAATCAATCAACTCCATTTGCTTTTCAAAACATGCAAATAACATTTCAGAACACCACACACATAAGCAATAGTTTAAGTGCACTACTAATTGTCTCAATTTACTAAAATGTGGCTAGCACAGAGCCCTGAACGCAGTATAACTTAATAAATATACTTTGACGGATTGATAATATTTTTAGAATGCAGTAATTTGAGTGTTAGGACGTTCAAAAGGATAATTCAGATGAGGAATCTGTTGTGTCAGAGGAGGGAAAAGCTTTGCATTTAGTATAAATAAACTAAGGTGAAACTATATAGGTGACCAGAAATTATGAAGAAGAGAGAAAAGAAGAATTTTATGGAATGGTTGGCATGCTTTTAATCACAAGAAGGGGGGATGCTGAAAAACCAACAGGATTCTGAACAAGTGGAATTCAAATCTTGGTCTAAGAATACCACACTGCACTCCCTGTTACCCTGGTAAAGGGACCCCCTACCTTAAAGGAATGGCATTATAATAAGAGCACTGTGTACTAATGAACGAAACAGTAAGGATAGGTCAGGCCATACACAAAAGAGCTAAAATATGCAACATTCATGGGCTTTTGTTGTTGCTGTTGTTTGTGGGGTTTTTTTAATTCCTAATAGTGAAATGTCATGTAGCATTGGAAAGTAGCAAACATGTGTTTATTATTTCATTATTTTTTTTGCTTCTCTGAGAACCATTGGTTCTAAAGGGAATTTTAGTTATAGTTTCTTATTTCCAGTCCACACATGGGTATTGTAGAAAGATTCTACAATAATTTATGTAATTTAGTAGGGGATATGTCAGAGAGAAAGATTTTTGGCCTGAATGTTCATCCAAATTAAAGACAAATTTAAACAACTGCAACAATTAGCTGATTTTACCTGAAAATAATAGACTAAATTTTTAATTAATAGAGTTTGCTTTTTTTAGAATGGTTTTAGATTTACAGAAAAATGGATAGACTACAGAGAGTTCTGATATGTTCTCTCCCCCCTCCACATTCACACAGTCTCTGGCATTAGCATCATATGAGAGTCTGGTACATTTGTTACTATTGATGAACCAACATTGATACATTAACTGGAGTCCACAGTTGACATTCAGGTTCACTCTATTTGTACAGGTCTATGGGCTTTGACAAATGCATAATGTCATGTAATCACCATTATAGTATCATACAGAATAGTTACATTGCTCAAAAAAAAATCCCCTGTGGGCCATCTATGCATCCCTCTCTCCTTCTTTCCAAACCCCTGTAAACCACTAATCTTTCTACTGTCTCTATAGTTTTTTTTTTCTTTTCCAGAATGTCATACATTTGAAATCACACAGTATGTAGCCTTTTCAGACTGACTTCTTTCCCTTACTCATATGCATTTAAGAATCCTCCATGTCTTTTTGTAATTTGATAGCTCATTTATTTTTATCACTAAATAATATTCCTTTGTATGACTTTAAAAAATAGTCATTACATTTAAATATTATTTTTCCTGATGAATTATTATCATAAAAGCTATTTTATTGTTGAGGAAGGATTTATGCCCTCCCAGCATGAAGGAGAAATTTTCTGGTTCATTTCTCCTTGGAATATAGCTTTTCACCCACAGGTCTAGACTAAAGGTCTAGTATATGGAAGGCAAAGAGCTTTCCCTAATAATAAATGCTGGATTATATGATTAATATTTGCTAGTAGTTATAACAGGGTTGAACATAACATAGCTCCTGATCTGAAATAAGGCATGCTAATAGGTATACTATAAGTTCTAACTATACAGTAGAAATTATTTACAAAATTGTATTGCTTTATAAAACAAAGCAATTAAAACAAAGCAATTTTTCTTTCATTCAGAAAAATGCCCAAATCTAATCTAATTTGCTGCAGCTGGACACCACCTGCAGATGACTGTTTAAGTACTCTGAACATTACACACTTATCTTTTAAATATTGATAATGCCATTTTTCATTTCCTTGACATGAAATCCCACAGGGAATAATTATGCTAATAAACCTTAATGATTCTTGCAAATAAATGATCAAACCAAATTGCTACTGTTGATTTATATTAATGGATGCCTTTAGGATGAGATTTGCCAGTACGATGCTGCCTCTTGAATCTCAATTCATCTTATTTAGTTGAAGAGTGTACATAGTTTGTTAAATAGATTAAGTGTTTAAAATATAATGTGTTTGTGCAGTTTTCGCACTTCATAATGTTCAAGCATTACCATCTTGCCTTGTGGCAAATCTGCATTTAATGGTTTCATTGTATATAACTTCCCTTCTTACTTTGTCTCTCTGTGATATGCAGTTAGGAAGTGACTATTTCTGGTTGATTCAGTATAAGTCAGTTTCCATATGTTGAATTTGATTGTTTCATTAAGACAATAAAATCTGTTCCTGGATATTTCAGCCACCATAATCTGGGAATCACAGTGACTAGGTGATGATGGGATCAAGAGCTTAATAATTATTGTGGAGGTGGTCGAGGAAAATGACACCACTAAGTGGCTTGTTGTCCCATTTAAACCTAGATTAGTGGGTCCCTTCCTTCCTTACTCTCTTACTTTTCATCCTTGCTCTTGCATCCTCACCAAGTCTATAGGAAATAGGAAATTGCTTACTTGGTGAATTCCAAAGTAACCCTGGAAAGTAACTGTAGAAATGTTATACATGCATTTCCAAGGTTGGGGAACACTACACAGGAAGAATGCTTATTCATTGTGAATATAAATAAAATTTTATCTGGCAATTTTTTTAAAGCCACTTGTATCTAAAATACCATGGTAGTTCAGGGGCACCTGGCTGACTCAGTTGGTAGAGCCTGTGACTCTTGATGTTACGGTCATGAGTTTTAGCCCCATGTTCTGTGTGGAGATTACTTAATAAAATAAAATATCGTGTAGTTGAAAAAAATTATTACCTTCATCTAGGTAATTGCCTCAATTGCCCATTCTTGTGCATTTTGTCACAGTCTAAGCATAGGAGAAAACCAGTTCAGACACAACAGGTATAGGAACAGAATTGAAAAATGATATAAATTAGTACTAAAATAAGGGATTGGCACATACATATCATGTATATAAAAACAGGATATGCAACAGCAAATAATAATTGCTTAGGAATTTGTCATTTGATACACAGAGACTGTAATCTGGTTAGTGGTGAAGCAAAGGTGACCATATTTAATTAATTATAAAGAGTGGAAAGGGTCCCTTTCTGAATTATAAAGCTCTTCTTGATCTTTAAAAATATGTGTGTGCATATTAATATATAAGTAGATATATCTGTAAACTATCATTAGAAAGGTTTTTTTCCGCTTCTTAACTTTGGGAAAAGTACCTACTTTGATCAAATTTGGTAAATTTGTGGCATTTTTTTCTAATGGAAAATTAGCTAGACCAAAAATTTTAAACCACCAAGTGCATTATTTTATTAATTGTGGAATTTTCCAATTTAGAAAAAAAGATGAGCAATGCAAATATGCAATGGTAAGGAAATGATTAAATAAATAATAGCACATCAGCTATGTACCTAGAGAAATGTGAGTATGTCTGGGGGATAGAGGGTCAGGCCCAGGAGAAGTAATTTGCAGAGAACCTGAGCAGACTTGTAAGAAGGGAGAATGACTGGGCACTTAGAACCTGAGCACCCACTCTAAGATCCTGTTGAGAAAGAGGGACACAGTAAGTCTTCAGGAGGAATGGCAGATGAAGATGGCAGCATCCTGAGGAGGGAGAGCTAAAGAACCCAAGCTGGTTGTGAGCACCTGAAGCAAGGCAAAGGAGTATTGGTGCAAGGCTGTTTACATAGTCTTAAGACCCAACTTTGTTTGGTGCATTGCCAGAAAACAGAGAGGAATTATGGAGCAGAAGGAAAAGGGAGACAGGGAAGAAGGGAGGAAAGCGGAGAAGGGAAGTTGGGGGTGGGGGGAGAGAAAGAGAGGCTGTATCAATTACTCTAGAGCTAACAGAATCTGTAACAACCTTACCTTGAGGTAATAAATGACAAAGGATATAAGGAAACGCAGTGCAAAACATTTAGAAAGCATTTTCCTGTTGCCTTATATCTATTGAGCATATATTATATGCTAGTCAGTTCATATATAATGGTCTGTAAACATCAGGACAAACCAGTTCATTGTACATATGAAGAAATCAAGATTTAAAAGCAGCAACTTGCCAAATTCATGGAAGGGACTAGTTGTGGATAGAGTTTCATATCAAGTCTACCTCCCCAGCTCATGATCTTTCATAAAGTCCAGTATTTTTCAAATTGTGGATGACAAATAAGAAAGATAGAAAGATGAAAAAAAGAAAGAAGGAAAAGAAAATACTGAATCATGATGTAAAATGTATTTCTTACTATGGATCAATGTCAAAAAAGTTTAAAAACTACTGAATTAGATCACACTGCCTCTCCCAATCTTAGAGAGGAGATGCTTCTAACTTTTATTACAACAAATTTCTCATTTTTAAAAAATAGTTTATTTATTCATTTATTCATGAGAGACACACACAGAGAGAGAGAGAGAGAGAGAGGCAGAGACACAGGCAGAGGGAGAAGCAAGCTCCATGCAGGAAGCCGGACGTGGGACATGATACCGGGTCTCCAGGATCACACCCCAGGCCAAAGGCGGTGCTAAACCACTGGGCCACCCAGGCTGCCCAAATTTCTCATTTTATGGAATATTTTCCACAATGTCTAGGGCATTATTCCATACAAAATCATTTTTTTTCAAATAATCAGTGAACCTAACATGTTTGAAGTATTTTCCATGAACTATACCAATTTTTCCAAAGACTATGGAGTAGTATATTAAAATGGTCCCCATTTATTCTTTCCTAGGATTTTGGAAATATGGTGATCCAAGCATAAAGACCACATGGAGAGAGAAAGGAAACAAAAGTTTCAATCCTAACTTTGGAAGCAGTCAATGCCAGAGAATACAATTTTAGATATGAAATACATTTATGAGGAATCCAGACTACAGATCCTTACATCTAATCTGTGTCCCTGGAAGACTGTTGGTAAGCTTACTGGATTTGCTCGGTCCTTCACTCGGGATTTCTGACCATGTATCAACGTGGGGTTTAATACATTGAATGTTGAACACATAGAACTCATTATACAAGATACTGCTGGGAGAATGACAGAGTAACCAGAACAAGTTAGCTCTGGCCTGTAATGTTTCCTATAAGGAAACATCAGCTGTAAAAATAGCAAAAAAGAAAAGAAAAGGAAATGAGTGAATACAGCCAGAAGTGACAAAGAGCATATGTCCTGTGTCCTCTGACTTATTTTTTCAAGATTTATTTATTCATTTTGAGAGAGCACACATGTGCAAGTAGGGGGAGGGGCAGAGGAAGAGGGAGAGAAGCAGACTTCCAATGAGTGGTAGCTTCACTTTGGGCTTGATCTCATGACCCTGAGATCATGACCTGAGCCAAAATCAAGAGTTGAATGCTTGAGACTGAGCCACCCAGGCACCCCTCCCCTGACATTTTTTTTTTTTAACCTCTTTGGATCTCTAGTTATTTCTATAGTGATATACCCATAAAAATGGTCATCCACAGTATACCTCTCTAACATATAATTCTGTTCTTTAGGATTTTCTTTCTTTTCCTGGTAGATATATCTAAGAAACAGCCCAATAATAACTGATAAAAGCTAATCCAGCTCCTTAGATCTTTAGGATCTATAATAGTACCTGGCATCTGGTGACCTGAACTGAACTAATGTTTCTTATTGAATCTATGATACCATCAATGGTAGGATGCCAAGGTATTTTATTCATCAGTAAAGGAAAAATCCCTCCAATTTAACTGTGGCATGCCATTTATTTTAAGACCCATTCCAATTTCAGAAAGACTAAAGTAAAAAAAAAAAAAAAAGTATACCTTAGAGTATATGAAACATGGATTTTCCCCCTGGAGGTAAATTTTGCTATAACACATATATCCTAAGGCATGCCATCATGAAGGAGCACAATTAATAAATTGTCATAATCGTAACTAGAACAACCAAACAGAAACTATTGCTATTAAACCACCCCTCAGCAAAGCAGGATCCCAATTTTTTTCTCAAATAATTTTTTTTAAATCCCTCCTTGACATCGACCAGGGCAATTTGCTATATTCAGCATTGGCTAGGGTCTTCTGTGATGCCAAGACCAAACTGGCTGATCAAAAGGTTTATTTAGGAAAAAGTCTATAAAGGAGAAAGGGAGAGGGACAAGTAGAGGTAGGCATGGAGAGCCTTCAGAACTGATACTGGTCTGACACCCATCCATAAAAGGAGAGAGGAAAACAGGAAGAGCTTCAAACTGCAGCACAACTGATAAAGTCTCTGCCAGGCCAGTAGGGAGTCCCCAAGCAAAGCCTTCCCATTAGAGATGTTCCATGTTGAGCCAAAAAGTCCTGGCTCTAATACCCTGATTATGCTCAGGGATTGGCTGGGAGCAGCTTTGGCAGAGTACGGCCACAGCATGAACGCTGCAGCAGACCTCAGTGTACAGCAACTGGAGGTTCTTGGACAATTGCTTTCCTTGAAGCAACTTCCCTGAAAGAGATTGAGCAGAGCACCTCCATGGCTGCTACATTGACACATGGAGTGCCACTCTGCTTCCCACATTTCCAGCAGCTGTCTCATTTCTTGTGATCTTCTCCTATGTCATCTTTGTTATCATTGTTACTCTGCTGACATTCTCTGAAATACTCTGTGGCCACTTTTTCTACTTAAATCTTGGCAGCCAGCACATCAATCCCTAAGAGATGACATGGCCTGCACAGTACCACCAGGATTCGGTGTCCCTGCCTCCACCAAACTAGGACCCCTAGTTTTCCACAAGTCCACAGAGGGCTGCTCCTCTGTTTCTAGAGTTCCCCTGTTGGGTGTGCAGATTAGCACACTGTCCCGTCCAACTCCTCTACTACTGCAAAATCATTATGGAACAGGCTTCACATTTTGAACACTTAGAGGCTTAGAAACCTTTGCAAGGAGACATTCATGAGATGAGTTCCCAGGTATTTTATGAAATAAGAAAAACCTGTGTTCAAATAATACTTCATGATCCAAAGCAAAGAAACTCATAAAAGCTTAAACGATGCAATTCTGAACCTATTTACAGAATGCACTGGCAAAGACAGACAGTATCTTTGACCTTGAACAAGTTATTTGACCTCCTTGATGTCTATTTTCTCCTCTATAAAATGAAGAGGGTGAGCTAGATAATCCTTGAGGCCTCTTCTAGCACTAACATTCTACGAAATAAAAGTCAACTTAGAGATTAATTGGGTTTCTGAGCCTCGAGCAATTAATTACACTGTCGCTGCCCTTTAACAGACCCATCACAGAAGAAAATTAGATTCAACTGACAGATTTTAATCTTCACCAACTCATGTTGAATTGAAGTCCAACATTATTTTTTAAGATTTGCAAATTAATGCTTTCACAAAAGTTTCAATTGCTTTCTGGGCAAGGAATTTGACCTGATAGACATATTACAATACCAAAGCCATTCTTTTCCGTTTAAAAAATAGTCATTGTGCTGACTTTTTTTTTTTCTGTATTCAGAACCTCAGCAGACAGTCTACCAGAATTTTATAAAATGATCAAGAGTGGTTTTGTGAAATTCTTTACCAATTTCTGAAATGCTCAAGGACATCTGTGATCATGGACTCTAGTTGTACCTACATCTACTTCATCTAATTTCACTGTTTTTGTTTTGTTTTGTTTTGTTTTACTTTTGTTTTCCTGCTGCATTGCCTTTACCTTAGGTTAACATTGAATTATTAGTAGAAAAACATCTTGGTTAGTTTTCTATCCAAAAAAAAGAAAGAAAGAAAGAAAGAAAGAAAGAAAGAAAGAAAGAAAGAAAGAAAGAAAGAAAGAAAGAAAGAAAATCTGTTTTGGCTTCCAGTTAATAAGGAAGTATTTTATTTTATCTTCCTCTTAATGCGCCTATTCATTTCAACAAAGCTGATATTTTCCTATTTTTTCCTTATATAACAGTTTATAAGATTTTTAAAAAATTTTTTATTTATTTATGTATGATAGTCACAGAGAGAGAGAGACGCAGAGACGCAGGCAGAGGGAGAAGCAGGCTCCATGCACCGGGAGCCCGACGTGGGATTCGATCCCGGGTCTACAGGATCGTGCCCTGGGCCAAAGGCAGGTGCTAAACCGCTGCGCCACCCAGGAATCCCCCAGTTTATAAGATTTAAATTAAATCCCACAACTTTTGGTTTATTGGACTTTGATTTCTGATATCTAGTTTCTACTTTTGTGTCATGTCCACTTGCATCAGTAATATCTTCAACATAAACGTATAGAGAAGAATATGAACACCCATGTTTCCATAAGAAAACTTACATAAGTTGGGATGCCTGGGTGGCTCAGTGGTTGAGCATCTGCCTTTGGCTCAGGGCATGATCCTGGGATCCAAGATCAAGTCCCACATCAGGCTCCTTGCAGGGAGCCTGCTTCTCCCTCTGCCTGTCTCTGTTTCTCTGTGTGTGTGTGTGTGTGTGTGTCTTTCATGAATAAATAAATAAAATCTTAGAAAAAAGAAAAAACTTACATAAGAAAAACTGTGGAAGCAATTTTTATGCACCGTTGTCCATATTCTGGTCTCATTTCTTCCGCCTGAGATAGCACTATTCTGTATTTAATAGCATTTATCATCCCCATGCTTGCCTTTATACTTTTAATACCTCTAAAAATGTGATATTATTTTGCATGTTTAATAAGACTGAGCCATACTTCCTAAATAGCTTTTCAATCCACATGTTTGTGAGCTTACTACATGCTATTACATGGATGTCTACTTTGTTTTCTCCAAGCCATGGCTTATATTTTTACTTTCTCTAAAATAACTTTTAATGCACAGAATTTTAAAATTGAATGTAGTCAAATTCATCAAATGTTTCCTTTGCATCTACTGTGGGGTTTTAGGCCTTATTTGAATACTCTTTTAGTAATGTGAGATCATAAAGTTTTCATGATCCAACTATAATTCACCTGGTATTCATATATTCTCTATAATGTAAGATAGGTGTATAATTTTATTATGCTTTTGTCCACATGAATAATCATTGTCCCATTACCATTATCTTTCCCTATTGATCTGTAATGCACCAATTTCAGTTTTAATTGCTACACATTTATAGTAATACTCACTATCTGGTAGAACAACAAGGCTTTACCTGATTTATTGTTCTTCAGATTTTTCTTGGCTATTCTTTGCCCTCTTTTCTTTTATAGAAATTTATATTTCCCTGGCCAAGTCCCTTAAAAAAAAAAAAGGTATTGGGAATTTGAAATTTCATCAAATATATGGTCAATTTGGAGAAAAACCAATGTCTGTATGTGGATGGTAACGTCTCAATAGCCTTTTAAAAATGTCCTTTAATTAAGCTTTAAAATTTTGTCCAATAAATAAATAAAATAAAATTTTGTCCATAGGGATCTAAGTACCTCTATTCATTTATTTCCAGTTAAATTCTTTGTTGCTGTCATAAATAATATCTATATCATTGAAGGTCCAAATAGGAAACAGCACCTTCATATTAGGTCATTTACAAAGACGTGGGCAGAGTTTAAGCAAACTACCAGGGGTTATACAGTACCTAGGGGGCAGTAATGTTAGAGAATCATACTACTCCTAAACTTAAAGGGATAGGAAGAAGGCAATTTTCCAGAATCCAAAGACAGAAATAGCTATGTGGAGAGAGCCCTCTGATGGGAGTTATGACCTTTGTAGAGGTATACAGCCAGCCAAGAACAACCCCACAGAGAGAGAGAAGAGGTAATATAATCCCCATCTTCATTTCATCCTCTCTTGGATCTCCTGCTGGTGCTACCACTTACTAAACCTAATGAGAAGCCAGAGAACAAGGGAGCCTGTTACTGCAGGTCAGTATCCCAAGGTACTACCAGTGTAGAGAAAGATAATGAATCTGAAGGGGCAAATAGATGTCCAGCAATGTGTCTTTTTTACAATTAATTTTGTTTATTGCTGCTATATAGATATGAAAATTATTTCTTTATATGACTTTATATCCACTAGTCTTACTGAATTACATTTTATTTATTTATTTATTTTACTACACTGCTTGGTTTACCTTGCTCAAATTGCTAGTATTTTATTTGAACCTTGCATCTTTATTTGTAAGTGAAATGCACTTCTGCTTTGAGTCATCATTGATTAGTCTTTGGTGAGGTACCGAATCTAAAATACTTAAATTATTTTTCCTATCCTCCTTCCTTCCAGTTTAGGACTTTCTGAAGCTAAGAACCAGACCAAACAAACAAACAAACAAACAAAAACAGAGCAAGGCCCCTTACTCAGAACTAGCCCTCCCCACTCCCAACACACACACACATGTATATCCCAAGGCGCTTTTTTCAGATCCCAGTGTGGGGACAATTCCTAGGATTTTGATCCCCCTACTGATCCTACTACCGGTGCTAACGGTGACTCAAAGAGCACATTGATGGTTTCAACTCAAAGAAACAATATTAAGTAATAGAAGATGCAAGTCAATAGCTGTGGAGTTCCTTAGCCTCTGTGAGCCTCAATTTCCCTGCGTGTAACGTGAAACTATTAAAAAAACAAACAAACAAAAAATTAAGCTTGTGTGGAAACGTCCATGATAAAACGTGCGAAAAGCAACACAGCCCGGGGCCACGCAGCCTGGGCACTTTGGCTATCGCCGCTTCCACTGCACCGGGAGAGTCGGGGAGGGCGCGGGGCCAACCGTGCACCCCAGCCCTCCTGCGAGCCCTCCTGGGGCGCCCGGGGCCCCGCTCTGCGCCGCCCCCCGTCGGGACGCCCGCGCCTCCGTCTGGGCTGAAAAGGGCGGGAGGACTCACACCTTCACGTTTTCCGGACCCACCGCCAGGTGCCTGAACGTAGCAGGAGCCGCACCTTGTCCCCCACCCACTGGGGAAACGCCACACCTGCCGCGCTCCCTGAATTACTTTTTAAATTTTAATCATTTTTCTGTAGATCCTCTTGAGTTTTCTATGTTCATAAACATCTTTTTCTTTCCTTATGCCATTTTTTAAAAAGATCATTTATTTGAGAGAGAGAGAGCACAAGCAAGAAAGAACTTGGGGGGGGTAGGAAGGGGCAGAGGGAGAGGGAGAAGCAGACCCCCCGCTGAGCACAGAGCCCAACTTGGGACTTGATCCCATGACCTGAGCCAAAGTCAGACATTTAACTGACTGAGCCACCTCGGGGCCCCTCTTTCCTTATATCATTTAAAAAATTTTCTTTGCTTGGGCACCTGGGTGGCTCAATTGGCTAAGCATTAGACTTCAGCTGAGTCATGATCTTGGGCTCCTGGGATCAAGCCCCTTGTAGGCTCTGTGCTTGGGGAGGAGTCTGTTTCTCCCTCTCCCAGTGCTTCTCCCCCTACTCATGCTCTTTCTCTCTCAAATAAATAAATAAAATCTTAAAAAAAAAAGAATCCCTTCCCTTTTTGAACTGACTATAACTTCCAATAAAATAATAGAAGAACTAGCAGGGGTCTCCTTGACTCCTATGTTTCACATCTCACATCTAAGTATGATATTTGCTATAGTTTTTTGTTTTTACTTCTATTTTTTGCAAAGTCAGTGTATGTACATTGTGGAAAGTGAGAATATATAGATAACTGCATATAAGAACATTATATTTCTTGGATGCCTGGGTGGCTCAGTGGTTGACCATCTGCCTTCAGCTCAAGGCATGATCCTCGAGTTCTCAGATCGAGTCCCACATCAGGCTCCTTGCACAGAGCCTGTTTCTGCCTCCGCCTATGTCTCTGCCTCTCTCTCTGTGTGTCTCTCATGAATAAATAAATAAATAAATAAATAAATATTAAAAAACATTATATTTCTATTAGCAGAGCTTATGATTATTAACACCTTAATGAACTACAAGAATATATGCACATAGATTTTTAACAGGATGAGATTATATTGTATATGCATAGTATAGACACTGTATACACAGTATACACCCTGTAACTATAGAATACGTACTGTAAAGTGAATTTCACACTATAGGTGTTTTATTCCCTTGTCTGTGAACTTTCATCCTGAACAGAAATTTAAATTTTATCAATTTCTTTCTATATTCAGAAAAAAAGGATTCCCGCCCCCCCCCCATTAATCAATTAATTTGATCACACTAGTTCTAATAATATTCTTACTTGGTTGTTTTGTGGAAATGGGTGTAGGTGGGCCTGTAACCTTAACAGAAAACTTTCTAGCTCAATTAACCTTGGGTAACATAGATTGTATTAAAGTAGAAAATACTTTATCTTATTTTTTGTATTGAAGAAACAAAAGATAGAATTAAAATCGTAAGTTCAAACAAAATGTATTATATTTGATAATTTTATTATATAAAGTATATTTGATTTTTCTGCTGACTTTCAGGCTTGATAAGTATTTCCTTGAATATTTTTAATTTTGGATTGTGAGCTCATCAGCTCATCTTTAAAGAAGCTTCATTTGTGGTCATACTGTGAGGCCTAGGTTACAGGTAAGTCTCCCAATAGGATTATTTTTTTCCAGAGATGCAGCTCTGTAACTGACTCAGAACCTCTTTTTATTTCTATTTGTTTATTTTTTTAAAGATTTTATTTAACTATTCATGAGAGACACAGAAAGAGAGGCAGAGATATAGGCAGAAGGAGAAGCAGGCTCCCCATGGGGAGCCTGATGTAGGACTCTATCCCAGGACCCTGGGCCTCCCAGATGCCCCCAGAACCTCTTTTTAAATTCTTATTTATAGGCTTGATTTGGGGAAGGGGGCTGTAGATCTGGGACAATAGTTGTGAAAAAAGAAAAAATATGGAAATATCACTGTGGGTAGCAGTCATTTCACGTTTTAAATTACCCTCAAATAGTAACATAATCTAGTTAGTGTATATGCATTTTGTAGACGTATTTGTCTCTGTGCTTGGCCCTTTTAGTTTAGGTTTTGTTTTTGTTTGTTTGTTTTTTTGGGCCACAAATGGATCATCTGATATTTGGAGAAGAAGTGAGCTAGCCAAATATCACTGGCATAACACAGTGGTTCACAAACACCAGAAACATCTCTGGAACTTACCTTACCTTACATCATATATACCATATGAAAAAATTATTCAAGATGAATCAAAGACCTAAGTAAATCTAAGAGCTAAAACTATAAAACTCTTAGAAGAAAACATAGGAGAAAAATGTTCAAGACACTGGACTTGACAATGATTTCTTGGAAAGGACATCAAAAGCCCAGGCTACAAAAGAAAGAAAGACATAAACTAGACTACATCAAAATACAAATGTTCTGTGCATAGGACAAAAATCAATAGAATGAAAAGGTAACTTTTCAAGGGAGAAAATATTTGCAAATCATATATCTGATAAGGAGTTAATACTTAGAATATATAAAGAGCTCCTACAATTTTTTTTTTTATGATAGTCACAGAGAGAGAGAGAGAGAGAGAGAGAGAGAGGCAGAGACACAGGCAGAGGGAGAAGCAGCCTCCATGCACCGGGAGCCTGATGTGGGATTTGATCCCGGGTCTCCAGGATCGCACCCTGGGCCAAAGGCAGGTGCTAAACCACTGTGCCACCCAGGGATCCCTGAGCTCCTACAATTTAACAAGAACCATACCAACCAATTTTAAAAATGAGCAAATGATTTGAATAGACATTTCTCCAAAGAAGAAATACAAAAGGCCAACAAACACTTGAAAAAATGTTCAACATCACTAATTATTAGAGAAATGCAAATCAAAACTACAATGAGATACCACCTCACACCCATTATGATAACTACTATTTAAAAAAGAATCCAAACCAGGAAACAAGTTTTGGGAAGATATGTGGAAATCAGAACTCTTGTGCACTCATGGTGGGAAGGTAAAATGGTACAGCCACTGTGGAAAAGTTTGGTGCTTTCTTAAAAATTAAAAATAGAATATCGTTTGACCCAGCAATCCCCTTCTAAGTATATGCCCAAAATAATTGAAAGCAAGGTCTTGAAGAGATATCTGTACACCCAAGTTCAAAGCAGCATTATTCACAATAACCAAAAGGTGGGAGTGTCCATTGATGAATGAATGAATAAACAAAATGTGGCATATACACACAATAGATATTATTCAGTCCTAAAAAGAGGAATGAAACTGACAAATGCCTCAACATGAAAGAACCTTGAGGATATTAAACTGAATGAAATAAGACAGTCACAAAAGGACAAACAATGTATGATTCCACTTACATGAGGTACCTAGAGTAACCAAAATCATAAAGACAAAGTACAATGGTGGTTGCCAGGGGCTCAGGGCAGGTGGAAGGAGTGGGGAGTTGTTGTCTAATAGACATAGACTTCCAGCTCTGCAAGATGAAAAGAGTTCTGAAGGTGGATGGCAGTGATGGTTGCATAACAATGTGAATATAGCTAATGCCACTGAACTGTACACTTAAAAATTATTTAGATGGTCAATTTTGTTGTATTTTATACATTCTTCTAAATATATAGATGAATGAGTTCCACACACCAGATGGTCTGACTCAGGAGGGCAGGGATGGAACCCTGGCATTTCTCTCACAGCTTTCACAGTAAAAGACAAAATAAAATTTTGAGATTCATTAAGTAAAAGGAAGTAGGCTGGAAGAAGCAATAAAGGAATGACATGTTAATAATAAAATACCTAACTAAATCTTTATTATTTTCAATTTCTACTGGATGCTAATCTTTCCTGATACCTTCCTGAAAACTTTTATATTTTAGAAACTGTCCTCATTTGTAATAGACAAGAAACCAAAGCTTTTTACCAACATAGCTATAATTTCAGAGAAAGGCACTAATTTTTATTTTAACTTCTCTTTTCTGACTATTCCAGCTTTCCTTCTTCTATTTAATTTCGACTTCCTTGCATTTCATTTTGAAGAAATAATGTTTAACTCTTCAAAATTTCTTAAAGCTTGATGGCTGGAAAAAAAATCTACAAATTGTACCATTTATTCAGGCTGACTTTATACGTGTAGCTAACTTTCTTCAAATAAGAGAAACTATAATACTGGTAATCACATTGCCCTTGGGAGTCATTGCCTCCACTACTGACTGTAGCCATCTTTTAGCATCAATTGACAAATGTATCAAGTGAATGCATGATACCATATCAGAAATAGTGGAAATTTTACTAAAATACTGTAAAGATGTGGTCCCAACTGTAAGGAAACAAAGTTGAGATGATTTGGACTCATGAATGCAAAGTAGAAAAAATACACATATTTGACAGATTTTAAAGACATCTGCCTATTAGCTTAAAAAAAATCATTCTCTTTTTATCTCCACTCAGAATATTCACTTACTATATAGCCGGTTCATAGTGAGCCTTCAATAAATATGGAACATAGTCAACTAGAAAAAGCAATATGATATATAAGAAACTCCTCTCTAGTACATAAAAAAAAATCAATAGACATTTTAACATAGAAGTTTAAGATTTTCAAATTAAATACCTAAAATATGGAAGAAGAGTGCTAGAAACAGTCCAGAGACAGATTCCTTCTGACCAGTTATTAATATATTAGTGGAGCTGAGCCTCACTAAGTTGAAATTCTGTTTTTCTTTCTTTTTTTTTAACAAATAAGAGAATTATTGCTTACATAATTAATACTTTCTTGTGAGAAAAGCAGGTTGTTTAGTTTAGTGAATCCACATCTTGTTCTCCTCAGCCAGGGAAGGCTTTCTGGTGTAGGGAAGTCCAATTCCGTGACTGATGTGTGTCTTCTGTGATTGACAGAAATAGCAATTCCTAGACTTTTGTTGATAGCGACAGTCACTTGTAACTTAACATCTATTGTCTTTGCCACACTAAGTTGTCTAATACAGGTCTCAGTTACATCTAATTTTACATCCAATGGGAAGCTATCTCATTGGTTTCAATTCTGTATGGAAACTATTTTTCTCTATTGCTATTTACTTAATTGTACATATTCAAAGAATTCTCAGCCCAACCAGGGTTAGCTGTCCCTCTCTATTTATTCCAGAAATGTCCAAGTAATTCTTAACCTCATCTTATACTTGTGAACTTATTCCTAGCAGATAATAATAACACCTAATATTGACTGTTTTTTACTATGCACCATCAACACTTCACATGTAATGCTTTTAACAACTCTAGGAGTAGGCACTATGGTCATTGTTAATTTAGAGAGGAGGAATCTAAGGACCAGAATAGATCATTTGAGATGCCTAAGATAATAAAACTTAAATGATGAAGACAGGATGTGAGAGTCACATGCTAAGCCATTGGACTTTATCGCCATCCAAATAAAACATTGAACATAGTCTCCTCAGCAATAAATTGAAGCTGCAAGGAAGCAGTGAACATCCCTCATCATCCACAGGTACTGGAAGAAGTACAGGGAGAGAGGACCCTAAGGACCAACTGGCACCAACTCCAAGTCCCGACCACAATGCTGGAACTCCAGATAAGTAGATCATATCTGATAAGAATCTATTATTTGTTTAATGCTTGCTCAGACCTACACAGAATATACTAAGTATAACTTCCTTGCCCTTTCATGTCCACATTTTTGCAGAGAAATAAATAAGTAAAGGTGTAATTTAGTCCTATTTCAGAGACTAATCTTGCCAGCTTGAAAGAACACCATAGAAAGAATTCTTTTGTTTGTATCTACCAGCCAGGCCTGAGCAATAAAGCCTACAATCATGGATCCTATTGTCTCACTTACACAATAAAAATCTTTTCCCCCCTCATGTGGCCCATTTCAGTTTTATTTCTCACCTCTAAGGCATAGAACACATTAATTCTCAATTATGCTTACTCAGGACCCCAATCCACAGTCCTTACATAGACAAAATTGTAATGGGAAGCCTGAATAATTAGTTCCTTTGACATCATCCAGGCTGAGGGATTTATTTTGTTTGCTTGTTTGTTTATTTATTTTAAGGAAAACTCCTGGGACTTGGATTCAATGGAGTATGCAAGATTAATGAGTGGAATTTTACCTTTCTAATCAGCCAGACTGGCCACTGCAGATGGCTAACAAATAAGGACCTCAGTACATCCTGTGAATGCTTCACAAAGTGTTAAATAAGAATGGCATCAACAAACAACAATCTTATCTACATATGATTATAACATATGTTAAGAACAGAAAAGTTAAAGTACTTCAGAAGCACAGCATTAACAAGATTTATCAGTAGTAAAGCCAATTCAGTAGAGACTCTTAGTACATAATTTATCCAACTGTCCTTCAATAGACACTAAAAATAATGTTAGCAACCAAAAAGTGACATCAACATGAAAGCACTAGGTAAAATGGATTCGGTGTTGTGTTGCCCAGATCTGTCTTCAGGTAGTGCTGTCAGTAGGCTGCTCTCAGTGGTCAAGCCAGTCCAGAAACTGCGCTTGGTTACAGAGTACCCTCTCCACCCAGAATCAGCTGTATCCACTGTCTGGTTGATGTGGGAATATGAAAGCCTATCCTCCTCACTGCAAGGGGAGTCAACTGGAAAGGACCATGTCAGCTGCTCTGAAGAGCTCCCCAAATGGCGAGCTGAGGCCTTTGTTGAGACTGCACTGAGCTGCGTTTTTCCTGCTACTCAGTCCTGCCTCCTTCCCTTGGAAAAATGTTGATTCCAAGGGTACCTACTTTCTAATGCATATTCTGCATGCTAATCTCTGTCTCTGAGTTTGCTTCTCAGAGAACCTAAACTGTAACACTAGGGAAATCAAATTCCTTGTTTCTAACATATTAGTGAAATATAAGTATTATAATAAGGAAATACGTTTTCAACCAGCCTTTAGTAATATATTTTTTAGGTATTTAAAAAACCCCTGGTTTTTCCTGTGGCTCTAGGTTGAGCTGTGATAGAAAGACAAATCAGGTAGGAGAACAGCATTAGAGTAGACTACCAAATTGTTAAATCCCCACACTCTGGAAGTTACACTGGAGATTGGGGAATGCAGCTGGATGTATACAAGGGAGAGAGGAAATTAGGAGGTTGTTAGTCACAACAGAAACCAACAGAAAGTTTCTTATTAAGGCCTATGGCCATTCAGCTTTCTAGAGGACCAATTTCCTCAAAGGGCTTTGTCAAAGGCATTATGGCATGGTGAAGAAAATTTAGTATGACAATCATCTGCCTTCCCTTTGTTCTTAGTCCTCTTAGCTCTTGGTCTGATTTCAGAAAAACCTTTCCTCCCTAGTCTTTTATTAGTCAATGGACACATACTAAAGGTATTTGGATTTTAGTAGAGAATTCTATGGAAGATGAAAACCTTTCAATCAGATGAATCTAAACTGCTAATGGAGAGTTTCAGACACTGTGAGTAGAGGAAGAAAGGAAGTTTAGGGTGTAGGGGACAATATGCCCAAATGCTAAACCAGATACTCTCCTAAAACACCTTTAATAGAGCCTTGAATTAATCATGCCTCATGCTGAGATTATTCATCCATCTCACAGTGATAAATTGGTATTACAGTCTGCCTCACTATCACCTTGAATTTCAACTCTGGATTTAACAATTCATTCAACAGATAACTATTGAGAACCTGTTGAGTGCCAGACTATCAGCATAAACAAAACATACAATGTCCTTACTTTCTATGGGGGGGGGGGGTTGCCAAGAAATGAATACAAATAAATATGATTTCAGATAGTAAGAGAATAAAGCAAGGCTAAGATAGGAGAACACAGTGATCACTTTTGCCTCAGGAGGCTAGGTCAGTAAAAATTTTTCTGAAGAGGTAACACATGAGCACAGGCCCAATGGTCATCATCAAACCACGTGGCGATTTAGGTGAAGAGAATCCTAGGCAAAGGCCGTGTTCCACAAACAGCAAAAATAGGGTGTAGCATGAGCAGAGTAAATGAAGGGAGAGTAAGAGAGGGGTAAGAGTAGCAGGAAGGGGGTAGATCGTGAAGAACTTTGAAGGCCAAACTCAAGAGTTTGAATTTTGTCTTAAATGTAATAGAAAACCACAAAACATCTTTTTAAGGGCAAAAAATATATGATGTACATTCTTAAAGATCCCTCCAAGAGCCGTATGGGGAAAAGACTGTAAGGAAGCAAGCATGAAGTTGGGGAACAGCTGGGAAGACACAGCTGTAGAGCAGGTGATGGTTGAAAAAAGTGGCGGGAAGTGATCTGGTCCAGAATGTATCCTAGAAATAAAACTAGCAGGACTCAGAGGTGGATTTTATGTGGAGCGTGACAGAAAGAAAGGAGCCAAAGATAGCTCGCAAGTTGTCTTTGGTAGCACAACTGGACAAATGATACTATCAACTGAGATGGAGGACACTGGGGAGGAATAGATTTGGAAGTGAGGATGAAAGTCAAGACATCCATTTGGATCTGTTAAATTTGAGATGTCTGTATCCTAGTGGAGATCTTGAGTAGACAGATATATATGGGAGTTTATAGTTCAGTGGAGAAGTTGGGGTTAGAAGTATAGATTGAACATAATAAGGATGCTCTTGAATCCCATGGGCCAAGGGGTATATCCAAAGACAAGAAGAGATTTAAGACTAAGCTCTGTGGAACACTAATACTTGGAACAGTGGTTTACAACATTGGAATGAATCATCAGGAGAGCTTTAAATAAATATTGAACCTGGACTGACCCCTCAAAGATTCTAATTTAATTAATTTGGGGATGCAGCTTGTGTATCGAGAGATTTAAAAAAGCTTCCCATGATTCTAACATGCAGCTAAGACTGAGAACCATTGATTTAAAAGTTAGGAATAGGAGGTTAAGCCAGAATGACTAGAATAAACTGAGCCATCAGCCAGATAGGAAGAAAATCAAGTATTGGCAGTGAAGGGAATATTCCAAGAATGAAATGGTCAGCTGAGTCAAATCTTGATGATAAATAAAACAAGAAAGGGGATACAAGGGCAAGAAGGGTAGAAATGACCTACACATGGTGAGGTTGTGGGGATGAGGGCCTGCCTGGCATGGATTACAGAGACTGCATAGGGAGGAAGTAGAGGCAGCTGCTGTCTTCTGAGTTCCCTCTGCCCTAGGAACAGGACCACCCAGGTCCTGGGCTCAGATCCAGAGACTCCAGCTGTCCCTTATCCAGCAGCTTAGATACCCAGTGCCCCTGAAATAACACCATCCTAACAACTTACTCGTAAAGCCAGTTAACATTTGCCACACAAATACATTTAAAACACTTTGAGCACTTATACATGCTAGTCGCTGTTAGGCAGTGGGGATATAAAACCAGATAAGGTACACTTCTTGCCTTCACAGGATGTTCAATCTATTGAGGAAGGTCACAAATAATTACAACAAAATAGTAATCTTGATTCAACATCACGTTGTCAATTTACTTTCCATTCCCATTTCCACTAACCTGGTGTAGCCTAGAAAATGATAATGGTGTTCTAGCCAGTCTCTCTGTACGCAGTGTCTCCCTTCTTGCCAGGCTCATTGAAACCTTGCTGCCAAATTCCTCTTCCTAAAGCACAATTATATTCAAGCTGTTTGTTAGTTGAGGAAGCGTTAATGGAGCACATAAGTGACCTTAACAGTTATCCCATCCATGCACGAGTCCTCTGTACAAATCTACCCACAAATCATAAGTAAATGGCACATTGTGTACGTCAACACCTTCAAGGATGGAGAAGTCACTTCTTTAAAAAGTTCAATACGTGTTTAAGACATTAGTTGTTTTTACAAGTTCTTCCTTCAGTATTTCACAACGCTATACATTCCACCCATTCAAATCCTTCAAGATCAGGTTCAAGTGCTACCTTCTCCATAAAACCACCCTGAGTCCCTCAGCTGACATACTGCCCCCCTCATCTGAGATCCCTCGGGCTTGTCTTTGCCTTCCTTATGGTTTCCACTTTGGGTGATGGGGGCACATGTCATCTGTCATGCCTCACCAATAGGCGCATGAACCGTAGGTCATTTGGCCAGGCACTTCATTGTGCTCCATGGCACCCAGCATGGGGACTGAAAAGTTGCTGTAGACAAGTGGAGAATGAATGATGTAGCTATTCTCTGGATCTGTTTCCCATTTTGTGAAAGGAGGAAACTATATTAGCTTTGCTACTGACTCTAATATTCTGATTCTCTAATTTAAAGTATTAGGCACCAATTGCACGTCTGATATTGTATGTTTCCCATTTCAAAAACATAGCTGTATTTGTAACAGCATTGATGGATCTAGACAGTATAATGCTAAGTGAAATAAGCCAGCAGACAAAGATAAATACCATACGATCTCACTCATATGTGGAATTAAAGAAACAAAGCAAATGGAAAAAGAAAAAAAAGAGAAAAAAATAAGCTCTCAAATACAGAAAACTGATGGTTGCCAGAAGGGTAAGTACACTTATGGTGATGAGCACTGAGTAATGTATAGAACTGTTCAATCACTGTATTATACACCTGAAACTAGTATAACACTGTAACTTAACTATACAGGAATTTTTTTAAAAATAGGTAAATTTGTAAAAAGACAATTGTAATGGGGCAAGGAAAACAATACCCATGAAACAACTATCTTATAAACTTGGTTATAATAAAATGTAACTTGAAGCAACAGAAGATAACAACAGAGCTCATAGAGGGAGAAGAAGTATGTGACCAACAGTCATAATGGAGGGGTAAAAGGAAGAGAACGAGTTGAACTGGTCTTTGAGTCCTCATTTTTTTTTTTTTAAAGATTTTATTTATTCATGGGAGATACGGAGAGAGAGGCAGAGACACAGGCAGAGGGAAGAGAAGCAGGCTCCATCCAAGGAGCCTGATGTGGGACTCGATCTGGGGAATCCAGTATCATGCCCTGAGCAAAAGGCAAACACTCAACCACTGAGCCACCCAGAAGCCCTGGAGTCCTCATTTAATAGAGATAGTGGGTCCCAGGCATTTTAGGGCTGAAGCAAAGGTGGAGTCGGGGACACCAGAGGGAACCACAGCTTAAATCTGAGAAAGCTACCTGACTCAATCGGCCTTGGTTCATAGATCCTAAAACGTTTGCTTAGTAGGCTGAGGAGAACATGCTTTCTCATACATTCCAATGCTCCCATGGAATAATTTTCAAAATGAAAATTATTCTGTGTCTCCTTTCAGTTTTTACTGGTATTAAACCTCTTTTGAGGAGATATTAAGGACTTGTTGTCTGTGCATTTTGTGGCATTTTTGCAGGGAATATCTCCTGGATCCTAACTGTGAGCCTATCTAAGACATTTAACACCCCCTAATGGGGTTTTGAAGGTGGAAGTAGAGAAGGACCCAATGACCTCCCTGCCCACTCGGGCTGGCCAGAGCTGGGTTGTTCTGTGACTACTGGTTCTCAGAGCTCTGGGCTGTCACATTGTCAGGCCAGGGCTCCAGAGGTTGTGGCCTACGCTCTCAAATACTAGGCCTCTGGGACCTATTATGACACTGAGGTCACCCCTCAGCCTTTACACTTGGTCCAAACCCACAAAAAGTCCTAAGCAAGGAGGGTTTTAAAGTACTTGGAAGTTCTGGGGCAGCTACGTGAGCTCATCTGCACTGCTAGGGTTTGCCTGATGGACGGGAGGCTAAGGTCCAGGCCCTAATCACTGGCTCTTGGTGAGGGTGAGGAGTGGTTGGAAAGTAAGAGAAAGTAAATTGGGCACAGCTCTGATTTACTGCCCTGCCTCAAATAGGGTGACGTTAAACAGGGTAAAAATCTCACATCTACGGAAGGGTTAGAACTGGATCATATATTTTGCTGTATATAAATGTTTACCTGTACTACATTTTGGGATACAGGAACTTAATAAAAAGTGAAAAGGATATTACAACTCTAAAGCAATAGAGAATTAGAATTGGCTACACCTATGGGAGAAAAAGCCTTAGGGCCAAGAGGGAGGACACTCTGGGAAACCCCGGCTTGGAAGTTCTCACCTGCCTTCCCCTGGTGCCGTAAGACAGAAGTCTAAGGAATCAGAAGGCCTGGGGTCCTCACCAGCTGCTGGAGTGTCCAAGAGGCTCCCTTTCATCCAGATGCCACTTTCAGAATTCCTCTTGATGTGGCTTTCACTCAATTTCTGGTTGAGGTGAGGGCAGGAGGCTGAAGACCCAGGTCCAGGGAGATGAATGGAAAGGAAAATGTGAGGGCAGCCTTTTATGCTGACTTAAGAAGAGAGGTGCATTATTCAGCATCTCTGTATTACCCCCATTCCATGCTGCTGTCCTGGCATCCCGATGTTTCTTCTCTCTCCTCTAAATGCAAAGGGAATAAGGAAAGAGAGACAAAGGAAGCAAGCAGATGTGGAGAATGGAGAATTGCTTGCTCTTACTACAGGAGCTGCCCGGCAAGGGGGAGCTGCTTGAGCAGAAGCAAGAAAGAGGCTAAAGCTGCCACTCCTTGTGTTGGAGGATAGGGTGGTGCCAAGTTACGGGCAGGGGCAGGGAAAGTGAGCAGGGAGTCCTGGCTTGGGCAAAGGACACTTCTGTGCAGGCAGGAGGGCAGTGAAGAGCCACCCAAAGAAAGAATGAGGGATGTGGGCAGGACCCGACTTGCTTGTGTGGTTGGTGTTTGCTTAGCCTCCTGCAGCTTTTCCCAGAAAGAGTTTGGCTTCCCTCCATGGGAAATGCCAAGCCCCAAGGCAGAGAGAGAGAGGTAGGCAGCACTCTGTTCTGTCGTCGGGGAAACCTTTTGAACCCTGGGGTAACCAGGCCCTGGCCCAAGGCAGGGTGTTCGAAGCACACCACGTGGGGGCAGTGGGGAGCTGGGCCCACACAGTGCCTTGGTCTGTTGTGCTGGGGCCAGGACGAGACCAGGCCAGAGCCCAGGCCACCTGTCAGAGGCTACGTGGGACTACAAGCCTCCCTGCACTTGGGGAGGAGGAGGAAGTGAAACCGAGAACGAGAGGAGAGAGACGTCCCTCTTCACGTGCAAGGAGCTGAGACGGTCACGTCCAGGAGAGCTCCCATTCTGGTGGATGGAAGTGTCCCCTTCAGCAAATCCTCAGGGGGCTCAGCATGGACGGTGGCCACCTGCCAGCTTTCTCCGCTGACTCCCGTAGGCTGGTTTTGAGTTGGATGTAAAGCTTGAAGGCCAAAATACATTCACACTTGCATACCCTTCCCCTTCCCCCGCATCAAATCCTTCATCAGGTTCAGGTGCCTCCCTCTCCACAAGCCACCCTTTAATTCCACAGCTGACCCGTTATCTCCCTCACATGAGATCCCTCAGGCTCATTCTTGCCTTTCTTATGAATTCCACTTTTGGTAATTAGGCCACACATCCTCTTTCTCACACGTCACTGACAGGTGCATGAGAACTATCTCCTCCACGGTGCCCACGTCAGCAACTTGAAAGTTTCATGAGACAGTTGTGGAGTAAATAAAGCGGTGATTCTCTAGATCTGTCTCCGATTCTGTTAAAGGAGGAAGGTTTCTACAAGCTCCTATTTTCTGACTCCCAGTTTAGATTAAGTCTGAGACCTGCTCCATGTCTGATACTGTGTATCTCTCATTTCAGAGAAGACGCACGCATGTGACCTTGTCACGGTCACACAACATACAAGGAGTAATTACATCAGGAGACTGAGGAGAATAACATGCTAAACTGTACATGGCAAGGGCAGCTCAGAGGAGGGGAGACAGACCTGTGTGGTCCAGAGAGAACTTGGAAGGCTTGGAGGACTGTGGCTTTGCATGGGTCAGCAGCCTGTAGATTGCAGCCCTTGCCCTTGACGCCCTGCCTGTGGAGCTCTTCATCAATGCTTTTTTTTTTTTTTTAAGATTTTATTTATTTATTCATGAGAGACACAGAGAGAGAGGCAGAGACACAGGCGGAGAGAAAAGCAGGCTCCCTGTGAGGAGCCTGATGCGGGACTTGATCCCAGCACCCCAGGATCATGATCTGAGCCAAAAGCAGACGCTCAGCCACTGAGCCACCCAAGCATCCTTTCACCACTGCTTTTATCACTAAGGAAACTAGAGGTGAGGCAGGAGCCAGGAGTGGCCCCTGGCAGATCAGGGTACTGTCTTCTTGGTGATCTTCAAGCCTTCCAGGCAGAAGGTGCAGTCGTTGTTGAGGAGGATCTTGGATTTCTGCTACCCAGGCCTGGGGAAAATCGGGGTGTAGGGTGGGCGGGAGTCCTCCTTGACCTCATCCCCCTTCTCAGTTAAGAGGGAGTGCGCTTCCCTGTAACACTTTCCACACAGATCTTGCCCTGACTATCCAGGATGGAAGTTTCCACCTTCTTCTGGGGCTGTCCATACCTTTACCCTAGCCAGTGTGTGAGGTGTCTTTTACATGGTTCCATCATCTGAGTATTGGGGAGTGAGTGTGGTGCTCAGCTGGTGGCCATGTGAACTCAAGTGTCCTCAGCTGAGGAATTCAAGATGCTTCTAACCCTCCTGCCGGAGATCTAAGACTTTCCTTCTCCACACTTCTGGTCCATGTTTGGTTTATCAGATAGGAAGGACGGTCGGGGCCTCTCCGGGAGTAGCTTGTTGCTTTATCTGTCAGCATGAGTCAGGGTAGGAGCAGGGTTGCCTAGAAACCAGTCTCAGGCCCCAGCATTGCTTTTTCATCTAGATACAACAATTGCTCTGGGACACGATGGCCTGTGAGTCCAACAAACAAGCACACACTAAACTGAGCACATGGGCTGGTATTGTGATGGTGGGCTTCCCAGGGAGCTTCACTACCTCTCCTACCGCTGCCACCCTGCCATGTGTATCTTTATGTCTCTAATGCCTAGCAGAGAGCCTGGCACACAGAAGAAATCCTATAAATGATGCTAAATCCGGAGGGAGACGCTTGGCAGATGAATGACACTGGCTAATGCAGCCTTAAAGGTATGGTATTACACAATGGGAAAAAAAAACTTCTCTATCTCATTTTACAACAGTAAATCTGAAACCCCATCTCTCAGAAAACATTGTCTCCACCGTGATGTCCACGTCAATGATCCTGCTTATCAAATTCTGTTGAGGCAGTGTGGAAGGAGCAGCTCTCTGTAATCTATTTACCTTAAGGAGCAGAGTCACATGCTCGGCTCACAGCCCGTTTATCAGGATGAAGGATGCTCTCTGGAGAGAGGAGACAGCAGGACAGGCTGAGCTCAGATGACAGTCTGCCCTGTAGAGATTGACTTTAATGAAGCACAGAATAAACAGGAAGATTAAGAGGGTGCAAAAATCAGTGACAAGTTTTGAGTTCACCTCTACATAGGGAATGAAAGGTTCTCTGTACAGCTGAGAGCTGTCTCCGAGTTATAGATGGGGCATCTGTTTGGTCACTAATGATCCTGTGCTATCTAAATCGGCCTCTGTGCAAGGAAAGAAAAGTTTTCTCTTACCTTACAAACCCACCTCGGTGCAATTTAAATTTATCCACAATGTGATGGGATTTAGAGTGAGTACAAAGAGTTATTAAACGGTTTGAGAAATTGTTTAACAGGCAAAAATGTTAGCCCGATAAACAGGGGCTAAATATTCTTAATATTGATTTTTTTATACAGTCCCTCCACTTTGTGTCAAGAGACCATGCTAAGTCAGGATTTGTAACTCAAAGGTGTGATCGGTCCTGTAAGAGGTGGCTCACCTTATAAAAGGGCTAAGTTCTTGGAATAAAATAAAACCTAGTCTTCCTCGGAAAACAGTGCCATTTCCATAGGCCTTAATGCCATTCTGACGTTGTACTGTATGTTGTTGCAGTTCCTTATTTCATATATGATTTTTTTCAATAAATAAAAAGCAAAATTTACCAAGCAGCCAGAGGACATCTAGAATTCACACCCATCTCTGGGAGATGATAGTTTTATTATTGGAGGATCCAAATGGGGATCTTTTTTTATTTCATTGCCATTTATTTTTTTGAAGACATAGATGTCACTAAGGATTGGAGCAAAATATTGCTTTGAGGTAGCATATTCTTTATTCTTTATTCAGATTATAAGAACTGGTGTATGTCACACATATTGAGTATTTAGTATGTTTACCGAGCAGAATGTAATCGTGTTGATAGTATTGCAACATTTATACCAGTAGATGGCACTCTGGTTCAAATTGAAACTAACCTTCCAGTGGTCCTGCAGTAACATGCATTGAGCTCTTTGAAGGCACGGTACTAGTCAGCCTGCATGTAGCCAAGTGAAAATGTGTGACAATACAAAAGTCATTATTTACACACTATTTTAAGAAAGTGGACGTGTACAAGGATATAGAGTGATCAGAATGCTGCAATTAGTGGGGTTAGTTGAGAACTCCTTTACAGAAGAGCTTCCTTAAGTAGAGTGTTTTAATTGGAGTGGAAGGGGCAGGAAGCTTGCAGGAGGCAAGCAGCAGATATGCCAGGTAGAGGTCAGAGAAGTGTTATGAAAAATATGAGAGTTTCAGTCAACTTTGAGAAAGTTATCTGATGCAGGCTTAAAGGCAAATCCTCATATAATGGGAAGAAAGTGGTGAGATATAGGTTGGGGGGGGAGGTTGCTTAGAGCAAGAGAAACACTCAGCTTTGCAAAAATAAGCAGGCAAATAAAACATAGCCAAAGTGATGTATTGTATTCGATTTTCACTTTCGATTATTTATCACAGTAAATAAA
This sequence comes from Canis aureus, assembly GCF_053574225.1. Lineage (NCBI taxonomy): Eukaryota > Metazoa > Chordata > Mammalia > Carnivora > Canidae > Canis > Canis aureus. The sequence goes on from NC_135642.1 coordinate 26,476,590, forward strand.
ATTCAAATCAGCCAACTGAGCCAATATCTTTAATTTCTGACTTTATGTAAATGTAAGAAGTTGTTTTTATATTTTACATTATGTAATTCTGGAGACAGTAGAACTTGTAGTAGTCAAATATAAATGTTGAGTTTTCCATGTAAATGTAGAACTCCGTGTGTCCCCAGTACTTCCCCAAAGCCATCCATTAGACTTCAATTTTTTCTTACCTTCCTAATTTCCTAACCTTCTGGCAGTCTCTTTCTGCAGTTTTGAGTATCGTTTATGTATTTCGCCTAAGCTTAGGATAACAGGAAGGCCAGAGTGTAAAGAGAGAAATGTATCTGTGGTTGGGATTTAGCTTGTATTTATTTTTAGAGCATTTGAGGCAATGGGGAATCTTAATTGGCATTCTAATGCAAATTCATAGTTAAAGCAGTAAGGAAGTGTTTTTAAATAATGCAGCAGAAACTGCACCAAATGAACAGTTAGTTAAAATCTCTTTAAGGTCTCAAGTATAGAAAACCATTAATAGGAACTATGTTGCTTAATCTACAGAAAGTGTTTTCCATTCACCATATGTTACCAGGACTATAACTAAAATAGTAATTTATTATGAGGGTAAGTCTTTAAAATGCTGTGCTGAGGCCCCAGGTTCTGGAACCACTGACTGGGTCAGCTCTTTGTGGTCTTAAACTGTGATATGCCTTGGGTAAGAGAAAGAGAATGATATTCATTAACTCTTGATGTGCTTTAAACACAAAAACACTGCTGCACTTTTTTTTGTCTTTCGATGGGGAAAACCATCCTTAAACAAATAGGCTAAATACTCTGATTGGTTAGCTCTCCCCCCAGATTAATAATAATGTCTCCTTCTCAATGTGATCGAATGTATGTTCCCGACAAGCTGTCACTGGGACAGGGCTTTGTAGTTTGCTGAAGAGAGAGGTTTCCATGGGGTCCCTGCTGCAGTCACCATTCTAATCAATAGAACCAGTCTGCAAGAGGTGAAGGTGAAATTCGGTGTGCAGTCTGGCGGAAAGGAGTGGAGGAAATGCAGCCGTCCTGCTGGGGGTCATGACCTAACCCTTGTTAGCCTGCGGCTCTCTCTAGCTCAGCCAGTTGGTCTCTGAGTTTCTCTGTATTGCCACCATTGCATTGCTGGCGTGCTGGCCTTGTGATATGAAGATGGTCCTTGGACCATATTGCTTGACATGAAAATCCTTGTCTTGTTCAAGTAAGTTGGTGCGACTGGAGGGTGGTGCAGTGCTGAATTAAATGGGGTGAGTGGGAAAAGACTAATCTAGAAAGATAGGTAAAAAGAGTGTTGCATTGTGGAGGGCCCTGATGGCCCCAGACATGAGTCTTCTGGAAGCATGTTTGGGGTAGAGGCCACATGCACACTCTTACATTTAGTCCCAGTCATTTATGACGTATTTTCCAAAGCAGTTGCAACTTAAATTTTTTATTTCCAACCATAAGCCATGAAAAGAATCTTAGAGCCCCTAAAATATTCATGTTATTGCTGCTGCATGTTCATGCTAGAATTTGAGGGCTTGCCTTCAGCTATACCTTAGCATAAAAGAAATCGTAGTAAAAATAATTGGCATAAAGCCATCAACTTGCTCATTTGCTCTCTTTCACTGTAAGACAATAAAGGCATTAAATGATGTCTCATTTGGCTTTACACATTTGCATACTTAAATGTTTGGATACTTCCCTGCTAAGTAAATTGAGCTTGATCAGACAAGCTAGTGGGGGGTGAATACCTAGAATTTTCAAATGGATTCATTCTTTCTGGCTGCAGATCACTGGTAATATTTTTAGCCATTTTCCTATAGCGATGACGTATTGTTGAATGGATGAAGCAGGTTAACGGAGCAGTATGCTACCTGTGAGAAAAGAATTATATACATGCCACATATGGGTTTTTTTCTAGACACATGTGATACAGTAATACACACACAGAGGCACACACACATAATAAAAACCAGCATGTCACTATTCGTGAATACAAATTAAGTCATTTCAACCTTTAAAGGGCCAAACTACAATGGCCCTGAGCCCTTTTCCTGCTTGGTTTTCCAGTCTTTTAAAAAATCCACTTCCCAAAATATTTCTAAGGGCCCCACAGGAGTTCATACACATTAAAAAAATATTAGTCTCAGGCCCAATGACGCCATTAATGTGAAACCCCCACCTACATTTCTGATAAATTTGAGGTTTACTCACACAAATCAAGAACTATGAACAACAGTGATTCCAATAGAATTACTTATTCCTGCCAATCACAGCACAGAGCTTTCTTGTTTTGTTCAGGAAGCAGCAGTTTGGAGGTGATAGTAAAGTCTTCTCTCTTTTTTCCACCATCCAAGATGTCCCAGTGCAAAGCAGATTGGTGCCCCAGTGCTGCAATGTATGCCAACACACACACACACACACACATTCTCTCTCTTTCTCTCTCTCTCTCTGTCACTTACATGTACATACATTACTTTTCTCTGGGTTATAAGCCATCCACTGGGCCTAAACTGGAGAAATTTCCTTTAATTTTCCTTCCACTGGGAGGAGGCATTCAGCCAAACCTCAAGCATTTTCCTCCTTCATTCTCTGCTTCCATTCTCTTCTTAAAACTGTAAATAAAATATGTGTCACTATAAGAATAAGTTATCAGCATAATATAGTAATATTGGATACAGAAGGAAAAATTTCTCTCTCCCATCACCCAGCTCATGCCCAATCTTCCTTTACTGATATTCACTCAACTCTGGATTAGGAGATTTTAAGTCCATATGGCCAACTTTTATCCAGATTTTTAACAAATCAAATATAAAGAAGTTTTAAATAATAAAAGTAAGAACTTGAGTCTATCTACCTATAGTGTACCTATGATCTTTAAGAGAGAATATACTACTCCTTTTTCAAGCATATATGAAACATATATACTAATCAACAATGTAATAGGACACAGAGGAAGCCACAAGAAATTCTAAAGAATCAAATGATTCAATATAACGTAACTGTATGCAATAAAATGAGTATAGAAAAAAATCAATAACAAGAAACATTTTTTTAAAATGTACATGTCTGTACACTAAAATATGTACCCAAACCCTTTGGCTAAAACGGAAACAAACTTAGGGCTGGTTCAGTCAGAAGAGCATGTGACTCTTGATCTCAGAGTCATGAGTTCAAGCCCTACATGTGAGTGGAGAGATTATTTAAATAAACAAACATTTTTTAAAAAAAGAAACTTAAAAAAGGAGAGAGAGAGAGTCAAACCATAAATGGACTCTTAACAATAGAGAACAAACTGAGGGTTGTTGGAGGGGAGGTGGGCAGGGGGATGGGCTAAATGAGTGATGGGTATTAAGGAAGGTGCTTCTTGTGATGAGCACTGGGTGTTATATGTAAGTGATAAATCACCAAATTGTACTTCTGAAACTAATGTTACACTATATGTTGACTAACTGGAATTTAAATAAAAACGTGAAACAAACAAAAAACTTAAAATTAAATGGTATTAAAATATGCCAGTAAAAATCACTATTTAGAATGAAATTTATAGATTTAATAAACTTCTATTTATCAGAAAACAAGAAAGACTTAAAACTAATGACCTAAGTGCTTACCTCAGCAAGTTGGAAATGAGTACCAGAGAAAGCCCAAAGAAACATGAAGGAAGGAAGTCATAAACACGAGAAATCAATAAAATACTGAACAATAGCAACCCTCCAAAATAGAGAAATTTAGCTAATGCAAGACTTGAATTTTTTTAAGATCAATAAAATAGACAAGCTTCAGGCAAGTATGATAAAGAGGAAAAAAATGAGAGGGAGAAATGGAAAGTAAGCAAAATACAGAAAGAAATTAGAAATTTAAAATTACATAAACACATATATACACATATCAATGTATTTGAAAACCTAGACAAGATGAATAAATGTCTATAAAAGTATGCATATGCCAAAATTAATGCAAGATGAAATCTAAAATGTGAATAGGTTAAAACCACTACTCAAATTAGAAAAATAATAAAAGAATTCATCTTTGCATGAAAAGAAATAAAATCCTCCAACCCCAGACAATTATACTAATAAATTCTATCAAATTCTTAGAAATACATTATTCCTACCATATGTAGGTTGTTACAGAAAGAAGAAAAAGTGAGAGAGTTACCCAACTCACTTTATGAAGTCAGTATAACCTGGAATCCAATAAAAAGAAATAGTAGTGAAAGAAAATTATACCCATTTCATATGTGGAAATAGATATAAAATCTGAAAAAAACACAAAAAAACAATAGCTAACTGAACATAGCAGTGTTTTTAAAAAATGATATAATAAAATAAGATTTATCCTAAGAATGAAGAATAGTTTTATAACAGAAAATCTGTCATATAGGGATGCTTGGGTGGCTCAGCGGTTGAGAGCTTGCCTTCCGCCCAGGGCATGGTCCTGGAGTCCCGGGATCAAGTCCCACATCCGGCTCTCTGTGTGGAGCCTGCTTCTGTCTCAGCCTGTGTCTCTGCCTCTCTCTCTCTCTGTCTCTCATGAATAAATAAAATCTTTTTAAAATAAATAAATAAATATAAAAAAAGAAAATCTGTCATATAAATCACTGTATTAATGAACTAAAACGGGAAAAAATACAACTATATCATAGAAGCCTAAAAAGAATTTGAAATAATTCAACAACTGTTTGTAATATAAAAATATAAACTCAGATAACTAAGAACAGAAAGGAACTTCTGGAATGTGGTAAAGGCTCTGCATTGCCACCTACTGGAAACACCATACTTAGAAGAAAGACTTTAAATGCAGCCATAGTGAGATTAAAAACCAAGGCAAGAAAATAGTTATCACCACTATTGTTCAGCATAATTTTAGAAGTCTTGGCCCATGTAATAACACAGAAAAAGAAATTAGAAATTAAAGCATTGAAAAGGGAAGAGACTTTATTGTATCCTTATTTACTGCAACATGATTACGTACATGGAAAACCTTCAGAATCAGCAACCTGTCAGAACAAAAGAGTTGGTATTTTCATTACACTAACAATTAAAGAGAAAATATAATTTGCAAATGATACAACTCACAATAATAACAACAGCTATATAAAGTCTGAGAACAGAATAATAAAGCATGCATAAGACTTCCATGGAAAAAAATCTAATGCTTTATACCCTTAAAAAAGCATTTAAAAGAATCTGAATAAACAGAGATTTTTTTTTATGTTATTAGATGAAATGACTTACTTTTTAAAAAATAACAGTTCTCCCCAAATTAATCCATAAATGCAAAGGACATTTACCCTATTAGAATTAAGAGATATCGGGGACGCCTGGGTGGCTCAGCGGTTAGGCGTCTGCCTTTGGCTCAGGGCATGATCATGGAGTCCCCGGATCGAGTCCCACATCGGGCTCCCTGCATGGAGCCTGCTTCTTCCTCTGCCTGTGTCTCTGCCTCTCTCTCTCTGTGTCTCTCATGAATAAATAAATAAAATCTTAAAAAAAAAAAAAAAAAAGAAGAGAGATCGTGAAGCATTGTGGTAATGCTGTAGAAATAGGCAAATAGAACAATGGAACAAAATAAAGCCCTCCAAAACACACTCACTGACATATGAGGTACTTGTTAAATGAAAAAGGTGACATCTCATGTCAGTGGGAAGGAATGGGTTCTTTAGTAGATAGAGTTGGGATACCTTTCTTGATATTTGGAGAAGAACAAATGTAGATCCTTACCCTACACTATACATAAAAGTGAACTTCAGATCAATGAGTCCTAAATATAAAAAATTAAAATTATACAGCCAAAAGAAGAAAATGTAAAAGCGTATCTTTATCTACTTGGGGGTAGGAGAGAATTTCTTAAATAAGACCTAAAAGACATATGTCATAAGTTAAGAAAAAAATTTGATGGTTTTGACTCTTTCAAAATTGAGTATTTCTATTCAATGAAGAATACGATGGATAAAGTAAACAGGTGACACCCTGGGAAGAGATGTTTACAATAATTAAACAAGCCAACAGATTACATCATAATACATACGCAATATCTACAAATAAATAAGAATAAGGAAAAGAATCCAGCAGAAAAATAAAGAATATAAGTGAAAAACTCACATAAAGGGAAATCTGAAGTTACCAAATTACTGAAGAGATGTTCAACGCATTAGTATTCAGAGAAATAGATATTAAAATGAATGCCATTTGATATACATAAGTTTAGTAAAAATTATAAAGTCAGAAACTACCATATTTGGTGAGGATGAAGGGACATGTACTTTCATGTTTTATGAGTGGGAGTGTAAACTGGGATAGCTGTTCTGGAGAGCAATCTGCCAGTAACTGGTAAACCAAGGATTTATAAAGCTCATATTCACAACTCCAGTTTTGATTACATATCCTAAGGAAAATCCTACCCAGGTCCATAAGGGGACATATATGAGGATGTTTATTGCTGCATTGTCTTTTCTAGAAAGCAGTGAACCTCAAATTGTTCAACTTCAGGGGAAAGGATCAGAATATGTGAATAGATTCTATGGGATATTATACAGGAGTAGGAAGCAATAAATTAAATATACATAGAGCCACAAGATAGATTATAAAACATAGTTTTGAATGAAAAAGAGTTACATCACAATACCCTTTGTGTGAATTAACACATACACATGCAAAAGAGCACAGCATAAGTTATAAGTATACATAAATATCTGAGGACATCTGCCAAATCCATCAGAGTGGATTGTCTCTGTGAGGAGGAAGGAATGAGTGTGTGGGGATCATGGTTGAAGGGGGAAATGAAATCAAATAAAAATAAAATATAATGAAATAAGCAAGGGGCTGTGCATAGACCCATGTCAACAGCAAGAGTGCCTTGAACCAGAAGTGTGATTAACTCAGCCGTTGGCACCTGAGAAGAGAGTCCTAGAAAGGAATAAAGGGAGAATGCAAAAAGCACTGACCTGGCCTGAGACAAATCCCAATTGCTTCATAGTTGAAAGGTGTCAGGAGTTTCTCAACCTTTCCATAACTTGTATATAAAACCCAAGGTCCTTAGCAATACATTCAAATCTTTTCACCATCTGACCCCTGCCTCCTTCAACTTCATTGAATTTTTTATCCATTTGTCCCCATAAGAAGACACTAGACTGTTCCATTCTCCTGGGTCTTTGCACCTGCTACTGCTACTGCTTGGGTGTTTTTTCCCCCACCTGTCTAGTTGCAAATTCCTCCTCATTCAACATGGCCCCCTCTATGAACACCTACCTTGACCTTTCTTTCTCCTCCTTCACCTGCTCTTCCCTCATATATACAACTTTCAGAGCACTCATCACATGGCATTGCATTACTTGTCCACATATCTCTCTTCTGGATTAGATCACAAGCTCCTTGATGACATGATTCTGCCTTAGTTTGGCATCTAGAACATGCCTAGAATATACAGCCTTCCTATACTATTAATTGAATAAATGAAAGCAGGCTCAGTCATGAGAATTTGTAGATATTTGTAGTGAGTTTCCATCTATGTGCCCAGAGAACCTCTTATTCAAGAAGTATTGGGAAAACACCAATGTGTAGTGTTGTGGATGCTGGAGGAGCAGTGAGAGAGGGAGGATTGTGAAACCAAAGATGTAAGGAATTCTGGGTTAGGTCAATGATCCTGCCGCCACTCCCCTCCCTTTTGCAGGATCCAATCCTATCGCTATAAACAGCAGCAGGCCCTGGGTCAGGCAGGACCTACACTTCCTCCCACCTCTAACCTGTCGATTTTCCCTTACTGGACTGCTGTTGTGATCCTCATCAGCCTTTTCTCACTGATGTGACAAAATATATGAACTTAAAACTTCTGTCAAAACCAACAGCACAGTTAAGCCATTTGAAGACCTGTGAGGTGGCTGCAAGCTGGTCTGTGCACGGGACATGTGTGGAAGTTGTGGCCACACTCACTCCTCATCTCAGACCTCACTGAAGACATTTGGGTTCAGGGAAGCCACCATTTTGAAAGATCTTCACGGAAGTGGACACACAAGCAGAGGGAGAAGCAGGCTCCATGCGGGGAGCCTCATGTGGGGCTCGATCCCAGGTCTCCAGGATCACACCCTGGGCCAAAGGCAGGCGCTAAACCACTGAGCCACCCAGGGATCCCTTCACTGCTTTTTCTTAAGAACCAATCCTAACGTAAATTCCGGCAGCTGCTTTTGGAATATACCCTCGTTGAGTTCCAGCAGAGAATTTTGCAAGTTTGTGGGAAACATTAAATTGAATATTTACAAAGCTTCTATCCAGTTCCTGGTGCATAGTGAGTACTTGGCAAGTTAGTCTGCCACCAACCGCTGCCCATGAAAAAATAATTAATGGGAAAAAATTATTCAAGCACCAAGTGCCTTGTAGATTCTGATCATATTTTTTTTTACATGCTCCCTCTTCTCTCTCCCATCCTACCACCTTCCCTCAGTATTGCAACTTTATCCTCATCAAACTTAAACTTGATATTCTGATATGTGTATTTTGAGCTGACTCATTGCTTAGATTAAGCAGGTTTGACTCGAGGGACTCTGGCCTTTCAACACAGCTTCCAGTCCACAGTGATCTCCACATATGTCCTGCTTTCAAGACTGATATTGTCTCCATTTGAATCAGTCAGTCCCAGGCTACCCAAACCCTTGTTTTAGACTTTAAAGTAGACAGTGGCTTGCAGTGTCAACATATTTACACCCATTATGAGGGCATGGTTGTAGCCATACCATCACCCAGGCCAGGGATCCAGGGATCTAGAAGTACATCCTAATGAGGATTAGGGAAATGGCAGACAGGAAGAAGAGGTTAGAGAAGGTGTCCCTGGGCCAAACACAGAAAGCCAGGAGAGGGCATAGAGCAGTAGAGGAAGTGCCGAATGGGCATAGGGTGGTACCAAAGATTCACTATCCATTTCTCAAATTCATTTCCTGCCTTCCACAGTTCTTCCATTCTTATTATGGAATTCTTACCTGTGCAGTCTTCATAGGTATAATTTTTTCTTCTTTTTGATCTACTTCCTCATTTTCATAGACAAAGTGTCTCCCTAAAGACACGTTTTCACCTCTTGCATTATCATGAAACTCACTCTTCTCCCCACCACCACTATCCCCAATAAGCTCTTTCACTGTAAAGTTAAGCTGCCTGGGGCAAAGGTCAGTCACATTATATTTACATAAGCATAGGGAATATCAAGACATCAGGAAACACAGTGCAGATGTCTGCAGCTACACTTTGATAACCCCGGCAGCTGTGGCCATTTGAACTCTCTCATGGGAAGTAAGAAACTAAAATCCATAAAACAATCTTCAGGCAGTAACATTGAGTGTGTCCACAGAGAATAGAAATCAGTGGAGTAAGACTTAGCATTAGTGAGCTTCGTACTGAATCTAATTATTTCCTGGTGTGAATTTGTTGTGGGAAATGTAACAATTGGTGCTGACTTTCAAACAGTTCTGAACCTATTTATTATTTTACTTCATTTAATAATGCATTTCCTGGTACGTCTTATTAAGAATGAAGCCAAAAGAACAGGGGGCAAGTTTTTCTTGTTTGTGTGTAATGAATGGGACCAATGGAACTAACCTTAAAACTCCTGAATTGCTTATACAGATCTGAAACCCATTCTTTTCTTGACATGAACTATGGGTTGAAATGTCGGTGAAAGTGGTTTGTGTTTATTCTTTGACAACTAAGAATTATAATTTTAAAAAGTGCCAAGGCTAAATAGAAAGAAGAAAGAAGAAAGAAAGAAAGAAAGAAAGAAAGAAAGAAAGAAAGAAAGAAAGAAAGAAAGAAAGAAAGAAAATAAAGAAAAGGCAACTATCTGTAATCCTTATTACAAATTGTACTTAATATCCAGTCCCAACCAACCTACCACTGCTTTCCTCTGCTGGAGGCCACCTGTAAGGAGTGAAGAAACAGTCTAAGGCAGCAGAGACCTAAGTAGCCTAATTTTAGAAATAAGGAATACGAGACTCAGAAACAGTAAGAACTAGTACCATGATTTCATAGCAATTGAGGGGCAAAGCAGAGATGGGAATGTGGTTCTGTGGAACCCTAAGTTCTTTCCTTTACTCCCCACATCCTATCTCTGTTAGAGGTGCCTCAGAACCACTAGCACATTTCATTTGGAAGCCCATCTGTTGGATAAGGTGAGTGATCAATTCCACTTTTAATAAAGGATAAAATGACTATTTAGGGATGCTTTTCTGCTGTATCTTGCGTGGCTGCTTCATTTTCCTTTTCCTTTCTCTTGCAACAGGGGAATTATTTAAAAAAATATTAATGTGCTTTTCTTGAATGCTTCCCTGAATATAAAACTTTCCCTTAGTCTTGTACTACTAGCAGAGGCACTTATGAGCATTTAATTGTGGAGACTCCAAAAGGCATGTGAAGAGAATAGAAGAGTTAATGCTCAGCTTTTGATATTCAAAATAGAATTTTGCAGAAAAAGATGTTAGTCCTCAAACAAGATTATTTTCTCAAGGTAAGATCTTCAAAATTCCTTTGTTTTTCCTTGAACGTATCAAGAAATAAGCCTAGAAGTGTCAACTCAAAGAGTTCTCTCATACCATAGAGAAGATACTCCTTCCACTATAGCAGCTAGACCATGAAGCTTATTGTTCTATGGTAAGAGCAAGAATATGGTAAAGAAAGAATAAAGGTCAGGGGAAAAAACTCATCCTTCTGACTCCAAGGGATAGAGAGAAGAAGAGAACCAGACAGAGTAGCCTCCAGAAATCTTATTTTTTCTCTCTCCTTGGTGCAAAACTCTAAGGGAAAGTGGCTATGGAAACACCAGTTAAACTGAGGAGCAAACACAGTGTAGGGAGGGGTACCACAGAAAGAAACTACAGCCTTTGTTCCCATGTGCCCTGGTTCTGAGCAGGGGCCTTGTGGACTTACCTTGGAATCAGTGTGGTGACTTCATGGCAGAGGCTTGGAGTGGACCCCTCAGTCCTGGGTTCCACATGCAGTCAGTTGGGAATCCTGCCTGGTTAGGTGGTAGGGACTACATGAGTGAGAGTGAGGGGAAGCCAAGTCAGCCAAGAACCTCTAGACTAGAGTCAGCAAACTGTTGTCCATGGGTCAAATCCAACCCACTGGCCTATTTTGTAAATAAAATGAACAACCATTTGTTTACATGCTGTCTATGGCTGCTTTGGACTGCAGATGTAGATAATTTCAACAGAGACTATAGGGTTCACAAAGCCTAAAATACTTACTAGCTGGACTTTTGTTGAAAAAGTTTGCCAACCTCTGCCCTAGACCTTATGAAAGCCTGAAGGACAAGCTGCAATGAGGCCAATAAGAGATGGTGGCTTGGGGATGCCTGGGTGGCTCAGCGGTTGAATGCCTTCAGCTCAGGGCATGATCCCGGGTCCTGGGATGGAGTCCTGCATTGGGCTCCCCGTGGGGAGCCTGCTTCTCCCTCTGCCTGTGTCTCTGCCTCTCTTGCTATATCTCTCATGAATAAATAAATAAAATCTTTAAAAAAAAATGAAAGAGATGGTGCCTTGGAGCTTAGAGGAGCCAGAGGATATCAAGCTAATCCAAAGAGCTGGACTCCTTTCCTTAGTCATGAGATTCCATAGCATAAGCCATATACCCAGAAGCTATCCTGGAGAGAAGCTGGAAAAGGGACTGAACACTGAACTAAGAAATCCAGGAAGCTGAGCTTTTTATCTAGAGAGACTGAGTATTATCTAAAGGGATAACTCTATTATGTCAGTAGATTGGCCTGAATATAGTTTCTCCAACACAAAAGGGTTGAGATTCATGAGGGAATCTGAATCAGGAAATTGCATTTCCTCTGAACATTTCAGTGTGTGAGTTTTACAACCCACCTACTGATTTATAGATTATGAGTCTGGATTAAAAACCTTAGAGATACTCTTCTCTCGTTGTGCAGATCAGGAAAGAATGTCCCGGAAAGACCATGTTCCTGTAGTTATGTAGAGGATGAACTGAGACTGGAATCCAAATTCCCTAATCTAGTGGTTCCAAATACCAAATTTTCAAAGGGATTATTAGTGCTATATCTTTATGGTCTTGGCAGGAGAGCACAGTCAAACATCAAAGAAATGAAGGGAGTTTGATAAGGAAACTGTTTACCAAGGTGCGGCCAGGGTTTAGGTATACCACAAGGGAGGGTGCAGTATGCCAGGGCTGGCAGGAGTGGGGAGATTTTCCCACGGGGGCTACTCTGAGAGAGGGTAGCTTAGGAGACAAACACCAACAAGAGTGGAAGGATGCCGCTAGCTCAAAATAAACCAATGGGAAAAATTCAGGGAACTAAGTTTCCTGACTTCACTTTCTTTCTACTCTTTACTCTTCCTGTCATTCCATTGGCTGAAACCCAGAAACTTAACCTCTGAAGATAAAAAGGTGGATGTAGTTTCTAGAAGAAAAAATAGAAAAATTGGGTACCATGATATAAAATGATCATATAAAACAGTTCCTGGAGGCATTCCTGGCTTGTGGTTGGCGCTCAAATATTTTTTGAATGAATGAATTGATGAATTAGCTAATTTTGCTATTGATAAAGCCATTCTTATGAACTTCTAAGTGATTCTTACCAAGTACAACATCCAGTCAACAGATCATCTAAGCAGGAAAGTTCCCCACAACGGAATATGGAGCTCTCATATCTGTAAGGGTTATCAGAAGTAGGCTTCGGGTTTGTGATTATAATAGTTGCAGATCTATTACTGCATAACCAATCATCACAAACTTAGCAGCTTGTAACAACACAAATGTATTACCTTACAGTTCCTATGAGTTAGGAGTCCAGGCATGCGTAAAATTAGTTCTTTGCTCAGGATCTCACCCGGCTGAAATCAAGATGTTGGCTTGGTCTGGGATCTCATCTGGAGGCTGGAGGACTTCCATTCTCATTCAAGTTATTGCCAGGATTCCTTGCAGCTATAGGACCGAGGCCTCTGTTTCTTGCAGGCTGTTAGAGGTTGCTGTCAGCTTTTAAGGGCTGCCCTCGGGCTCTCTCCACAAGCCCCTCCACACCTCTGATCTCTTAGGTCCACCTATATAATCCCCTTTTGGATTAAGTAAATTATTAGTAACTTGATATCTGATATTTCATCATATTCCAGGTCCTGTCTATACTCAAGGGGAGAGGATATACAGGTTGTATGTTCCAGGGGGTAGGGGTCTTGGGGAACATTGTAGAATACTGCCTTCCACAGTGATGCAAGCTCTAGTGCTCTTCAAAGTTTGTGGATTTTATTTCAAGTAAAAAGTCTGTTTACATTTATCATCTTGACTCAGAAGTTTTAAACTTTAGAGTGCTTTTTGTTTTGTTTTAATTTGGGAATATTTCCAGGCTATTCGTATTTTCAGAGATGCATGTTGAGGAGGCTGGGGTATCAGTAGCTATGCTTGCATTTTAGAACCATTTCTGATAAGGGAATTTGATAGATCTGATGTTATTCACAAAAGAAACGAGAGGAAAGAGTGGTTGATTTAAATTGTGGAAATATGATTATTTGAAACACCAAGTAACCTATAGATTCTGATTACATTTCTACCAGATTTTGCAAGCATCGTAGTTAGTATCTGCAATAATTTGTAGACAAAATCATGAGAAGTTAAGCAAACTGCAGACTTTTTACAATCAAATCAAAATAGCATTAATAGACCAAATAATGTTTAATCTTAATGCCAAAAGCAAAAGTATTTCTTATGCTTTTATGCTTTCCAGAATGATATCTGTGAGATAGAAGCATTCATACAAATGGTCACATTTAAAAATGAAGAAAATTCCTACCAGTAAACACTTAGAGGAGTTCAAGTCCCAGACTTGACCCTTTTTGTATCTTAAAAAATCAATGTGTCCAGCAGCCTGGGTGGCTCAGTGCTTTAGCGCCGCCTACAGCCCAGGGCGTGGTCCTGGAGTCCCAGGATCAAGTCCCACATCGGGCTTCCTGCATGGAGCCTGCTTCTCCCTCTGCCTGTGTCTCTGCCTCTCTCTCTCTTTGTCTCTTGTGAATAAATAAAATCTTCAAAAAAAATCAATGTGTCTTACACAAGGTGAGAACATATTTTAATATAGACTTTTTAGGATTGTAAGGAGGAAAGTAGCAGACACATTATCTTCCATAAAGTCTTTGACTGCATGTTCTTTTTGGGTTTTGTGAGAGAAGGTCAGGAATTGCAGTGTCTTAAGGTTTTCTGTCAGTCTTTGCTGTCCTACTGAGGCCCAGGGAAAGAAGCAGAGGGGGCTGTGGAATGCTTTTGGAAGCATCCCCACTGGGGCCACCATTTTGGCATGGACCAATTTTGTTACTACAGTGGTTACATCTTGAGAAAAGTCCATTCGTGGATGCAGTTTGAACAGGGTATCACGAGGTGAGTGAGGAAACTGCACTGATTATTTTATGGACTCCCCACTTTCCTAGTCTCCCACTACCTCACTCCCTGCAGCATGAAGCATGGGACTGGCAGCAGAGAGAAGAGAGAGGAGAGCAGGGAAAAGGAGAGACGCACTGTGGGCAGAGCAGCAGACATCATTCAGAAATGGTTTTTACAGCCTTGTAAATAGAATAAAAAGAAAGTCTTCAGGGAACTAGAGTGTATTCCAGTTGATTTCACCTTTTCTCACAGATTAAATTTAGTCATGCTTACCTGTGCAATCAGAGTTCTCTCACTATCACCTGATGCTACGATTGACCCCTGGGCATAGCTAATATATTTAGGGAGGAAGATACCACAAAAGTAGTTGACTTTTAAGAAAGGGGTTCAGGGACCTCCCCCCTTACAATCTGGACAAACAATAGTTTTTCTGAAGGCCCTACCCACTTTCTCTTGCATCTCATTGGCAGAACTATATCACATGGCCATCCCTAGCTGCAAGAAAGTGATTTGTGGGGGAGGCACTTGAGTGGTGCAGTCTGATAAGCCTCTGACTCTTGGTTGGGGCTCAGGTCATGACCTCAGTCGGGGTCATGATCTCAGGGTCTGCTTCTCTCTTTCTGTCCCTTCCCCAGCTTGCGTGCACGTACTCTCTCTCTAAAATAAATAAATCTTTTTTTTTTCTTTTAAAGAAAGTGGTTTTTAAAAAACTGTCATGTATGGACATGTTCAATCACTATACTGTACACCTGAAACTAATATTAAACTGCATGTTAATTACTTGAATTTAAATAAAAACTATTAAAAAATTTAAAAAACTGCAGGTAATCGCTGTGATGCAAATTAGGTTCTGTTAATATAAGACAAGGATCAGGGGATCCCTGGGTGGCTCAGCGATTTGGCACCTGCCTTTGGCCCAGGGTGTGATTCTGGAGACCCAGGATCGAGTCCCACGTCGGGCTCCCGCATGGGACCTGCTTCTGCCTGTGTCTGTGCCACTTACTCTCTGCCTGTGTCTGTGCCTCTCACTCTCTCTGTGTCTGCCTGTGTCTGTGCCTCTCACTCTCTCTGTGTCTCTCATGAATAAATAAATAAAATCTTAAAAAAAAAAGACAAGGATCAGCAAACTTTTTCTGTAAAGCAGTATGTTTTCATCTTTTGGATCTGAAGGTGTTTGTTGGAACTGCTGAGTTCTGTCCTTGCCGTGTGAAAGAACTCCTGGGCAATACATGACGAGACTGTGTTCCAATAATACTTATTATAAAAACAAGCAGCAAGCCAGATTTATCCTAAGGACCGTTTTCCCAATCTTGACATAGGAGAAAGATATGAAGTATGAAATGAGCAGGGTCTCCCAACCACCTGCCTGTTTTTTAAGAACCACTCCCCAAACCTTTTTCCCACCTTCATTTTAGTATTTGAACACACCAAGAAAATAAGGATGTCAAACACAGCATTTCACATTTGGAAGGGGTTCAGCTTCTGGGCTTCACAGGGCCTGGTTTCTAATCCTCTCCTGACACAGGTATCTGTGATTCTATGGGATGTGGAGCCGAGCTACTCTGGTGTCTTAGTCATCTTGTTTATTCAAAAGGCTGGAGCCCCACAGTGCCAGCATCTAAAGTCACAAACAAAAGTGAAGTGGCTGTCATGAGATGATGAATGGCTGCCCTCTGAAGTTTTGATTTGGATCTGAAATGACAAAACTGGACCGACCAAGAGAACTTGATAATTTTCTCTGCTGCAGAGCAGCCACCTGGCAAAGATCACATTGCAACCACCAACCCTTGGCAGAGGTTGGAACAGCAGCTATAATTATAAAGAGCAGGGAGGAGACTCTAAAAATCTCTTCTGAGTGGCAAAAATTCTGAAAATCAAGATAATTACAACACTAGCTCATCCTGATTTGCTTGGCTATTTATAGATGAGAAGAAGCTGAGCACTGAGAGCTTTTTCTTTTCTTTTCTTTTTTTTCCCTTTTCTATTTGCATTAAATCCTGTGTGGCTCCTCTCTGAAATGTGTGCATATGCTGAGTCCATGTGAGATGCCACCACTGGCACTTGTCATAAGAATTAAATCCCTCTCAAGCTTGTTTACAGCTCAGCACTTGTCATACTGCTCCCTTGAGCTTCATGGCTGGTTGGGTTCTTTTTTTCCCCAGCTCTGCGGAAGATTTAATTTCTTTTTTGTTTATGTGTGTACTTACCCTTGCAGGTGCAGGGGAAAAAAAATTGCTGTGCCCAGATGTTTTGAAGCTGCAGTAGCATACATACAACTCAGATTAAATAGAAAAATCGCGTAAGATAAGGCAGGCACTTCAAGCACATTATTCTATAGGGTATTTAATAAGCCTATCATGGTTTCTTGACAATAAAAGTCTTGAATGTAACTTTAGGAACAGAGGAATATTTTAAGGCGTCACCAGCTCAATTCATTTAGAGATGACTTTACAATGAGCTTTGTCATTTTTGAGTGGGACCCATTACGTTTATCCCATTTTCAACTTAGGAAATATCTTCCCAGAACAGAACAGTCTGGGAATTGGGTGAGAACATCGCCTATCAAGCTGTCTCAGTTCATTACTGGATTAATTAGACCTCAGGGATCTGAGGCCAGATTTCACCTTAGTTTTGAAACACAGCAAACATAAGCCAAGCACAAACAACCCTCTTGCTGCTCATTGTGCTCTGTACTAATATGCAAAAGCCCTGCCCAAGTTGCAGATGGATAATGCTTCTGCAGACCTTCAGTTTGGATTTTCCTTTACCCCAGGCACTGGGTTAATCTGCTTTGTACATAGAAACTGTCAAATAGTGGGAAAGAGTGCAGCTCAGGAGAGGAGATAATGCTCAAAATTCTCCAGACTCCACTTCACCAGCCTCCAACAATTGTTTCCCGAGACTGTATGGAGGTAGCTCACAACCTTTGGCAACTAGTCCTTTAAAATATTCCTTCACAGCAGAAACCTACTCACAACGCTTGTCATGGAAGCCTATGCGATATACCTGCCCCCACTTTGTGACATCCTCCCCCTAGGGGCTCCAGGAGCATGTTCCTGTTTTTACCTTTCCTGAGATGTAGAAGAGCTCCCACCTGACTTGCTTAAGATGTTTTAAAAGAAAACCTCTATCTCCCTATGCTCATGAAGCTAAAGATTCTCAAGTAGAATTAGTAAGGTCTTTAGCTAGGAGAAAAGAGTGCTGTAGGCCTGTGTAGACAAGAAAGAGGTCATGCAAAGAAAGAAAAAAAGAGAAGCTCTCACATTTTAATTTAAGTGCCAGCGTTGGATCCCCAGTAGGCATAATCGTTTATAGTCAGTTTTTGGTCCAGCATTTTGCATCTGCAAGATCAGAGCTTATTAGTATCATCTCTTACTTGTGCCTCTCAACACTGCCACCAGAGACCATAAAAAGTTTAGACTACACACACTGCAGGGCGAATGGCTCTTTCTTAAATACCATGATGCAGGTTGTTGCTTGCACTGAAAGACTTATATTCCCCTGGTCATACTGATAATATGAAACACTCTCTTCATCCCAGTATCTTCTAGAACCCCCACTTGGAACATGGAGACTATATTAGAAATCTGTATCTCCTGTAATGGGCTGTGTGTGAAAGAATGGTAGGACGCAGGAAGCATCTGTGGTTTCATAGACTGTGACTGTCTGTTTGTAGGTCATTGATCAGTTCTGGAAACACAACCATCATATAATGTATAGCCTTGTCGATTTATGTTCCCTCTCCTTAATTTGTCCAAAGAATCTCATTAAACACCAATTGTTCTTACGGCAAGAAGCCTATGGACTGACTCATCAAGATATGGTGGGACTTCTTGAATGAAATCTGTTGCAGTGGTGGTTTTGCTGGTGTAGGTAATTTATTGCATCTCTAACAGGTAATGATTATAAATATTTTAAACATATGAAGCTCATACATTGAAGCTCCAATCAAGCATAGCCACCTGCCACCAGACTATGGGTGATAGAACAACAACCACACCAACCAGTGAGATAAAAGTGGTTAGATATGGTCAGCTCCTCACTCTCAGTGAAATGTGATTCCAGATGATGACTTCAGCAGCCCAAAAACATCTGCTCCCCCCAAACCTTCATAAGCACGTACGCAAACACACATGCATGTACTTTTCAGATCCAAAAATTAATTTGTGCAAAACACTGATCACTTCTGCTGAGTTAGGTATATCATGTTAAGAAGTAGCACAGGGGAGGGCAGCACAGGTGGCTCAGTGGTTTAGCGCCACCTTCAGCCCAGGGCCTGATCCTGGAGACCTGAGATTGAGTCTCATGTCAGGCTCCCTGCATGGAGCCTGTTTCTCCTTCTGCCTGTGTCTCTGCCTCTCTCTCTCTATGTCTCTCATAAATAATAAATAAATAATATCTTTAAAAAAAAGAAGTAGCACAGGGAAGCTACTTTCTAATGTGTTTGTCAGGTTCACTGGAGCCTGGAGCAAAGCCATGAGGAAGGGAGTCTCTAGCTGGCAGTCTCTGTTAGATCACCAGAATGAAAGAAGATAGAAGTCTGGAGGCAGAGGGTACTGGGGGGGGGGGGGGGGGAATGGAGAAGAAGTGGGAGGGAGCAGAGAGACATTGCATATGCACTTTTCCTGCTTCAAAACTTTGTTTCAGAAATGACTAGGCTAATATACAGCAGGCAGAAGCCAAGCCAAGGTCATGAGATAACTCAGTTATCTGTCCATTCACAAGTTCAGAGGGGCTAAAACTTTAATGCAATTAGTTGTTTCCTCTTTTCTGTATAGCTGCCCCAGTCTATCTTTCCAGCTCATCTGCTGCCACTGTAATCTTTACCTAAAGCTGGTCACCTTTCTTGAACATTTAAAACCGATCTGTGCCTTCGTATCTTGGTTCAGGCTGTTTGCTCTCTTTGGAAAGCTCTTTGCACCTTTCTCCTTTTGAAACTCCTGCCCATTCTTTAGAACCTAGTTCAGAGGTGTCAGATACTGTGACATCTTTCTTGGGCAGATCAGTCAGTTCCTCCACTGTATTTCCAGTGCACATTTTACACATTTATTGCCTCCTATGGGATTGAGTGCTGTCCTCCCATCAAGATTCAATTCCCAGAGAGCAGTGGTGGCATTTAATTATCTGTGTCCTTGATGCTTAGCCCATGGTAGGCACTCAATATATGTTTAGTGAATGGATGGATGGATGGATGGATGGATGGATGGATGGATGGATGGGGCATTGCAATTTTTAACGGAAGAAGAAAAAAGCATGAGGAATTAGCAGGTGAGAAAGTTCCAAAAGA
The DNA here is from genome assembly GCF_053574225.1 of Canis aureus. Taxonomy (NCBI): domain Eukaryota; kingdom Metazoa; phylum Chordata; class Mammalia; order Carnivora; family Canidae; genus Canis; species Canis aureus. The sequence goes on from NC_135642.1 coordinate 26,496,246, forward strand.
GGTGCTAATCAAAACTCCAGCCACTTTCTCACAGAGGTTCACCTTTTACCTCTGAACATTGGACTCTCAACATTGTCATCCTTTCCAAATTGGAGTTACAACCCAGGCAAGTATTAAGGTTTAGAAAAACCATAGGAAAAGTCATGGGATCCTGCTAATTTGAAGATGGATTTAAACTTCAGTGAGGTAACAACACTGCCTGCTTGTGTTATTTCTTTATGCATTTAATAGGACACTTACCTCTCAAAACCCGGCTGTGGCTTGATCTCACATTTTCTTCATACTTGCTTCAACACCTGTTAACCACAACACTGAGGCTGCCAGTCCTGGCTTCATCTTGCTCTCCGACTGTTACTACGACGTTGTAACCACAGCTCTGCAGCTGCTACACTGGCAGCCATTCCAGGGGCTGGGGCTGGCCTCCAAAACCTGGGGTGCTTTAACAGTCACACAGGTTCTTGGTGTCTTAGATGCTTCTCTCTCTTCCTTCTGGCCCTCACAGCCTTGCTCATCCTGCCCTTGTAAAGCCCATTGCTTCACTGTCATTAGCTTTTGTGTCTATCACCCTCACTGGACTGCAAGTTCTATGAGGGAAGGACTATGTCCCACTCATTATTGTTTCTCTCACACTTACCAGGGCCTGGCAATGGAAGGGAAGAGTGAAGAATGAATGAATGGATAAATGAAAATGTTCTCATTATAGTTATTTGCTGGAACCTCAATCAAGTCACTTATCACTCTTATCAGTTATTATTTCCCCCCAAATTGTACTTGTGATTTAGTGTAATTGATTGCTTTTTTTCTTCCACCCTAGAAATAGGTAATCTTTCTTGATTATCAACAGCTATGCTGTAATACAAAAACAGGGAAATCTACATATGGTAGAAACTTGCTAATGGCTTCCTCTCTGAGAGCTATCTTTATACATCTCTAAATCACATTTAGTAATATTTTATTTCTTTAACCTCTCAGGCCAGTTGGACATGGTGTGCCCTGCCTTTGGAAATTACTGTATATAATTCCATGAGCACCAGAGGCATAGTGACACTGCATTTTAACAATACTATTTGTAATTTTTTCATTTAAAGAATTGAATGTTTCTGCTTATCTTGAGTCCTAAGAGGTAAGTGTCTCAGGGCACCTGGGTGTCTCAGTGATTGAGCATCTGCCTTTGGCTCAGGCCTCGATCCCGGGGTCCTGGGATCGAGTCCTGCATCAGGCTCCCCTCAGGGACCCTGCTTCTCCCTCTGCCTATGTCTCTGCTTTTCTCTCTGTGTCTCTCATGAATAAATAAATAAATCATATTTTAAAAAGATAGAGTTAAGTGTCTCTTTGGAATCTTTGAGAAAATAGGCAATATATTGAAGCTTTATCACAACTTTCAGTAATAATGATACCAAACAGATGATTCCTCCCACTCGACTCACTTATCTTGACTCACCTAAATTCAATCTCCATTACCAAGTCAGAGGGTACTTCTGCATGTAGTGAAATGGGAAACCAGGGTCTGGGCTCAGAGCTAACTGAAGGTGATTGGCCAGCGTGGCCATGCATTTCTCTTTATGTCTGTAAAACAGTGATCATAATGTTGACTACACATTATTAAATAAGATAAAAAGAAATTATGGCATGCATAATGCTCCCAAATTTTGTGAAGCAGAATTTCCTCTATTATGTTGGTACTCTTACCCTTCTGACATTCCCAGGGTCCACCAGGGCTGCTTTTCCCAACAGAGTGCACTGTGGTGCCAATAGACAGACATAACTTGCTATGGCAGAGGGAAATGTGGGACAGGGGTGCTTCACAGAGTTAGACAATAGAAGCAAATGGTAAGAACAGTTTTATAATGTTTTGATATGTTTTGTCTTTTCCCTAGTGATAGCACCTTTTTTTCCCCCCAATCTAGAAATTCCTCTTCTAGGCCTCAGCTTTTGAGATTACTGATTTTCCTACTTCACCAATCATTTCTTTTCTCCTAATCTTCCAAATCTCAGGAGTAAGGTCTTTGCTTCTCCACTAGCCATGCTGGCAGTTACCCTTCTTATCAGTGTAGCCAGAGTCCTCCATTGGTCCTCCATTGGTTCTCCTCACAGAAAAATGCTCCAGCTTTCCTGGTCCCAACTCACTTCTCTGACCTGGGCCTTCACAACATGAGTGCCACTCTCATCAGCAAAGCCCAAGCAAATACTCCTGTCTTCAGGTGTTAAGGTTTTTCTTGACAGGGTATTCCTTCCACCCTGCCAGTGGGCTATTTTGTTTCATTCTTCTCCGGACTCTCAGTGATCCGAAAAACACATCTTAACTCATCACAGACACTCCCATTCAGCATTTTAATCTTCTTAAATTCAAGTGGAAAATCCCTGTTCTTCACAGGGGTAATAGAGATAACCACAGTCAAAGGCACTTTTACAGCTACAGAACACTCTTTTGGAAGTTGTTTCTCATCTTTCTTCACAAAAATGAGTTCAGAGTGCATACTTAGTGTTTTGCTATCCCTAGTAATTCCACCTTCAACTAACTAGTTTCCTTTCAACTAGTAGTCAATTTAGGGGACATTGGATTTTAAACTTAAAATGTGAGTTTTTTAAAAAAATGTGAGTTTTTCTCTTCTTTAAAACATTTTTATTGTCAAAAATGCAAAACAGGGGCACCTGGGTAGCTCAGTCAGTTGATCATCCACCTCTTGGTTTCAGCTCAGGTCATGATCTCAGGGTCATGGTATTGGGCCCTGCATCAAGTTCCAAGCTCAGCAGAGTCTGCTTGAGATTCCTTCCCCCTTCTTCTCCCTCCCACTCTGCTCTTCCCACGCACTCATGCGCTCTCTCTCTCTCTCTCTCTCAAATCTTATCACTCCTTGTGGCTGATGCTCTTCCTCATTAAAGGTTTATTCACCACAACCAAGTAGGATTCATTCCTGGGATGCAAGGATGGTTCAACATTTGTAAATCAATCAATGTGATACATCACATTAATAAGAGAAAGGACAAGAACCATATGATCCTCTCAATTGATGCAGAAATTCTACTTTCAAGAAACACTTAATAAAAGGCTTCACTCTTTCCACTCATACTGTTTGTTTTCATAGCATTTGTCTCTAAACTAGCTCATATTCATCAATGATTAACACAGCAACCAATTGTGTTAAACTATTTCAAGCTTTAGCTTATGAATATACTCAGCCTTTTTAAAAATAAGAAAAAGAGCTTCTCCAAGGAAATTCCTGTCCCATATCCTTTATGTCTTCAAGCACTCATCCTTCTCTTGTGGTTCTTTCTTCGTACTGATAAATACTGATAAAGACTGTCCACATGAGCTTCCTTAACTTCCTTACTAACTCCTCCATAATGCTGGACACCCTGGATTCCTCCCACACTATTTTACTGATTCTAGGGTCTTATACTTGTTAGGACAGAGGTTTGGCTACTTTTAATCAAACTGTTCTTTTTCTGTTGAGTTGTATTAGTTTTTTATGTATATTGGATATTAACTCCTTATCAGATATATGATGTGCAAATATTTTCTCCCATTCTGTAGACCACCTTTTCATTTTGTTGGTTTCCTTTGCTGTGACTTGAGCCAAAACCAACTGTGCCACCCAGGTGCTCCCACTATACCATTTTAAAAATGAATTATGTCATATCTAAAAAAATCTTTGTCTAACCCATAGTCACAAAACTTTTTACCTATGTTTTTGACTAGAAACTTTATAGTTTTAGATTTTACATTTATATCTATGATCCATTTTGCGTTAATATTTGTGTACGGTGAGATGAGGGTCTATATTTGTTTATTTGTTTTAATGGATATACAATTATTTTAGTTTCATTTAAAAAAAAAAGAATATTCCTCAGGTTACCTGTGTGGCTCAGACAGTTGAGCATCTGACTCTTGGCTTTGGCTCAAGTTGTCATCTCGGGGTTGTGTGATTGAGCCCCATGTTGGGATCTGCACTCAGCACAGTATCTGGTTGAAATTCTCTCTCTCTCTCTCCCTCTCCCTCTGCCCTTCCCTCCACTCATGCATTCTCTCTCTCTAAAATAAAAATAAATATATAAAATCTTTAAATATTCTTCTCCCATTGAATTGTTTTGTAATCTTTGTCAAAAATTGACAGACTATAAATATGTGCCTTTATTTCTGGAGCTGATGCTTTTTTACACTGATTTTAATATGTATGCCAACAGTACACTATATTAATTTCTGAAAATTTGTAGTAAGTTTTGAGGTAAAGTGTATAAAGTTTTGTTCTTCTTTCCAACATTTGTTTGGCTATTCCAGGTGCTTTTCGTTTTTATGTAAATTTTAGGATCAATTTGTCAATTTTCTGTCAACAATATTTTGTAGTTTTCAGTGTGCAGTTCTTGCCCTTCTAGTGACTTTATTCCTAAGAATTTTATTCTTTTGTGTGCTAGGTGAATGGAAATATTTTCTTAATTTCATTATTGGATTGCTGCACTGATCCTGCATCTTGTTGCCTCACTTCTCAGTTCTAGTATTTTGTTTTGCTTTGTTTTGTTTTTACTAGATTTCCTAGAGTTTTGCAGGATGGAAGGAGATTCAGGGTTCTCCCTGGTAGAAAAGTCCCTCCGTATTCCAATAGGAATAACAGCTCTAGTTTTATCTTTTTGATTTGTTGAGGTTCAGCTTTAAAATACCATTTGAATATAAATGATCTATTTTACTCTCATTGTGTAGATGAGGAAACTAATTGATCTCAGAACCACTGAGTAAATTTGATATACAGCTTAAAATTAAATAAGATATTACAAAGGCAAAATAGAATATGATATGGACATACAAAAGAAGTAAGTGAATCAGTAAAATTGCAGCTAGTCTTGTTCCTAACGAAACATTTTATTCTTTCATTATAAATATTAATTCACGGTGGATACAACTCTTTGGCTTTATGTAAATTTCATAGAAAAAAATATGTAGATTTGTCATTTTTCTTATCTCAAATTGAAGCTGCACTTGAAAAGGTTAAAAGGATGCATAATTACACCGTTATTAAATGTCATATGGACTGATATTGTGCAGGTTAGGCCAAGTGGCTCTGTAACTCGAGTGTTAATTATTTGCAAACCTGCATATGGGAGGCCCCCAAGGATATGATTACTGAAGTATTGGCCTTCTCCTGACTTCACTGCTGTTAGTGTCAGCAAAGCCAGGGAATCTGTCATGTCTTTCCTATTTATTCATAGAGGGTGTAGTGGTATTTTAGCAATATTCTTGCTTTTCATGGATAATTGTTTCTACTTTTGAATTTATATCTCATGTAACATTTGAATAATCCTTTTCATATGCAGAGCTCACTTAAAATGTGTGATAGCCAACTTGTTATTAACTCTTTTTGACAGAGAGAACTTATTGAGAACTGAATATTAACAAGCAGGGAAAGAAAGACACCAGGACTTTCAATTATTAATAGAAGTAGGAGTTATACCCAGAGACTTTTGACACAAAATACAGGTAGTGAACAGTCTATTTTAAAATGGCATGGCAAAAATACTCTGAAAAACCCAAGTAAAATGATGGAAACAAGAAAAGAGATACATTTTTAAAAACAATATTTGGCAATGTCTACACTTGACCTTGGTAGAAAAACGAATCAAAATCATTACATGGTAATTAGAAGCTATTGAGTTTTTGTCATTTACTTAACTATACTTATATATTGTAGACATTAAGTGCCTTCAGTTGGGTAAGAAGAGAACAGAATAGCTACTTGTTATAAGATAAAGGTTACTGTGTTTAAATCTACCTTGTTTGTTGTGGTGGTTATGATATCAGGAAGGTATCAGGAAGCAGTTGAAAACAAGAAATTGAAAAAAAAAAAAGAAAAAGAAAACAAGAAATTGGGCCATTGTTATATAAGAAGATACTAGAAATTTTAATACACTATGAGTATTTTCTCTTAGAAATAGCTTTATAATTGGGGATTTGTGTGTGACAATACATAACCACTATAACCCTCCACTGTATCTTAAAACAGAAAACTTAGCTCCAAGATCCAAAGATATTTTTATAAATATATTACTCATATAGAGAATCATGAATTACAAATGTAACACGTGAGGAATATAAACATAACTAATATTTTATGTTTTATAACTAGTATATTTTAAATTGATTTCAAAAAACAATTTTACCAGTTATTTTAGAATTTAGAAGCATTTTGATAGCATTTTGGTGGACCAGGGATCATTTAAAATCTGTTAAGATCATGTGCACTGATGCCTCTTTTTCTTTTGATCAATTTCCCTACAGCAAGAAAAGGTATACAAGATGCTTCTCTTGACTCTAACGTTGTCTATGTTCAAAATTTATTTTATGCCAGTCGTATTCTCCTTATTAATAACTATTTTTTAAGAAGTATCTACTGTCTTTCAGTGCCTACCATGAGAGAAGGTCACTGCCAAGCTTTATGCATTCAAACTAGTGCCACCTCTGTATCTAAATCATGTATCAGGGAGGTCAGATGTCTGGGCCTGGGACTCAAATCCTGGCTCTGCCCCTTATAAACATGTGAAATTGGGCACTTTACTCAATCTACCCTAAACTTAGTTTCATTAGTTTCACAACACCAACCTCATGGGATTTTATGGGAATTAACATGGCTATATACAAAGACCTGGTTACTAATAGGCACTAAGTAAATGGTAGATATGTAGTAACGTTTTGTGCATCACTATCTCAGGATCAGGGGATAAAACTTTTGGTAGGAAAAGTGAAGAAGTGATGAAAGCCATCTTTTGTTCTATTTCTTGCTTGCACTCTGTCTTCTGTATTTCTCCACTGCAGTAAGTAGTTGTAAGGTGTAAACTTATTCAAGCTTATTCACAGTGGCCCAAGACTGGAATCAAATGCCCAAGTTATGAGTGGATAGACAAACTATTGTGCATCCACACATGGAATGAAATGGAATACTATTCAGCAACAGAAAGGAATGAATTACTGATACATACACCAATAGTCAAAAGAATTATAAAAAACGAAAGACATCAGATAGAAATGGTGATGATATTTTACAAAGGGTAAATCTATACGGTGCCAGAAAACATATTGATGATTGGCAAAGGCTGGGAATTAAAGAAAAGGATTTACTTCAAGGAGGCAGGAGGAAACTTTGGGGATGATGAGAATGGAAATTTTGATTGTAGTGATGGCTTATATAACTGTATGTGTTTGTCAAACTCACCAAATTATACACTTTAAAAGAATATATTTTATTACATGTAAAGTATACCTTAATAAATCTGACAAAATTATTTATGTAGCTAAATTTTGCCCTATCAGTTACAACTAATTTAAATTTACATTCCCCAGTTTTGAGAGCATCTGTACCTCTACATCATGCCAATGAGTAATATTAAACAAACTTTTTTTATCTTTGTTAAACTTCTAGGTAAAGAGAAATATACCATTTTTTTTTTACTTAAAACTTTTAAAGTATGCACTGGATGAGCATTTGTTTTTATTCTTAGCACATTTTATATGTGAAATGACTTTTCACATCATTTCCCACATTTCTAATAGAGGTGTTTATCATTTTGAACTGAGTTGTAAATACTCGTTGTGGGTTTTTAAGTGGCGCTTCATAATTAATATTAAAATGTTCTTGCCAATACGTTGTTTTTAACTTTAATATATATAGTTTTCATTGGCAATGTTACTAATTTTTATGTGGTCAAATTTACTTTTTCTTTTCCTTAATGTAGTTCTGGTTTTACATCATATATCCCTAGTCCAAAGCTATATGTAGTAATCTGTTTTCTTCTAGTAACTTATGGAGTCATTTTATAATCAAGTTTTGCTTTGGGAAGAATTTATTTGGGTGTAATTGTATGAACATGACTTATTTGAAGAATCTGGCTTTTCCCCAATAATGCCACTTTTGTTATATACTAAACTCCCATAATCTATTATACTTTATCTATGAAATCTATTTTGTTACATTAATCTTTCTAGTCATTTGTGATATTACTCTACATGTTGATAATATTCACAATCTTACCTTAAGAAATGAGTGTGAGGCAGCCCTGGTAGCTCAGCAGTTTAGTGCCGCCTTCAGCCCAGGGTGTGATCCTGGAGACCTGGGATCGAGTCCCACATCAGGCTCCCTGCATGGAGCCTGCTTTTCTCTCTGCCTGTGTCTCTGCCCCATCTCTCTGCGTGTCTCTCATGAATAAATAAAATCTTTAAAACAAAAAAAAAAAAGAAATGAGTGTGCATCTCTTATCATAAGAAAGATAATAAATAGTTGCTCGACTTAGTATTTTAATAAACCCAATGCAAATCATCAGTCTTTCAACTACATTATTTAATACCTATTAGCAGATGTTATATTTAAATTAAATCAAAATAATAACAAATTTAAAAGCAAAATGTAATAATATACTAGAAAAATTTTAATGTTTTAGCATCAGTGAACAAACTTACAGTACTATATTTAGTTACTCTATTTAAGACTTCTAACATAATAAAATCTTTTTGTAGTTTTATGGTCTCCTCCAAGGAATGGTAATTATGTTTAGTGCAGCAAACAGTGAGTTTCTGATTGCACTGCAGCTCTAGTTCATTAAGACTGAGCTAGAATGAGCTTGCACATTTTGAATTAGACTGCAGAAGGGTGCAAGTAGTCAATAAACTTTGGCACCATTTCCAGATTGGCATGTGAAAACCCAAAAGGCTCCCTTTGTCCATAGTCATTTCTTTAAATACTGGAGAATTAATAATGCTTCTGTTCAAAATGAATGTTAAATCTTTTTAAATAACAGAGTCAGTAAACATGAATCACCATTTGTATACAGATCCAGCAGATTTTATAAGAGTAAACTGAGTTTTCTAAGGCCTCCCCAGCCTGGTTATAAATTGGGTCATGGTTACAGCAATGGTCTCAAGTCCTCACATTTTTTTCTGTTGTAGTATTTTAGATGAATTCTAGGTATAAAACACATAGATAGATTGTATTTTGAAATCCTATTTGACAATCCTGACCAGTTTAATCTATCTCATTTATCACGAACACTCCTATATTTGGATTCATTCTTACCATATTTTATTGTTTCCTACTTTCTAGGCTTTTCATTTGTTCCTCTTCATCGTTGCTTGATGACTTATGTATGTATGTATGTATGTATGTATGTATGTATGTATGTATTCATTCAATCATTCATTGGATTGAGTTTTCTTTTTCTTTTTCTTTATTTTCAATATAAAAAGGTGCTTTTATTAAAGCACAGGGACAGGACCCATGGGCAGAAAGAGAATGGGTTGCGTTTTCTTTACTCACTTTTTCCCCCTTTACTGATTTGGGAGTTGCTGATTGTCCTTGACAATCATTGTCCAAATCTAAACTTAGTCAATATTTCTTTCTCCTTAAAATGTAAGGACTCTAATTACAACATGCCTGTACTTTTCACCCTTTTTCATATTAATTTGGATTGTTTTTCTGCTTCACTTAATTTTTTTCTAGTTCCATAATAGTGATTCTTCATTTTCTTTTTTATAAAATCAACTATCAATTTTGTTCATATTATTCTTATAGTCCACATCTTACTCTGGGTTAAATTTCCTAAAGTATATATTTTTATCTTTCTTCAGGGATCTGAGTGTAATAAATTTATCCTTTGCTTGTTTAGAAGGGATTTTATTTTTCTTTACTCTTGAAGATAATTCATTGGATATAAGTTTATAGACTTGGAGTTATTTTCCTTCAATATTTTGAAATTTTTATTTTATCATCTTATGACTGTCATCATAACAAGTCTATAGTCAGTCAGTTGATTTTTTTTCCCATTATAAATTCACCATCTTTTCTTCTTTGGTGTCCTAAAATTTTCTGTCTTTGGTTTTCTGCACTTTGGTGACAACGTGTCTACTTCTACATTTATCCAGTAGGGGACTTGAGGTATATTCTGTCTGAAGATTCATGTCTTTTTTTTAATTCTTGAAAATTCCATCCATTTTCTTTTCAAATATTGATGCTTCTCTATTTTTCCCTTGTAGAATTATTTTGAGATATACGTTAGATCTGCTAATTATGCTCTTTATATCTTATAACCTGTGTTTTGTGTTTTCCATATCTCTAATGTGCATTCTGTGTAAGATTCAGTGATATATTATCCAGGTCACTAATTCCTTCTTTTTTTACTATTTAAACATTTACTGACTTTTAAATCCCAATACCTATGATGACTATATTCATTTCTTAAAATGTGCCAGGTTCTTTTTAAATTTTGCCTCTTTTTTTTCACAGTGACTTATTTATCATTGTGATTGCTGTGACTTCTTCTATCTCTGACCATTTAACTGTAGACTGTTTGAGATTATCTGTTACCTCACGTTCTTAGCCTGTAAATTCTCCAATTAATGTCTGGTGACTCTTCCTCCGGCTAGATCACTTATGTTTTTTTGTTTTTGGTTTTGTTTTCATTTTAAAGATTTTTTATTTATTTATGACAGACACACACACACAGAGACAGAGAGAGAGAAAGAGAGAGAGAGAAGAGAGAGAGAGTGAGGCAGAGACACAGGCAGAGGGAGAAGCAGGCTCCATGCAGGGAGCCCAACATGGGACTCGATCCCGGGTCTCCAGGATCACACCCCTGACCGAAGGCAGCACTAAATCGCTGGGCCATCGGGGCTGCCCACTTCATGCTGTTTATAAATTTTTATTACTAGCTTAACTTCAATAGGGATTTGCTTTAGATATATGAATTAATGCATCCTGGGGGTATAGAAGGTTCCCATGGAGCACTTTTGTAGGTTTCTTTCCATGCTGTGTGCCCTCAAATTATTTCAATAGTCATGGATAATTTTTAAATTAATGTCTTACAGCATGGGATAATATAAATTCAGATACTGTACACCACACACAGTACTAGTGGAACGGTCTTGTGGTTAATTTTCTTAGAGGAGATCCACATCCCCTGCCCCTCTGACCTTCCCAAAATCAGGCAGACGACCAGCTACTTTGTATTTTCCAAAAACTTAATGGGTGAAATTCATCTAGTCTTCTTTTCATAGAAATAGCATCCTTTGGAAGACCATAACTTTATTCAGGGGACTCAGTTCCAGTTCCTTATTTGGGCTCCAGGTTATATCCCCAAATTAGCCAAATCTCTATAAAGACATTGAAACTCTCATCCCTAGCTACTGGATCTGATTAGGACTGCCCCTTCTGTTAATGGTGGATGGTAATTTGGCGAATACTCCTATTGGAGAAAACTAAAAAAGGTTAGTATAGAAAAATCATATTCTTAAAAGCATCAAAAATGTAAATGATATGAAGGAAATAAATACTGGTGCTAAATCCAGAGTAGAGAATAATAAATCAGGGATTTGCTTTTGCTCAGGGGGGTATTTGCCAACTCAGAACAAGTAGCTGAGAGGACACAGAGTTGTATAGCCCAAATCGGTCTTCAAGGAAATAATTGATACCCCAGCAGCTAAGAAAGCAGTCAGCAAAGAGCCTTCAGTTACTGCCCTTCTCAGGGATTGTCTCAGCTGTAGGGAGCCATCTGACCAAGATCATGACATTCCTAGAATGGCCCACATCCAATAACTGATTGATATGGAGGTATAAAAGCTTTGCCATTTTGTTCCTACTTAGAACAACACTCATGGGTCATTTCAACTCACCTATTACTGGACCTGTATCAGAGCCTGACT